>NC_083223.1:75980580-76283445 GCF_032191835.1 Heteronotia binoei
TGGCATTGGTTGTTGGAGGAAGCATTATCAAGGTGGCAACTGGGCTCATCTGAAGGATATGGAGGAGACAGGTGTGGTCTCCCATATCAGGACAGCTGGATTCCCACCCCTTCTCACCTGCCAATGTGTAGTCACCCCTTCAGGTTAAGACTCTGCATTCTGAAATGGCAAGGGTTAGCCACACAGCATAGCCTTTGCTCTCCTCCTTGGTGCTAAGTGATCCTTCACTGGTGATATGTACCTTCACTGTGCCTTTCCTGCCATTGAACTGCAACACCAAAAAAAGCCCTGGTTATAAGACATCCTGGCAGGGGCTTATGTATGTGATTGATTTCTGAGGAGGGAGACTGACCACCACTTGAGTTGCAGTGTAGTTAGCATCTATGCTAGGCCAGGGTTTGGGGGCAGGGCTAGGCCTGTGGGGGTGCACTTAGTCTGTCCTGTTGTATGGGCATCTATGGGCCATGCTACAGTTTTTGATTATATAACTTTTGGCCAGTTGGTGGGGTGGGGAGGCTTATGGAGCCAACAAACTTCTGACACACTTTGGATTTACCCCTTCCGCTACTGGCACAGGGGGTTGCACCACCACTGATCTGCAGTATTTCCATGTTGGTACACAACTGGGCTTCAGCACCATCTGGGTGCTCTGCTGGTACATCTCAGAGATATGCTTGTGTAGTACTTAGTTGGTTCCCTGTGCATTTTTGCTCCCCCATCCCCAGGACTGTGCTGTCATTCTTAAACACATTACCTGGAAATTGGGTCTACTGATTTCATACCACTTATTATCATTGCAGGCTGAGCACCCTTTAGGAAGGTGAACTTTGTAAATACAATATGCATACTGTAAGGATGGTATTATATAACTAAGCTAACAAATATTTCATGACATTTACAAGTCGGCAGTTATTTCTGCATATTGGCTTGACATTATGCAATGGATGGTTATAAAAACTGAACACTTTTGGAGAAGAGGGAGGAAGCTCTAACAAATATTAAAGTTTTAAAGGACAGTGTCCTTGATCTTATCAAGGAGGCAGGAGTTGAATTATTGGAAGAAGTTTGTTTATTTATACGTTTGTAGGTAATTAAAATCCAGACTTTCAGCTACAGGCAGCTATCTTTAAAAAACTCTTTGAGAAGTTCGATGAAAATTTCTTCTTCTCAAGTGCTTGGCCTCAGTATGCACACCTTGTAATATACAGTTTGGTTGTGAACACCACATTATGGCGAATTCAGTCTAGTTTCACTTGGTCTTTAGTTGTCAGTTTCTTTCTCAAGCCAATTCATAGTGCTGGTATTTATTTTCAGAGCTCTAAAGCTAAATACCAGCTACTCCCTGTATTGAAGACTGCCTGTCTCCCTCCACCTGGATATTAGTTTCTGCTGCCCTGCTCTATGTGCCTTCTCCAGCTGTAGTAAGGTTGCTTGGACATAGCTTTTTTTCAGTCATGCCCCCTAAGCTGTGAAATTCTCTGCTTCGTTAGGCCACTTGACTTTCTGGAATCCTGCAAAGGCATTCCTTTTCTGAAGAACATTACTGTTTCTTTCCCTTGACTTGATGATTTGATATTTTAATTAATAATGTTTTTACTTTGCTCCTGATTTCTAATTTATGGTTGATTTTATTGATGCATTTTTGCAGGAAGAAAGAGTTTCTCAACTAGTTTCGATTGGATTGACTGCTCTGAAGGTGTATCTATTTGTGAGACAGCTAACCTGTTGCTGGCAAAGGGATAATAGAATCATAAAAACCTCTAAGGAAGGAGAGCCCACCACCTCCCAAGGAAGCCTGTTCCACTGAGGAATCACTCTAATGATCAGGAATTTCTTCCTAATGTTAAGCCAGAAACTCTTTTGATTTAATTTCAACCCATTGGTTCTGGTCCTACCTTCTGGGGCCACAGAAAACAATTCCACACCATCCTCTATATGACAACCCTTCAAGTACTTGAAGATGGTGATCATAATACCTCTCAGCCGCCTCCTCTCCAGGCTAAATATCCCCAGCTCCTTCAACCTTTCCTCATAAGACTTGGTCTCCAGACCTCTCACCATCTTTGTCGCCCTCCTCTGGACCCATTCCAGCTTGTCTATATCCTTCTTAATACGTGGTGCCCAAAACTGAATACAATACTTCAGGTGAGGTCTTACCAGAGCAGAGTAAAGCGATACCATCAAATCACGTGATCTGGACACTATATTTCTGTTGATACAGCCCAAAATTGCATTTGCCTTTTTTAGCCACCGCATCACACTGTTGACTCATGTTCAGTGTATGATCCACTAAGACCCCTAGATCTTTTTCGCACATACTACTGCTAAGACAAGTCTCCCCCATCCTATAACCATGCATTGGATTTTTCCTTCCTAAATGCAGAACTTTACATTTATTCCTGTTAAAATTCATTTTATTGGTTGTAGCCCGGTTTTCCAGCCTGTCAAGGTCATCCTGTATCCTGTTTCTGTCTTCTTCTGTGTTTGCAACCGCTCCCAATTTAGTATCATCTGCAAATTTAATAAGCATTCTCTCTATTCCTTCATCCAAATCATTGATAAAGATGTTGAACAAAACAGGTCCCAGGACAGATCCTTGAGGTACTCCACTTGTCACTCCTCTCCAAGAGGATGAGGAACCATTCACAAGCGCTCTTTGGGTGTGATCTGTCAACCAGTTACAGATCCACCTAATGGTAACAGGATCCAAACCACATTTTACCAACTTGTCAACAAGGATAGTATTTGGAACTTTATCAAAAGCCTTACTGAAATCAAGATAAACTATGTGTACAGCATTCCCCTGATCCAGGAAGGTAGTCACTTTCTCAAAAAAAGAGAGATCAGGTTAGTCTGACATGACTTGTTCTTGAGAAAACCATGCTGGCTCTTAGTAATCACATCCATTCTTTCTAAACGTTCCAGGACCAACTGTTTGATGATTTGTTCTAAAATTTTCCCAGGTATAGATGTCAAGCTGATGGGTTAGTAGTTACCCAGATGGTCTTTTTTCGCCTTCTTGAAGATGGAGACAACATTCGCCTGCCTCCAATTTTCCGGCACCTCTCCTGTTCTTCAAAAATTCTCAAAATAATAGCCAGAGGCTCAGAAATTACATCCACAAGCTCTTTTAGAACCCTTGGATGCAATTCATCTGGCCCTGAGGACTTAGTTTCATTTAAAGAAACTAGGTGTTTATGCACTACCCCTTTGCTGATCCTAGGTTGGAACTTCATACCTTCCTTATATGTTTTGTTCTCAACAACTCAAGAAAGTGGCTCAGGCAACTTGAGACATCGTATACTTTCCCCACAAAACAAATATATGATTGAGGAGCTAAACGCCTTGTTTTATTTTTGAACAGCATGAAGCTTTTAACTTTTTTTCCTTGGAGCAAAATTCTTTGTGTTAGAACAATTCAATTATTGAATAGATACTGCATAGCAGAGACCACACACGGAACGCAGCAGTCCCGTTCTAAATGGCACAATCTCCCTTGGGCTTAGCTGCCACGTTAGAAGAATCATACATACTTTTAGTTTTATATTTGTCTTGCAGTTGTCAGTAAAATAGTGACTGTTGTTTTTATATCCCATCATGACAAATTGTTTTCTCCCTGTCATAAAGCAAAGAAACCATCAACTTTGATTTGTGCCCCTCTGTTCAGCACTTAGCTGCTGAATGCTTTTCAACTGTCTAAAAATAGAAATTGGAACCAATTTTCATCATTACTAGAAAAATAAATGTCTATCATTATGAAGGAAAGGGGAAAGAAGAGTAAAGAGGAGCCCTGTCCATTGCAGGGACACCTGGACCAGAAAATTATGTCTCCCCAATTTATCACACACAGAGACCATCTCTCCATTAAGGCCATGATAGATCATTTCAAAACAAGAAGTTAGTTTATGTCCTCTTTGTTATGTATCTTCAAATAGTTTAATTTTCCATAGACCAAAGAGGCTCAAACTTGCTCCTCAATGTAAGCCTACTTTCCTTAGCTCCTAAGCCAACTGTGTCTTCTGGTGAACTGTACCATGGGATCATTGCTCATGGAAGTATCAATGATGCCAAACAGTGGGAGCACAAGAATCTGTGAATTTCAGCTATCGTACACCACTAGTCCTACAATAAGTTTAGGGACCACCTCAGACTTGCTTCTCAAGCAAGCCAGCCAGCCAGGTAAGGAGGGGCAGAAAGTTCTGTGGCCACATGGTTTCCTTTTCTGATGATTTCTGAATCTGTAGTTTCCATGGTTAGAAAGCAACTTTTATAGAATCATAGAGCTGGAAGGGGCCATAGAAGCCATCTAGTCCAACCTCCTGCTCAATGCAGGGTGAACCTAAAGCATCCCTGACAAGTGTTTGTCCAGCTGCTGCTTGAAGACTGCCAGTGAGGGGGAGCTCACCATCTCCCTTGGTAGTTGATTTCACTGTTGAACTATTCCTAATATTCCTAATATCCAGTTATCTTTCCACCAATAATTTACACCCATCATTGCAAGTCCTAATTTTTGCTGTCAACAGGAAGAATGACAGCCCTTCAAGAGTGACAGTTCTCTAAGTCAGGGGTAGCCAACGATAGCTCTTCAGATGTTTTTTGCCTACAACTTCCATAGCCTCAGCCAGCATGGCCAATGACTGGGGCTGATGGGAGTTGTAGGCAAAAAAAAATCTGGAGAGCTACCGTTGGCCACCCCTGCTCTAAGTGACAATCCTTCAAATACTTAAAGAGAGCCATTATGTCCCCCCCCCCCTCAATTGCCTCTCCTCTGGGTTGAACATTCCCAAGTCCCTCAACCTTTCCTCTTAGGGCTTGATTTCCAGGCCCCTGATAATCTTCATTGCTCTCCTCTGCACCTATTCCATATTGTCCACAGCCTTTTTGTACAGTGTACTGCACTCTGCTGCTGGGGGAAAAGACCCTCTGACTCTGTCTGCATCAGGGTTCATTCATTTTTCCCCCTCTCCCTCTCTCTTTTCCTCATCTCTATCCACTCATTTTGCACTGTCGTCTTCAGTCTCCTGTTTAAGAACCTGTACCATATAGTATTACTGGAAATGATTGGGTCTCCTCTTTTAGATGGGCGAATTAGCAATAAGGAGACTTAGGTAGAGCGATTTAGGAGCTAGGATCTTCACCAATTATACAAAGGTCTAGTCTCAGAGAAGAAAACACTCCAGATCAAATATATTTTATAATGTTTACTAGAAAATATGTATATAAGGTACAAACACACGCACAGTCAATACAATACAGACAAACAAGAACTAAGAAAAATAGGGGTGAGAGATAGGGGCTTTTAGGGTTTCTTTAGAGGTGATACTACCTGGTCCAGAAGTGCTGAAATTAAAAATGGAGACATGCACTACCATCATGCCATGTCTGAGGCCCATTACTCAGAGTAATGGGGGAACAATCTGTCTACATGTGCTCAGACTGAACAAAGAGGTGTAGCTTGCTGTCATGTTTATAATCTTTGGAAGAGATGAGGCCCTCGCAGAAAAGGGGCTGGCTTGTGGTGGGCAGTGATGTGTCTTTCCTGGGTGCCTGATTGGGTGCCCACCTCAAGCCAATGAGCAGAGCTGACTCTGGTCACCTGAATGGATCTTTAGGTAAAACAATAGTGGGGCTGATTTAGTAATGTTTGCCCGAATGGATTATAATGGGTCAGGATGGGTGTTAATTGTTTAATTAATTTAGGAGTAAATTTAGAAGATAAAGGATTTATATAGTATCAGACATTACCACAGTAGTAGAGAAAGAGGATAGTTGAATTAGGCTGATGAGTCAGGAAGGTGGTGGCTCAATCAGATAGCTAGAGGTCAAGACAGAAACAATACCCACCAGTTGAACTCATAGTGTTATCACTCAGTTGGGAGGGGGAGAGCAGCCAGCAAGGGAAATATGCATATGTTGCAATCAGAGCCAAGCCTGAGCATGTTCTCTGCCGTGTTACAGAGAGTGTTTCAGTTGGTTTGTTTTCTGATCAGTCTCCATTTTGTTTCCTGGCCTTGTGGTCCCTTAGCTCAAGTGGGGTACCCTTTGGGGATAGGCAGTGTTTCTGGCAGCAACAGTGAATTACAGCCACAAGCATTTGTACGCTGGAATACCATGTGAAAAAAACATAACGCACTGCACTGCTGATCCTAGTTTCTTGGGAAATATTATTTTGGACAGCAGCTGTGGTATGTCACTTTTTAAATTTTAATTTTAGGTTGCACAATCCTCCATTGCCCTGGATTTTTGAAAGGCCAAGCAAAAAAGAAAGTACCTGTACACAACAAATGATTTTAAAACCTTTTCTTATACCGTTTCTTTGAAGCTCTCTGCCAAGATGGAGCTGGTGAGGAATGATTCAAATCATCACACATAGCAATGAAATCGATGAAACCTCGAATCATGCCAATAACTACATATGAAATAAAAAGGAAACAAATGGTCTTTCTTTCTTTCTTTCTTTCTTTCTTTCTTTCTTTCTTTCTTTCTTTCTTTCTTTCTTTCTTTCTTTCTTTCTTTCTTATCTATCTATCTATCTATCTATCTATCTATCTATCTATCTATCTATCTATCTATCTATCTATCTATCTATCTATCTATCTATTTATTTTCATTTGCTGTCTTTCTTCATATTGATTCATCCCAAAGTAATACAGCCATGTTAGATACCATTTTAGATAACTACAATCTTTATGGTTGTGCATTGTATAGGCAAGAAGGCAGATAATCAGCCAGCTCAGTCAGTGACATCCCTGCTTACCATCCTGACAAATAGCTTTGGCCTCTACAGAACATCAAAGGAGGAATTTTATCACCTGATTCTAGAGCATGATGACTGGCTACATTTCACACAAACACGCGACCAGATAGATCCTAAGGTTGACAAAGAACAATAGCCACAGAATCCAGAAATCCATAAACTAGTTCCATTTGAACGGGAGAACTTCAGTCTTGTCTTTCAAACAGAGCTTTCATTTGCTGTTGAGGTGCCATGAACCTTGGGCTATTAGGTTCAGCAAGAAAACATTATGCATTTATTTAAAATGCTCTCCTACTGCTTTTCCATGCAACTTAGAACCCCCAAGCTGACTAACAATAAAGAATATTAAAACAAAAATAATATTAAAATAAACTTTTAAGATACATATATAATGGTATTTAAACAAAACACAAAAATGGGAAGAAGGGTCAGTGATGGAACTCCACAGAAAACAGAAAAGTCTTCATGTGCTGATGGAAGGCAACAACAGAAGGAAACAAATTAATCTACCTGGGGAAAGAATTTCATAATTTTGGTCCCACAAATGATAAGCCCCTTTCTCAGGGTGCCTCAGATGGTGAGGGCACCCAAAGCAGGGGCTTGAAAATGACCGTAGTAGTTGGGTAGATTCATAAAGGAGTAGGAACTTGATAAGTTATGCTGGCCTCACGCCATGTGTTGTGTTCAACAGCAATAATCACACATGAGCTGAGCCTCAGAGCTTTTCACCTCACATCTTCCTGCCTCAAGCAGCTGTGATCAGCTTTGCAGCTATGAATTAGCCATACTGTATCAGTTTCATTTCCTTCTGCCTTACAGTTTGTGCTTATTTAAATAAATGACATGCAGAGGGTACTATGACTCCCATAAGACTCTGCACAAAGTAACCTTGGCAAAAACACGGGACTTTTGTAAATATAAAACAATATGTTTTAAACAGTGTTTGTAATAATTGGCTGACCACTTAATATGCTCACAGGTTTGCTTGTTTTTTTTAAATATGATCAGGGCTTTTTTGAGCAGGAATGCACAGGAACACAGTTCTGACTGGTTTGGAGTCAGGGGTGTGGCTTAATATGCAAATAAGATCCTGCTGGGGTTTCTCTACAAAAGAAGCCCTGTGTGATCAATGGTGATGTCAGGGAGTGTGGCCTAATATGCAAATGAGTTCCTGCTGCCCTTTTTCACCAAAGAAGAATTGCAGGTCTATACCCCACCCTTCTTTCTGAATCAGAGGCTCAGAGCAACTTACAATCTCCTATGTCTTCTCCCCCCGCAACAGACATCCTGTGAGGTGGGTGGGGCTGAGAGGGCTCTCACAGCAGCTGCCCTTTCAAGGACAACCTTTGTCAGTGCTATGGCTAACACAAGGCCATTCCAGCAGCTGCAAGTGGAGGAGTGAGGAATCAAACCCGGTTCTCCCAGGTAAGAGTCTGCACACTTAACCACTACCAGGGGTCGTTTTGTAGAAAAATAGGTGGTGGTGCTCATCCAGGGATTGTTATGTAGCTGCACATACTATTCAATGGACGAGGAGGTGGAACTCTCAGAAGGAGGAGGTGGAACTCTCAGAAAGGTTCAGGAGCTGTGCTCCTGTGAGCTCCCACTGAATCTGAGGCCTGACCACTACACCAAACTGGCTCTCTGTATATGATTGACTTCTGAGTGGCAACCAACCACAATAAGTCTGTAGGGGAAGTAGAAAACTAGAACTCCTATTGGACTGTATGATAATATGCATTTGGGAAATACTGCCAAATTTAGTTTGCATTAAATATGCAAAAGTAATTCAACAAACAAAGTGAGTTGCATGCAGACATCCCAACAGCCCATCAGAATCAGTTCCCTGCTTGTGACTGGAAAACAGAATGTGTGCTGAACCAGTGGGTATTAGAAACATCCCTATTATTATAAGCCTGACAACATTTAGAAGGAAGGAGACTTTCAAAAGTAAATAACCCCAGCAGTGTCTGTTCAAGGAAGAGCTATTACACATCTCACACTAGTCAATATTCAGAATGGGGAGGGGACCCAGTTACCATACATATCCACTTCCTCTTCAAAGCACTACTGCGTTATTTCTTGTTACAGCAAATGATTTGTGCCTTTCAGTTTTAAAAAAACCTTATTTAAAAATGAATATTAGGACAGAAAATTAGGCATTCACTTTATCTGAAGCACTAGAGGGGTGACAAATACACTGCAATTTCTTTCTTCTTGTGTTTATTTTGAATTTTGTTGAAAACTGCTTTGGGAATGTTACCAAATCCTTTTAATGATGAAAATTAACTGATTTCAAGCTCCCGAAATGAAGTTTATCTTCTTTGTAAAATAAGTTAAGTATACATAGAAGAGATAAAAAAAAATACAAACACAGCTGAGTACACAGATGCAGCCATGGAGCTCTTCTAATTGGTACATGATTCAATTACACTTTGTTATTCCTGTAAGCAAGACACTTTTCATGTCTATACACTTCTCCAGTCATGTTGTGAGTTGTGACCCATGAATTGTTCTAGCCCTCTAATGAGTCAGGTCTCAGAGGCAAATCACATGATCAGCAGCAATGCTGGACTAGAAGAGAAGAAGAGGAGATTGAATTTATACCCCACCCTTCACTACCTGAAGGAGTCTCAGAGCAGCTTGCAATTTTTTTTCCCTTCGCCTTCCCTGTGAGGTAGGTGGGGCTAAGACAGCACTTTAAAGAACTGATCTTGAGAAAGCAGCTCTTTCAAGGACTGTGAATGACCCAAGGTCACTCAACAGGTCCATGTAGAGGAATGGGGAATCAAACCCAGTTATCCCAGATAAGAGTCCGCACACTTAACTGCACCAAACTGACTTGCCAGACTAGGTTAGTTCAAATGGCAAGTGGAGGATAAGAGCTTTGAATGATTGTGCCCAATTCCATAGTTTTGGATTTCAGCCTTTGCCTCTCTCTAGCAGCCTATCAAGCTGATTGTTGAGAGCCAATGAGATAAATTAATTACAAAGAAGCACAAATGGGAGATACTTTCTCCAAATGAAAAGTACTCTGAAATGAGAACTGAAGCTCTGGCAGAAATGTTCAGTCATCCGCTTCAGCTCAGGATCTGTATGCCAGCTTTGATCAGCAGAGCTCAGTGTTTGAAAAACTTTTAACCTGTATCTGAACAGTTTGTATATATTCAATTGTGCCAAAAAGACAATAGCGCATTTTGGGAGAAGACCTATTGCTCATTATGGAAACTGTATAACTCTTGTCCTGAATACTGATGAAAATGTGCTCTGATTGGCTGCTTTCATGTACACATGACCAATGGAAGGGGCTAGGGCTATGGCACAAAGCTGCTCCAATATGCTATTCAATTGGAACTTTGAACAAGAACAGCAGGGAAATCCAATGAGGGACTCAGCTCACACAGCCAGCATGGTGTAACGGTTAAAGTGTCAGATTAAAACCTGGGAAACCATGGCTCAAATCCCAACTCTATCATGGAAGCTTGCCGGGTGACCTTGGTCCAGTCTTAGCCTAACCTACCTCACAGGGTTGTTGTGAGGATAAAATCAGGGAAGAGGAGAATGATCTAAGCCATTTTGCAGAGATAGGCAGGATATAAATAAAATAAATGCATGTAAATGAACAGGTCAGTCACAAAAAACTTGACTGATCCATTTCAAAGTTGTCAGGAGCTCTGATTGCTGGACAGCTTATATTGAAAATCTTTTTGTGTCATAGTAAACAGTAGAATTAGTAGAACTGGAAACGTTCAACAAGACTCTGCATCCACTGATATACAGTATGTCACAAAAGAGAGTACCTCCCCTCACATTTTGTAAATATTTAAGTATATCTTTTCATGTGACAACACTGAAGAAATGACACTTGGCTACAATGTAAAGTCGTGAGTCTACAGCTTGCATAACAGTGTAAATGTGCTGTCCCCTCAGAATTATGCTACACACAACCATTGTGTGTTGGGGTGTGTGTGAAAGTGCTGTGGAAGCCAAATAACCACTACGCCAGCGGAAATGGCACTTGCACTGCTCTAACTCCCTCCCCACGGGCGCAAACAGGACTTGCACCATTCTGTGCATGCCTCAGCGCACTCCTGTCCCTGCTTGCCGGTGGAACAGTGCTCCGTCCAGCCAGTGGCGCAACTGGAGTGTAGGGAACTACACCAGCATGTGAAGGGGTGGTCCTAGCGGCATGGCCTGCATTAGGCGGCTCCCTAAGATGCCTCAGCCCAGGCACGTCCCCTGTGAGAGGCATATAGTTACGGTGAGGCAAATGCTGGCGTATCCCATAAAGTCCCATGTATCCCAAAAGCCAAGCTTGCTGCCGCTACTGACACAGCCCCAGAACCTCTTAGGGAGCTGACTAAATGGCACACCAATCCCTGAACACCCTGGATGAGACAAACCTTCTGTCCAGCACCCAATCAAAGCCCCCCTCCTACAAAGGCTCCAGGTCCTGCCTCACATGTTCTTTAGGTAAGGTAGGGTGTGTGGCATGGGGCTCTGCCAGGTAAGCTCTCTGCCGCACAGACTTAGAGCAAGGGCGGGGCACTTTGGTGAAGGACACTGCACAGCAAAGGTGCTTAGACAGTACAGGGCAAGCTCTTTGTCTTGCGAGGAGGGGAGTGAGGTCCCTCCTCTGTGACTAACCACTTGTTTCCAAGTCTGAACAGGTGCCCGGCCTCCTGAAGTCCAGCATGCAGAGGCGGTTGCACATGGATGGGTAAGTGCAACTGTGCACCCCAAATTTCCCCCCCTCCCCTTGTTCACAGATTGACAGCATCTCCGGCACTTGACCCAGACTGCAAGCCCAGGTATGTTGCTTGAGCCCCACCCTTGGTCTGTCCTCTGCCTCGCTCCCACACCTGATGGGGCACCAGCGGGAGGGGGGTTGGTCAGAGACTGTCCCTTTAAGAGAGCCTCTCAGCAAAACACAGTCACAGCCGCATGCTGCAGCTGCCACTCCTTCAGGCGCTCTTGATCTCTTTCTCTGTATTGCAGATGGGAATTCAACAGAGAAGCTTGCTGTGTGGCAACTCCCCCCCTACTCAGTCAGCTGTTTCCACCCTCCTCTCTGCATGGAGCCTTGCACCCCAAAAGACTGTCCAAGTTGTTCCTGGGAAACTGCTACACTTGGTTTCTGAACAATAAAGCCTGAGATGTGCCATTCTTTGTCTCTCATTCTTGGTGTCTGCTGCATGTTCCCTGTGCCCCACCCCCTTCCAAGTGTTCCTTCTGTCAGTGGGCTCCCCAAGGGAATGTATCAGAGGGTGGGCTCACATGCTTCCAGGGGTGGGGGGGCGAATCTATGAGCCACCTTCATGAGAAAGTAGACAGGGGAGCCCGGGCGTCTTTTCCCCCCTCATCCCATGGCACACAGCAGAGGGGAGTGTGTATGGGGGGGTGGTCTCTGCACTGGGCACCTGGCTGGCTTCTTGCACTCTGTGTCCTGCTGCCACCCACAAGTGGGGGGACATCAGGGTGAAACTCTCTGTCCATGCTGGGTGGGGGGGGGGCTTCCCTGTGGGACTTGGGCATGCCACGGCTCAGTCTGCTCTTTTCAGGACACACATTTTGCCTGGTTACCCTGATTGCAGACTTCTGCACTATGTTTTCCCTGTTTATGGCTCATGGGGGGGGGGGGGAGACATGAATCCACTCACCTGCTTGCTATTGGCATGGGTCTCTGCCAGTGGGTGGCCACTGCCGTGGGACAGGCCAATCCTGCAGCTCCACACTTCCCTTTTCCTCCCCCTGCCCCACCTCCCATTGGTAGGACTTCTCTCCTTTGCCTTTAACCGTCTGCCTATGATTGTCTCAGTTCTCTGTCAGGGGGTGGGATGGAACAGGCAATCAACCTCTCTGGGGCTCCTCTTCCCACCCCCAACTGTCATCTGCTATGGCACTTGGACCAGAACTGGCCAATTTGGGGGGGCTGGGCTGACCCACCCCTCCTGCTGTGTCCACCTCACCCGCGTGCCAGGAGTCTGCATTCCAGCAGAGATGCCATGGCGACCGCACAATGCAGCAACTTATGCCTCTTCCCTCCCCCCGCCCCTCCACCGGAGCATGCCAAAGCCCATAAAGAGTTGATGAGCAGCACCTGACTTAAGCACCATGTCAGGATTGGGTTGTAAATATTTTAGTAGGAATGTGGTGGCAAAAGATATGCAGAAAATACTGCCCAGTTCATTATTGTTTCTGTGTCAAAATTTCATGATTTGACATTTTATGACCTTTAGATATTATAAATCTATCTATGGTACACTCTGCCTAGAAGTTATTAAGTTGTAATACAGTAGGAGTAATCTTGCACAATGGGTAAAAATCAGATTTGAGTTTATGTTTCTGAATATGGCAAAAAGCCTGCAGTTTTTAAAGAAAAAGACTGAGTGCTAAGTCATAAATTTAAACTAATTTCTTCAGTGTTTAATTGCTGTTTGGTTTGAAAATTGATTTTAGATGGAGGATTTTGTAGTCCCAAAGCAGATATATGCATATACAGCAACAGTCTTTGTGAATGCTTCTGTACTGTATGTACCGAAGAATGCTTCTGCAACAATTGTTCTCAATATGACCAAATCTGAGGATACTTAAATCCAGAGACTGGAGCCATGAACAAACAAGTCAAGCTTTCTACAAACCTGAGAGAAGGCATCGTTTGCAAGAAAAAAAATCCCTGGAATAATAATACAAAAATTGTGGAGGTTAAAACCCCCAAAATAATAGAATAACTGCATGTAGTTTTAAGAAAGAAATGCCCTCTCTGGTCATTGCTAGGCAACCACAATAGTATTGCCAGTTTAAACCCTGGCTTCTGTCAGTAAAAGAAAGGGACAGGGCCCTTTCCAAGGAGGGAGGGCTCAGGGGGTCCAGGCCCACCAGCATCGGAGTTGATATCTTATAAATTCTCTAGGGTTGAGGACAGAGGGTTGCACCCTATATGGTCAAGGACCTTAGGGACTATTTACCTTAGGGACCGTCTCTCCCCACACATTCCCCATAGGGTACTTAGATCTGGAATGCAAAATCTATTCACGATCCCCAGCCAAAGGAGGCAAGATTGAAATCCACCAGAGAGTGGGCCTTCTTGATTGCTGTCTCCTATTGGTGGAACCAGTTGCCAGAGGAAGTTAGGGCCTTGCAGGACCTCGCCCAGTTCCACAAGGCCTGCAAGAGACCACTGTTCTGGCTAGCCTTTAATTGATTCTGGAGTACCGATATAGTAGTAAGGAATGATACCCAATAAATACTGAACGCCATTGGAAATAAAATGACATCAAACAATATTAGCACCTGACTGTTTTTAATGTTTAATTTAAACATGATGTAATTAAAGTGTTGAATTAATGTGAAAAAGTTATTGTGATTTTATTGGTTGTGAGCCGCCCTGAGCCTACTTTGACGGGGAGGGCATGATATAAGTCTAATAAACCATAAATCACTCAGTGAGTGAGTTTCCCAGCAGCACCCACTGAAATGTAGAGCGCCACAGGGGTCAATCCTCTCACAATATCTATATGTACCCCCTCACCCAGCTGGTAAAGAGGTATGGGCTGGGAAGTGACCAGTATGTGGATGACACCCAGCTCTATCTGTTGATGGACAGCTGCCCAGACTTCCCCCCAGAACTCTGTGGCACAGGACTCTGTGGCTGGATGGCTCAAACAGAGTCGGCTGAAACTTAATCCATGTAAGACGGAGGTCCTATGTGTAAGCTGGAGAGGAGTCAGTTCTGGAATCAAGCTCCTGACCTTTGATGGGGCACCACTAGTGCTAGCACCAAGGGTTAGAAGCCCTGAGGTGATCCTGGTTGTCCTTCTTTCTGTGGAGGCCCAGGTCACTGCAGTTGCCAGCTCTGCCTTTTACCACCTTCCGAAAGTCAGGCAACTGATTCCTCACCTCCCCACTCACCACAGTGACCCACCAATCAACTCCAAGCTAGACTACTGTAATTCATTCTATGTGGGTTTGCCCCTGAACCTGACCTGGAAGCTCCAGCTGGTGCAAAATGCAGCAGCACACCTGCTGAATTCGACTCTTATATGGGCATGTATCCAGCCAGTGCTCTGCCAATTGCACTGAATGCCAGTTGAGTACCAGATCCATTTCAAGGTAATGGTGTTAACCTTGAAAGCCCTTAATGGCCTGGGATCAGCATATCTGAAGGACTACCTCTTCCCATATACCCCCAGAGAGCCTTATGCTCTGCTGAATAGCACCTCCTGGTTATCCCTGGCCCAACAGATGTCCACTTATCCTCAACTAGAGTCAGGGCCCCTACCTGATGGAACAAGCTCCCACTGGAGATTCAGGCCCTGTGGAGCCTGTTGCAGTTCCACAGGGCCTGCAAAACACAGCTGTTCCATCATGCCTTCAGTTGAGGCAGTGGACATCACTGAATATCAATGTGGCCTCCCTGCCATATGCTGGTCCACCCATGAGCCCTATTTGAAGCTTCAATTGATTTTGTTGTCACCATCAGTTTAGCCAGGGACTGGGTTTTGAAATGGTCACCATCTGAACTTTTAAATTGGTATTATCTGGTTGTATGTCTTAGTTGTTTTAGAACCTATGTAATTATTTTTTATTATTGATGTGACCCACCCTGAGTCTATTTGGAAAGGGCAGGATAGAAATGTGAAATAATAAATAAATTTCATGGCTCACCCAGGACCAGTTCCTTGCTACTCTTCAGTGAAAGCCACACTACAAAAGCCAGTGTTGAGTAGTGGTCAGTTTGGGGCTGGGATCTGAAAGACCCAGGTTTGAATCCTCATTCTGCTGTGGAAGATCACTGGGGTATCTTGGGCCATTACACATTCTCAGCTTAACCTGAGTTACCAGGTAGTTGTGAGGATAAAATGGAGGAGAGAAGAATGATGTGAACTGTTGAAGAAAAAGGCATACAATAAACAAAGTACATAAATAATAAATATGAAGATTGGGGCAGATAAAAGTTAGGTAGGTAGGTGGGTGGGAAGGAGAGAAAGATGCAGCAAAAGGTGAAGATATGGGGGCTGCAGGAGGAAGGAAAGAGAAAATAATATGGGGAAAGTGATGCAGAGAAAAATGAGGTCCTCCTTGTAAGTTATTGTTTGTTGTCCACTATGCAATTGAATTTGGCCCAGCTACTGGCACTGTGAAATAATAAATTTAAATGGGGGGCCTGATTAAAGATAGGTTGCTTGGTGGGTGGGAAGGAGAGAAAGAAGCAGGGGGAGGTGAAGATACAGGAGTTGCCAGGAGGAAAGAGGAAATAGTGTGGGAAAGGAATACTGGGCAAATTGAGGTGCTTTCATAAGTCCTTGTGGGTTCCCCATTGCACAACCAGGTCTGATCCAGAAGCCAGCAATGTAAAGCTCCCCCCCCCCCATGGAGAGGCTCCTAGAAGTAAGGAAGAACAGAAAACTGAAGATGGCAAAGAAGATAAGTGGAGGTTGAGTGGTTAATGGGAAGGAGAGAAAGAGGCCATGGGGGCTTTTAGAGATGGGAGAAAAGAAATAATAGGGGAGGTGAAAATTAGATACTCTAATCAAGCCCTTGTGGGTTCCCTGCTTGTACCTTCTAAGTTCATGATTAGCCTGTTTGGTGTAGTGATTAAGAGCAATAGACAGTGGTTAAGAGCAGTTCTCTCAGAGCTCTCTCAGCCCCACCTACCTTACAGGATGTCTGTTGTGGGGAGATGAAAGGAAGGAGATTGTAACCTGCTCTGAAACTCTGAGTGATGGGTGGGGTATAAATCCAACTTGCCACTGCCGCATCGTCCTCCTCCCCTTCCTCCTCTTCTTCTGTTAGTGATAATGCCTTGATTCCAGTGACCATTCTATACTAAGATTATTAGACCATACTTACTCTGTAAATATTCTAGGTTTTTATTTCATTCTTTAAAAGAAGTATGGTTAGTATTAAAGTTGATGCCATATTTTTGACTTACTGGTGAAAATCATCAGTCTTTATCTTCCTGACCTTGGAAGGAAACCTTCAGCTATCTCATTTTTCATTGCAAGCTAGAACTCCAGTCATGAGTCCAAATGCTTGCGGCTGGCAAAAAGTTTTACACATAAGCTTAGAGAAACATGACTTTCTACATTTTTTTTCTTTTTTCAATTACATTCAAATTCAGTGAATTTTCTATCCTAGGAGGGAGACGTAAGAGATTGTTTAAGGTATATGGAAATGAACTGATCTTCCTAAGGGAAAGAGTAGATTAAAGAAGCAGAATTTTAATGTTCATGTCAAACTCTCTCTACTGAAACCAAATGAAAAATCCAGCACATGTAATTTTTTTTTAAAAAAAAAACATAGTTATATTTACAAGCTGAACAAATATTAACATATTTCTTAACTTTTAGGGAATGATGGAGGAACGAGGGGAGTTAGCTACATTTTAACACAGAGCTTTAGGTTTGTTCTGATTTTTATATGGAGTTCTTGCAAATGCAACACATTCACTATACATACACTCTTAAGTCTATATTACATTGTTGGTACCATTACCCGGCTGTTGAAGATTTCTGGACAATTTACGTCTGCTACTTTTCTATGCAAACAAAATTACTTAGATTAGAAGTAGTGTCTGATTTTTTCTGGATTCATTCAATGTGTATTTCTCTCCTTGCATACTGTAAATACAGGGCAATTCTAGGACTCATCTTCATAGGACTGAGCAGGGCTTCTTTTGTAGCAGAAACTCCTTTACATATTAGGCCACATACCCCTGATGTAGCTAATCCTCCAAGAGCTTAGAGGGCTCTTAGTACAGGGTCTACAGTTAGCTCTTGGAGGACTGGCTACATCAGGAGTGTGTGGCCTAATATGAAAAGGAGCTCCTGCTACAAAAAACCCCAAAAACCTTGGGGCTGAGGGTGGTCACTGAGTCCAATGCTAGTGTATCTGTGGATATGCTGACAGCAAGCCCCACTAGTGCCATGGTGATGTCATTCCAGTGCTGGCATCAAACTGAGTAGCTATGCCCCAGTTCTGGCACAGCATTACAGCACCAAAATCCCTGACGTATTTCTCAAATAGCAAGATCAAGACAAAAAGAAGAGAGAAGAAACTTCAGCCCAGGAGCACCAGGGAACCCAGAAGTTTGAGATGGGACCTAATGACAAAACAAATAATAATGCGCTTACACATTAGGAAAAAACCAGCACTACTTTAATTCATATTACATAGTATAAATTCTCATTAAAACCAGACGTGTTTTGGTCTAATGGCCTTCCTCAATAGTACAGATAAATAATATACACAACACAAAGAACAGTCAATTGCAATTTAACATGCATCAGTTCTGACTTGAGCCTAAAAACCTAAAAAGTGAAGAAATAGAGGGGAAGGGGGGAGATGATTTAGGTTAATTGTGTGAGTCACTGGTAAAAATTTTAATTTAAAAATAATTAATTATAATACACTTCACAAGAAGTAAGGACAATTTGTTAAGTAACCCCTCCTTTATTTTTTGGATGCATCAAGACCATCAAAAGTATTCCTAGCCCTAAGACATCATGATGAATTTTTATTATATTCAAAACAAACAGATAATCAAAGTGAGAAAGAAAAAACTTATTAGAAAACTATAGACTTTTGACTGTATACTGTAAACCAGTAGTCCCCAATTTTTTTGGCACCAGGGACAATCTTTCCACGGACCGGAGGGGGAGGCGGCACTAGGAGCCAGTTTGGTGTAGTGGTTAAGTTTGTGGACTCTTATCTGGGAAAACCGGGTTTGATTCTCCACTCCTCCACTTGCAGCTGTTGGAATGGCCTTGGGTTAGCCATAGCTATTGCAGGAGTTGTCCTTGAAAGGACAGCTGCTGTGAGAGCCCACTCAGCCCCACTCACCTCACAGGGTGTCTGCTGTGGGGGGGAGAAGATAAAGCAGATTGTAAGCCACTCTGAGTCTCTGATTCAGAGAGAAGGGCAGGGTATAAATCTGCAATTCTTATTCTTCTTCTTTTGCCACCCCAGGCTGCCCCCTCACTCATGCCATATTCCTGCCCCCCATAGGGGTCTTTAAATGGGGGGGAGACTGGGGCTGTTTCTGCCTCTCCCTCCCATTTAAAGACCCCTGCCAATCAGCTGATAGGTGGAGGTCTATAAACGAGGGGTAGGCTAAGGTCACAACAGTGCTGCCTCCTTCTACTGGTCCGGGACCCAGGTGGATGAAAGAGCCAGTGTGACCTCACTCTGAGGCTGCCTCCCCTGCAACCTCTTTAATCTGGGGCTAATCTTCCTCGCCCCATGGCCTAGTTGCTAGCAGGCCACGGCCCAGTACCGGGCTATGGCCCGGTGGTCGGGGACTCCTGCTGTAAACCACTGAAAAAGGTCATTTTTTTTAAGCCCAGCACAACCAGTTCATCGTACAGAAAACCCCACAGGTCCCAGCACCAATGTGGCAATGTAAGCAAAAGATACCTAATGTCAAACTAAATCCCTGCAATACAAACTGAAGGGGGAGGGGATATTTTTCAAGCTTAGTACTAACAGTTCAGTATAAAGAATGTCCGACAGAAACCAGTGCGACCATGGCACTGCAAGCTTAAAAGAACTGAATTCAAAGCAGAGTCACAAGAAATCCAAGTAAAAGGGGGATTTTGCAAGCCTAGCACAACCAGTTACAATGTGCAGAATGCCCAGCAGAATCCAGTGCCACTGTGGCAGTGCAAACTCAACAGGACTAAGGTCAAGCCAGAGAATCTCTGCAGTAGAAACTGAAAGGGGGGCATTTTTGCAAGCCCAGCAAAACCAGTGCAATGAACAGAATGCCCAATAGTACCAGTGCAATCAAGGAGTGCCCAGCAGAATCCAGTACCATTATGGCAATGGCAGCTCAACGAGACTGATATCTAGCACAGAATCACACTCCAAGCAAGGGGGGTTTACAAGCCCATCACAACCAGTTCAGTCCAGCAGATTCCAGTGGCAATGCCAGCAAAAGAAGACTAATGCCAAACCAGAAAATCTCTGCAGTATAAACTGAAGGGGAGATTTTTTTTCCCCTCAAGCCCAGTACAAACAGTCCAGTACACAGAATGCCCAGCAGAACCTGGTGCCAGTGTGGTATTGCAAGCATGAAATAACTGATCTCAAAGCAGTCACAACAAATCCAAACCTGAGGGCAGAGAGTACAAGCCTACCACAACCAGTTACAATGTACATCATGCCAAGCAGAATTCAGTGCTGCTAGCACTGCATGTTTAAGAGGACTGATCGTAAAGCAGAATCACAACAAATCCAAGCAAAGGGGGCATTTTGCAAGTCCAGCACAACCAGTTCTAATATGCAGAATCCCCAGCAGAACTCAGTGGCACTGACATTATGAGCTTAAAAGGACTGTTCTCAAAACACAGAGTCACAACAAATTCAAGCAAAGGGGGGCTTTTGCTAGTTCTTTGCAATACAATGGGAAGAGAACACAAAGAACACAAGCAAAGTGGGGGACATCTTGAAGCTGACAAGACTAGTTTGAAACTGACCTCTCTGATGCTTTGGAGTTTGGTCAACTTTTTGATTGAGTGGAGAGAAGGGCAGATTAGAACCAATGGACTGAAATTAAATCAGAAGAGTTTTTGACTAAACATTAGGAAAAATTTCCTGACAGAGCTGTTCTCCAGTAGGCTTCTTTGGGAGGTGATTGCACTCTCCTTCTTTGAAGGTTTTTAAACAAGAGGCTAGATGGCTATCTGATAGCAATACTGATTCTGTGAACATAGGCAGAATATGAGGAGGGCAGGAAGGGTTGCATCAGTGCTTAATTCTTGTGGCCGTTCCTTACATGCCCAGGGAAATTCTGTTAGCCACTTTGGGGGCAGGCAGCAATTTTTCTCCAGGCCAGTTTGACCAGGGATCCTGGAAGTTGGTTTTGTTTTGTTTTGTTTTTTACTATCTTCTGGACATGGAGAAGGTGTCACTGGGGATGTGGGTGGGAGGTATCTGTGAATTTCCTTCATTGTGAGGGGATTGGACTAGATGACCCTGGAGGTCACTTCCAGCTCTTTGATTCTGTGATTTTTTCAGACTTATGTGGTATCAGCAGTCTACATGACTTTTAAAAAAGTTTTTAAAATTAAATTATTCACAATAGTTTTTGAGATAGCTAAGCTTTTCCATCCCTCCCGCAGGATACATGGAAGTGGTTATTTTTGTTCATTCTTTTTGCAATGTAATTAAGTTTAATGCAATGAGACCATCATGCTTCATAGGATAGCAGAAAATATTATATCAGAATTTGCTTATTAAATATGCAAGTAACAGTACCATGATTTTATTTCCAAAACAAATCAGACATCTTCATTTTGCTTAAAACAAGCTAATTTAGGCTCCATTTGGACTGGAAGTAATTTGTTTGAAACTTGGGCTGTTCCATGCTCCTTAGATCTTGTTGTGTTCCCAACTGTATCATTGTAACACAACAAAGCCTAGAGGTATCCTTTCTCCACATTCTAAACTCTATCATGAATCCCTGTTCACTCTCTGTGGAACACAACAAAGCCCTTGAGACCAAGTAAACAACGATAGCTCAGTCCTCAGCACTGTTTGAATGCAAGGTAGTCGGAGAATATTCCCTGAAAACCAGAACAAAATAGGCTGGTGATTGGGTAATTTGGATTGGACTGAATATAATTCCTATTATACATTGTTATCTACTGAAATCTCTGGAATGTTCAGTGAATGTCCTAATGGAACTAAGTCTATCTGCCCAATAGTGGTGTACATATAAATATTGCCCCCCAAGTCGGAATAAAGAGACGGACACAATTAGATTGGTGAAACTATGGGCCACTTTATTAAATAACATAAACCCTGTAAAACCTGCCACAACTAAGGCCAAGTCTCTACTTAGGGCTTAGCACCCACCGAAAGGCCCAAAGCCAACACAAGCCCTTGCCGAAGATCCCTCAGAAAAAGCATATTACCCTTTTCCGAGAGGTGCACCCCATCCCCTTTGTAGAGGTCGGAACATTCCCTAGAAATATCCGGATGGGGCAAATAGTGGCCCAAACCACCCTCCAAAACCTTGCGAATCTCCTTATTCGCTCTGTAACGAGCCCTCTCTATCCCAGCAGGATTCCAAGCACTGCGCCACACCAAGCGCGGAATCATGGCCGACCAAACTATAATGGTACCAGGCCATCTGTTCCTTATGTACTCGAAATCATCTCAGGCTTTCAAGATCAACGCCTTGCCTTTAATCAGCCCGAGATCATTCCCTCCCAGGTGAACAATTAATACCTGTGGAGGAGGGCCCACACACCCGTGAATTAAAAGGGGGAGCAATCCAGGCCACTGAAGACCCTGGCGCCCCCGCCATTCCACTGTAACAAATTTGCTGAGCCCCAGCTGAGAGCCAACAGCAGTTCTCCGAGCTTGATGTGCCGCCCAAAACACATAACTGCGCCCACAGATGAGAACTCTGCTCCTCTGGCCAGGAACAACAGCATCTAAAAAGAAAAACAGACAAGTTATAAAACCCAAACCTTAAACTACCCCAGCTCCTAATCCCACACTACTAGCAGAGCAAAGGGCGAATATAAGCTTTGTAAGCCTGAGACCGCCAATGGCCAAGGCGCTGGATAGACGAAGTAGGATAACCCAAGGCACCGGCTGTAGAGGCCGCGCCGATTCTAAAGGAATGGGTACCGAACCTCACTCCAGACAACCCCCGCAAGGCCAAAGTCTTGGACGTCACAGCCCAAAATTGATGTTTTGTCAGAGGGCTGCCTCCAAAATGACAAAACAACAACCCTTCACAGCCTCCCTGCATAGCCAAATAGTTGGCCAATGCGGAAATTGGGCAAAGCTCCACTTCCAAACACGGACCCAACTCCAACACAGTCCCCGTGCCCTCTTGATCCGTTTTGGATCGCCGGATAGTAGGAACTGCTTTACCCCCTGACAACTTAATATCCCTCAGTAACAACGCCCTACCTGAAACATCACTCTTGGAGCTTGCCACCAATTCACTAACCCTCAGCGCCCCAAAGAAGGCCACCAAAGAGGCTGCATGAAACAAAACTGCCTCGAAATGAGATGCACAAACTGCGCTCCAAACCCCCTTCAAACCCCAAAGAATCTCAGGAGATATAGGGGTCCTAGTATCAGGCTTAGGCCCAACCTCTCTGGACCACCCTTCCAGCATCTTTCAAATACAAAAATCTGCTGTTTCCTCCCTATACCCTAAGGCTTTGCTAGCGAAGGCCAGCGCAGACATGCGTCCCCTAATAGATCGCACGGCCAGTCCCTTACCTCTTAAGGAAACACAATAATGGAGCAACTGCTCCACTTGGAGGGGCCAAACAATGTGATACCCTACCTCAGCCCTAAAGTCCTCAAACTGCCGCACAGCACGTTCATAAGACTTCCTGGTGCTAGGTGCAATGGCTAAGCCTATCGCTCTGCAGGCCTCGGCTCTCCAATCAGCCATAGCTCCTGGGGCATTGGCGCTGCGTCCAGATTGGCGTCCGGGACCAGTTGACGAAACCTCTCCATCTGTCTTTGAGAGAGAGCGTCAGCCACCCCATTATTCACCCCAGGAACATGCTTGGCCAGAAACAAAATGTTAAGCCGCAGGCAACGCAGAGTGAAGGCCCTCACCAACCTCATAACCCGCTGCGATTTGGACGAAAGGGAATTAATAACATGAATAACCACCATGTTATCGCACCAAAAATGAACAATGCGATTAACCATTTCACTCCCCCACAGCCAAACCGCAACCAAAATGGGAAAAAATTCCAAAAACATGAGGTCCCGGCTCAAACCGGCCTGCACCCACGACTCCGGCCACCAGTGCACCAGTGTCCACGGAAGAAGACCCCAAAACCTAATGACCTGGCAGCATCGGACATGACCTGAAGCTCAGCCTCGAGCCTCATGTCCTCTCTCCAAAAAGAAATCCCATTAAAGGATTCCAAAAACTCCTGCCACATCCGCAGGTCCTCCCTCATGCTGCTAGTAACCCTGGTCCTGTGCTGTTGCGAGCGAAGGCCCGCCATTGCGTCACAGAACCTGCGAAGAAAAGGCCTACCCGGGGCAACCACTTTGCAGGCAAAGTTAAGATGCCCCACCAACTTGCAGTTCAAGCAGCATAACCTTCTTTTTGCGAAGGAAAAAACTAATCCTCTCCCTCAAATCCTGCAGCTTCTGACCGGGAATCCTAGATGACTGCTCTAAAGTATCCAACTCAATCCCCAAAAACACCAGACAATGGGCCGGGCCCTCGGTTTTTTCCTCCGCCAATGGCACGCCCAACTCAGCAGCCAACTCAATAAAGCCGGCTAACAACTGAGTGCAGCGACCAGAACCAGCAGGGCCCACAAACAGGAAGTCGTCCAGATAATGAACGACGTCCTGTAAACCCACTTTCTCGCGCACAGCCCATTCCAAAAAGGCGCTGAAACACTCAAAAGCAGCACACAAAACAGAGCAACCCATAAGCAATGCCCTGTCCATGTAAAATTGCCCTGCAAACGAAAAGCCCAGAAGCTCAAAATCATCTGGGTGGACAGGGAGGAGGCGAAATGCAGATTTGATATCGCATTTCGCCAACTCAGCCCCCCGACCACAGCATCGAACGACGCCCACAGCCTGATCAAATGAGGTGTACCTAACGGAGCATAGCTCCTCAGGTATGCCATCATTGACAGAGGAACCCCGGGATAAGAAAGATGGTGAATCAAACAAAAGTCACCCGGCGCCTTCTTCGGCACCACCCCCCAACGGGGAAACCTTAAGATTAACCACAGGAGGACTAGCGAATGGGCCCAAAATCCTGCCCTCCGCCAACTCCTTGGCAATCTTAGCCTCAACTATGTGCTCTAAACCCTCAACTGAACTAAGGTTTCTGGACCAAGTTGGTACCCGAGAACCTTGAAAAGGAATTCTAAAACCCAACGTAAAACCGTTCAAGAAATATAAACTGTCTTCCTTACGTGGGTACCTATGAAGCCATTCTTCAAGAGGACCCACCTTTATTGGGCTGGGACCCTTTTCCAGTTTGAGAAGGACCCCCACCTGATCTTTTCTGACCCTTGCGTTGCCGAACTCTCGGGCAGTTGTTGAACGAGTGTGGGCCAGCACACAGGGGGCATTCATGCTTGAACTGGCAAGCTTTACGACTACACGCCCCCTGCGACCCAAACTCCCAGCAAAGCAAGCGGGGTTGAACCGCCTGCCCTGCAAAACTGTGGGAGGAGGAGGCCGCGCTAGAAGGAGAAGAGGAAGCCTTAGTTACTAGGTGACCAATGTCCGATCGGTCCCCCAAATTGGGCCGCGCAGGTGACATCACCTGCAGCCACAACTGTTGGTGAATCCGATCCCAAGGGAGTGAAGGGTACAAAGCGGCCCTCATCCTGAACTCCTGGTCATATTGGATCCAGGCTGGGCCACTGAACATCGTATACCCCTTGTATATGATGTCCATATATTGTATTAACGCACGTGCTATCACTCCCGCATATATAAAAAACCCCGGAAGCCAATTGACCCAGGTCCGATCAACCTTCCTCTTCCTAAGCTTCTCCTTCTCTTTATCATCCAGTTCCTCCTTGTCCTTCTTCTCCAATTCCCTAAATAAAAGGGAGAATATGTCAGAATATGAGAAGGTGGAAACCCCGATGCCTGCTCCAATGCTTGTAGTCGCTGGAAAATGACTGCGTTCACTTAATCGTCCCCCTCCTCATCAGAAGACAAAGGGGGTGGAGGGTGCTTCAGGGGCAGCTTAGGGGCAGGCTGCTTCCCCTTCGATTTTCCAGTACCTTTACCCCCCACCATGCTCACTAAAGAGCACAGCACCAGTCGCAATTAAAGGGAGAACGGCCTGCTGCAAAGCAGCTAGCTACTCTACACCAAAAAAAGTGAGGCACCAAAACCCCCCACACCCCTCAACTATCTTAACTGAAAAGGGGGGGGGAGAGGAGGGCAAAAGCCTACCTCTAAAATGGCCGCCGCCCCACTAGACCCTAAAATGGCCGCTGCCCAATGTACACTAAAATGGCTGCCGCCTCACCACCTCATAAAAATGGCCACCCAAGAGCAAGGTATGAGCAAGAAGAAGAAAGTCTAAAATGGCCACCAAGCACAAGAGGAAAGAACAACCACCCCAGTGCCAAAGACAAATGGCCGCCTATAAAATGGCTGCCCCACCCTGACAATCACCTCAGCCGTGCTCAACTGGCCACCCAAACCATGAAATTAACTAGCTTGCCACCCAGACTAATAACTGCACCAAATAAGGAAGCTCTGGCAACCGGGGCCCCTATAAAATGAAGCCTCCCACCGCCCAAATGACGCTCCCCTACAAGCTAGAAATGTGGAGCAGAACAAAGTCTCGAGGGCACCCAGACAGCAACAGCCCTCTTGGAACACAGATCCAGCAACCAGGGCAAACCAAATGGTGTCCCACGACGCTCCTCGCTTCCCGCCGCCGCCGTGATCCGCAGAACGCCCCGGCCTCCCGGCCTAATCCCCTCTCTCACTCAAGCCAAGAGCGTGCAAGCATGCTCCCTGCAGGCCAAGCTCGACGAGAGGACTGAGAAGACAGGGCGCGGAGGCTCGAAGACAACTGCAAAAGCCCCGCCCCCTCCAGACATGTTTGGAAGTGCGCCGAAGCGTCCGCTCTCCCTCCGGGGGGGGGGGATTTCCCCTGCAGCCAAGCCGTGACGCAGCGGGCTGCAGGAGGCTCCGATCCTTTGTTTCATGTATTTCAAAAATGTTTTATTGGTTTTGTGTAATTTGGTCTTGCATTCATTCATTGAAACACATTTCAATGAGAAACACAAAAAGTCCATATTTCTTTGTTTTCTATCCAGTTGGGGTGATGTACTTTGAAAGTTATTTCACCACTCCAAAGAGGGTGCTGATCTGGCAGGTCTAAGGAGCACCTTCCAGACCTGCCCTATGGCCAGCTCAGAAAAGATGGATACCCAGAAGTACTGCCGGCACCTGGAGCTCACCTTGTATCTGGGTGTTAGTACTGGTAAAGGGAAAAGTGAACAAGTCAAACGCATTGCAGCCATGACTAATAGGCACTCCAAAACAATAAAGAATTTGCATAAATAATAGTTGTGTCTATTTCAGTGGTTTTAACAATGTTTCAATATATTCCTACAGGAAATAACTATACAAACTTTACAAATTTTCTATTTTCATCAAGAGCTACAATGCAACAAAACCAGGGCTTGTGCAAAAACCCAAATATGTCATTTTAACTGTAAATCACCATGTGTAGATATCCAACAAGTCAATGTCTACAGAAATAACAATTTAAGTCCAACAGTACAATTAAACAGCAGATTAAAACAGATCAAAAGATAAAGATTTCCTCTGCTTTCAATTAAATGTTCTTTCAGTGATGGACTGTTATTTGAGCACATATACTAAGGTGACCAAACAGCCTCCAAAGATCTTGATTGTTAGTTCCTTTCTAATCCGTTATGTTTTTAGGAACATTCCTCTTTCATGCAAAAATAATTATTTAAGATTTGCTCCCACTTAAATGAATCCTATGGACTTAATCCTAGCTTCTATTGATGGGCAGTTTTGTTTTTGTTGCATTGTAGCTCTTGATGAAAATAGATGTTTGTAAAGTTACTTTGTATAGTTGTTTCCTATAGGAATACATTGAGGCACTGTAAAAACAAATAAAATAGACACGGTAATTTTTTACACAAGCTCTTTATTGTTTCGGGGTGCCTATTAGTCATGGCTGTAATCCTTTCGACCTGTTAGCAGTGCACAGTACCATGTCCCTTTTGCTGTTTGTATCTCTTATTAAAGGGAAAAGCTGGCCACCTCTTCCGGTGCTATTGCCTACATCAAACTGTTGCAGCCCCAGCACCTGCTTGAGTCGTTTAAGTAATAAACCAGGATTGACCCGGATGATAATAATGAGCCACTAATATTGCCTATGTATTTTCTGTAAAATGGTAACTTAAATTACGCTGTGAAAAAAAGTAGTCCAAAGAACATAATTCTAAGTTTGGCTCCTTGTTATTGTTGCAGTGTGCAATCCTTTACTGATATTTCCTAAGAGTGTATGCTAAGCTCTTTTGACATGCTCACATAATGGCTGCCGTTCTGAGCTGGCAAGTATGGTGAGCTATATTTTCTATTACATAGGCATAATGTCAACAAGGGTCATTCAGATGCAGTTTCCAAAAATTTGAAAAAGAAATGAATAGGGGATAGGTGCATTCTTTCAGCCCATAATTCACAATTCCCTGCAGTGCATCTGTAAAGTTTCCTTAAAAGGTTCAAGGAAACACCCAATCAGATACTAAATCAGATTATTATTGTAGGTGTGGGTGTTTTACTTGGTTTTCTATTTGCTTTGGAATATCCTGTCCCAGCTGGTTTCCAACAACAATATATAGTTTATACATTTTTCATGATAATTAGACACCTTAGAGATTATCTTTTGTTTGTAAGACACCAAATGGCCTTTTAATATAGTCATGTGCAATCAAGGGGATTTTTAATATCTGGATGCCACCCAAATATTAGTATTACAAATCTACACAATTCTGCACAATTCCTGTTGAAATGAATAAAAGGGTGCACTATTCTTTATTAAAATGAGAGTTGTTGAATATGAGAGTTGTTGAATAATGTTAAAATGAGAGTTGTTGAATAATGCTTGCAGACAGACTTTGGTGGACAATAGCTTCTTTTCTGAAATGAACAGCAAATTCAGCAAAATTCATTTATTTAAAATATTTGAACACCATCTGTACACCAGTGTGCACTCATAACTTAAATTATGTTTACAATACATAATTTAAATTTCATAATTTTAAAAAGTTGAATTAATAACCACCAATAATATGAAAACAAAAACATATCAATGATCTAAAACAGTAGTAGCAATAAAAACCAGCATTGTTATTAAATCAGAAGACGCAGAAAGATCAACACAAGGAGGTAGACAATCCATTATAGGTTTGCTGAAATAAGAATAAGTCTGACACAAAAAAATGGTGTTGTGAGAAGTAGGAGGAAAGAGTGTTTCAGGTCCATGGGGCCACCATCAGAAAAACTCCTTCATGTTCATATGACTCATCTGAATCAGGAACTAAGAGTATGAATGAATATTTACCAAAGTTCCATATTAGTGGCAGAAATGAGAAGAGGGGAGGGTGTCTGATCTGTGAAGGTGTGTACAACAAATGCTGCAAGACATATTATCAACTATTATCATGATTATTTATTATTTATTTTATTGGGCAGGTTCTATCACATGTCTACAACAGTTAAAACCACAACATTTAAAATTTACAGATTAAAACATCTAAAACATCATTATATCCCTCCCCTAATCTGTCTATTGAACAGTAGTTGACATATTTGACCAACTTTTACAAATTTATTCTGAGTCTAAAAAACTTTGCCAAATATTATTTCTACTATAGATCTTAACAGGGATGTTTAGCCTGGAGAGGAGGCTGAGAGGTGATATGATCACCATCTTCATACTTGAAGGGCTGCCATATAGAGGATGGTGTGGAATAGTTTTCTGTGGCTCCAGAAGGTCGGACCAGAACCAATGGGTTGAAATTAAATCAAAAGAGTTTCTGGCTCAACATTAGGAAGAACTTCCTGACCGTTAGAGCTGTTCCTCAGTGGAACAGGCTTCCTCGGGAGATAGTGGGCTCTCCTTCCTTGGAGGCTTTGAAACAGAGGCTAGATGGTCATCTGACAGCAATGAAGTTCCTGTGAATTTAGGGGGAGGTATTTGTGGGTTTCCTGCATTGTGCAGGGGGTTGGACTAAATGACCCTGGAGGTCCCTTCTAACTCTATGATTCTATGATTTAACAGAAAGTGTTGGAATAAGAGTGGATGATAGCCTTCAGTCCTAATATTTCCTCATAAGACAAACTTGATGTTTCGCTCAACCAATCATTAACTGTTAACAGACCAAAACTTATACCAGCAAGTTATTCCCCTAAAGAGTTCAGGAGAAGAGACCTTTGAATTATAAATCAGAGTAATCAGATTAATTTTTGTTTCTATTTCTTACTATATATGCAACTGTGTTCTAACCTAAAAGAACTGGGGATGGAGTCTTGAAGCACTTATCTCTCTGTGCACTATCCAGCCCATCAGTTAAGATCTTCCTCACAAGCTCCACCCTCCATGCTTCCATATTCCCAGCTATGGGGGTGGCAACTAGAAATGGAATTTTCAGTATTGTTATCTCATCTTTGGAGTGCTCTCCCTCCTGGAGTTTGCCAGATGTCTACCTTACTGTCTTTTATGGACCAAACCAAAACATTTCTTTTTACCCAAGCTTGTAACTAACATTGTAATCCTAAAGACACTTTCCTGGGAGTAAGCCTCATTGAATAGACTGTAGTAGAATTCAAAGAAGACCTGCTTAGAATTGCTCTATAAGTATTTTTAAATTTTTTGTATCCATTTTATGGTCAACTTGTGGTTTGAGGACTGTTTTATGAGGTTTTTTAGGGAACTCGATGGTTATTTTAAGATGTTTTGTGCCCACAGCTTGTTTTCAATGGCTTGTTTTTATATTATTAATGACCTTTTATGATTTTATTATATTGGTTTTACTTGCAATCTGTTTCAAGCAGGACTCTGGAGAGGCTGTATATACATTTTCTAAATAAATAGCAATCCTGGAGTTTTCAGTAGAATGTTCTAAAAGGAGATAATAGTGTGGAATATGTCCATTACCGTATTAAACTAAAAGCTCATTTATTTTCTTAAAAAAACCAACTGTTCTGTTTTTTTAAACCATACTAACCCCCTCCCTACTGAGGACTTCTTGGCAACTAAAAAGAGTAATATGACTGAATTTGAAAGGAAATCAGATGCCACTGAATCTGTTTACTTAATATTACCAACCATATTTTTGGATGCCACAATATTCAGCTATCCATCATCCTTGTTAATAATGGATAGCACAATCCTGGGTGAGGAGGGAAGCACTAATGGAACCAAACATTTATGGAATCAGCATGGAACTGGGCAGGCTGTGGGACTTGGTGGGAGTTAGTCAGCTCCCTAAGCTGCTTTGGGAACAGCCTTCAACACTAAATAGCAGTAGCAAAAAACAAAACAAAACAAAAGCACCAAGGCACCTGGGAAGACCTGGCCCTACCCAAAAGCCTGGCAGAGCACAGGATGCTAACTACAGCCATAACCAGTCAACTCCTTTCCCAGCAGTGGACAAACCCCTGATAGGCAAACTAGAGGACTATGGACTGGACTCTAGGATAGTTAGATGGAGAGGAAACTGGTTGGAGAACTGCACTCAAAGGGTAGTTGTCAATGGCATTTAATCTGAATGGAGGGAGGTGTCCAGTGGGGTGCCACAGGGTTTGGTTCTGGGCCTGGCACTTCCCAATATTTTGTCAGTGATCTGGATTATATCAAATTTGGGAGGAGCAGAGAACCAGAAAATTCAATGAGATCTGAACACACTGGAAAAGTGTGTGGAAGTGAACTAGATGCAGTTTAAAAAGAATAAGTACTGAGTTCTACATCTGGGTAACAAAAATGAGCAACATGCATACTGGATGGGAAATACACTCCTGGGTAGCAGTGTGTGTGAAGGAGATCTTGGGATACGGGTGGACTGTAAGTTAAATATGAGCAGCCAATGTGATGCAGCAACAAAAAAGATTAATGTGATCATAGGGTGTATGAACAGAGGCAAACATCCAAATCATAAGATATCATAGTCCCGCTTTACATTGCATTGGTCAGGCTTCACCTGGCATAACATGTGCAGTTCTGAAGGCCTCGTTTCAAAAAAGATGTGGTCAGAATGGAGTGGGCACAGAGGAGAATGATGAAGATGATCAGGGGCCTGGAGACCAACCCCTTTGAAGAAAGACTGAGGGACTTGGGAATGTTCAATCTGGAGAAGAGGAGGTTAATTGGGGGGGGGGCATGATTTTTTCTTTAATTATTTAAAGGGGTGTAGCTTAGAGGAGGGTAGGGAGCTGTTCCTGTTGGCAACAGAGGAGAGGACTCGCAATAATAGGTTTAAATTAAGGGTGCGTAGGTAGCAGCAGGATATTGGGGAAACTTTTTTACAGTAAGAGTTGTTCAACAGTGGAATCAGCTGGTGAGCTCCCCAACACTGGCAATCTTTAAGTAGGAGCTGGGTGAACACTTGTCAGGGATGCTCTAGTAGGCTGATCCTACCTGTGGATTCCCTTTGAGAACATTGTTTGTGATGATTTATATTGAATTTGAATGTAGTATTACAGAAATTTCAAGGTCTCAGCCACCAACGCAAAGTGTACTAGAAAGCTATAGTGGAGATTTTTTAAAGCAAAATCTATATTTCTGCTGTACCAAGGTATTGCACGTTGTAATAAGGTATTGCTGAAGAAGTTGTAATATGAGGATAAAGTATATATAAAATGGTTTCCTGTTTTGCACCATGTCAAATGGAAGTCAACAGGTATATGTGGTTTTGTTTTGGTGGGAAAAACCTCCTCCTCAAAGGATTTTTGAAGGACAAGCCTTTCCACAATGCAGAAAATTGAGCTCCTAGTGTAGCTTTTCATTGTTAAAATGCCATCATTGATCTCTGGAGACTGGGATTAATTTCTTTTTCACTAAAGGCTGTTGAATGACTCTTGGCAAATCCAATTAGGCTTTGTTCCTCAGTTCACAATCTGTAAAATGGAGATAATAGTATTCCCCCATTTCACTGACGTTTGTGAGGATAAATATCTCAAATCCTGCGAGACATTCAGATATTACAAAGACAGACAAAATACAAATGTCATACAGTCAATCATCCATCCAAGCAACAGAAGGTGGAGGCCTCTAAAACAGAAAAGGAGAGAATTGCAAGACTGGGGCATGAGCATCTCTGAAAGATCAGCTCAAGAAACCGGGTTACTTCATGGGTCACATTTTAGGCATGGGGATCTAAAGTTTTAATATAGGAGAACACTGCTTACCAAAGAATAGGCCCTTTTGATTATTTTTCCAACTCCCAGAGCAGCAAAATCATGGGGGCATTATAAGATGTAAGAAGCAGCATCCAAGGAAATGAAAAACATATTAGAATTGTTATTATCATGCTTACAATAGAGGTAGTGTGAAGTGAATAAGGGACCTGGAAGGGCTTTCCCTCCCCCGCCCCTCCCCTATCTTGGATTATATCTCTTGAACAAAACCAATGTGTAGACAACAGAAACTTGCTCTAATAACAAAATGCTGCTGAAATGAAATTCTTGACATTCCAATCACTCTCTCTATGTAGCAAAGTCATTTTTCATATAAAATGCATTTTGGAGGTGGATCTAATGAATGTTTTAAACTGACTCATCTACTGTATTTTCACAGTGAAGGAAGCACTTAAATAGCCATATAAATGTGCCATTCTTGAGAGATTCAGGTGGGAACGGCGGTAGAGAAGAATCCAAACAGACTGTTTTCCAAAGGGTAAGAGAATAGTTGTTACCTTAAGGAATATTTCAGTTCCAGTCATTCATCTAGAATTGTTATTGCAGTCTGCTGAGTGATCATCTGTACCACAGATTTTTCACTTGTGTGAATCAAACCCATGTTCTTTGTTATCATGTCATTCTGTTCTCATTCCAAATTTTTCACAAACATGATATGCCTAAACATAATACAATATATTGCAAATGATGTACATTTCACTAGTTCCCCAACCTTTTTGAGTATGTGATCACAAAATGGCCATTGCAGAAGGCAGAGCCAATCACAAATAGTAAGTCTTCATCATTTCTGGCAGAAGTTCTGTTTAACAGAATTCCTTTTAAAATGAAAATACTGTTCTAGGAATTTTTTTTGCATATATACTGCCTATCTGTCAATGAAGATCCTTGTGCTGTGGTGGCAAACACTCTCAAAGCAACATTTTTTAAAAATCTGTTTAGCCAATCAGATCTCCAATGGCCAATCCGATGAACTCTTTAAGCAAAAGCCCCATCTAGCCCTGTCCAACTTCTAAAACACTTGGTGGAGACCAGGAAAGATGTTGGTAGGCACCATGGGTGCGGCCACACCTCACATTAAAGCGGGTGTGTAGCGCTCAAATTTGAACAGCTGAATATTGATTCGATGCAGGGCTGTTCAGACGAGCATCCAAGAATGCGACTCATTCTGTTGTTGAGTGATCACACATCCAAAACTATCACGCTTTTTTCTTGGAGCATGCGTGATCAGATGTTGATTTCTGGGAGAGGGGAGGGGGTCCATTGAACATGCGCCCAACTGTTTGGAGGTGGGAAATCAAACAATGCTTCAGAGGCAGGCGGGAAGGGGGGAAATTTCTGGAATTAACATTGCGGATTCAAACCAGGAAACTGCCAGGAATTAATTTTCTAGAAATTGGCAGTGACAATGATATCTGGAAATCCTCCACATTGAAAAAAAAGATTTTTTTTCTTGTTCTGAAGAGTGGGATAACATTTTTCCCCCCTCCGATCCTGTGTTGATTGGAGAAGCAGAAGCGTCACCTCAGATTCCCGGATGATCTGGCAATGCGCATGTCTGCTGGGGCTTTTTAAAAAAAAAAAAAAAAAGTGGGAGGGGCAGTAAACATTCCAAGGGGCAGTATCGCGCGTGAGCTGTCCAAACAGGAGAAAGCCAATTTTTGCCGCTGTTTTGAAAAAGGGCCGGACTTTCTGCGCTGTCAAATTAATGCGGCACTGATCCGCAGCAAGTCGGAATGACCCTGGATGACGCTCGATTGCTAGATGTGGATGTCTGAATGAACACATTTAATCCGTCAGTGAGACGGAGCTGTGTCGCCACTAATGGTACATCTGGCTGCACCCCATGACTCCCTTCCTTCATAGCTCTGTCTACCATCCCAGCATCATTTCAAAGGTAAATTCTGAAGCACAGATTGACCAGTCCAATTATTTGTAGGAATGCTAAGAATGTTGACCAGTCAAATTTACCCTTGACTGAAATCCAAAATAACCTCTGTGAGGAGCTCCCTCTATAGCCATTCCATAGGATTTCCTCCAAACTTCAAGAATTATATATCTGAATTTTTTTTAGATTTTAAAGATGAATACAAAATGTTTTATAATCTTGCTCTGAACAGCTGAATCTCATTTTAGAAACAAAAAAAGAGAAGCCCCATTAGTCAGAAATCCCATTACACTAGCTGAGAGTGTGAATGACAGATATAAATCAAAAGATACATCATTACAATTTTTTACACAACATATAGTTTATATAAAGCACATTCAGTTCAAAATATGCAAATTAAACTGCCCAATGCAACCCCACGACTCTGCTCAATCATGCTTGATGTATCATGGTTGAAGAAACTACTAGATTCATGTTCTGATGTCCAACAGTGGGAGAAAAATTGAGGGAGAAATTAAATTACTAGCCTCCCTGATGTACTCCATAGAAGACAACAGAATTCCATCAAAAGTTAGGTTTTTAAAAAGTAAATATTCTTAGATACAGGAATCAACAGAGGTATATATTTTCCTTCTTTGGCTGACATAGAAGTTATTTTTATTATTCAGTCACGACGAATATTTTAAATGTTTTTAAAAGGTGGCAGCTTTCTTCCAGATGTTGTCTAGGACATCAAATTGATTCTGAAAGCTGGGCTGCTGGTTTGTGCCTTCATCTTTTCTATAGTCTTTTCCCATACACTACGAGGTTAAGAAATGCCATCACAATCGTTTTTGCTTCACAATCACTTCATGAGAAGAGTTTGTATACTAGCATTGGCTTGTCAGCTGCAAATTTGTAATGTAAAAGCTCTCAGCTGTATCTCTAACTGAAAAAAACTCTAGTTTTTGCTTCATTTGAAATACCACTCTCAGTAACCCCAGTTACAGAAAGTGGTGAGTATTATTAGGAAGGAAACTGAAAACAAATCAGCCAGTGTCATAATATAAATTGATGGTGTGGCCTCATTTGGAGTACCATGTACAATTCCGGTCACCACACCTCAAAAAATATATTATAGCACTGGAAAAGGCGCAGAAAAGGGCAACTAGAATAATTAAAGGGTTAGAACACTTTCCCTATGAAGAAAGGCTAAAATGCTTGGGGCTCTTTAGCGTGGAGAATGTCGACTGAGGGGTTACATGATAGAGGTTTACAAGATTATGCATGGGACAGAGAAGATAGAGAAAGAAGTACTTTTCTCCTTTTCTCACAATCTCTTGGACACTCAATGAAATTGTTGAGCAGTTGGGTTAGAATGGATATAAGGAAGTACTTCTTCACCCATGGAATTCACTGTCACAGGAGATGGTGGCAGCTACAAGCATAGCCAGCTTCAAGCGGGATTGGATAAATATATTGAGCAGAGGTCCATCAGTGGCTATTAGTCACAGCGTATTGTTGGACTTCTCTATCTGGGGCAGTGATGCTCTGTATTCCTGGTGCTTGGGGGAGGCAACAGTGGAAGGGCTTCTAGTGTCCAGTCCCACTTATGGACCTCCTGATGGCACCTGTTTGAGGGGGGTGGGTTGCCACTGTGTGACACAGAGTATTGGACTGGATGGGCCACTGACCTGATCCAACATGGCTTCTCTTATGTTCTTATGGTGCTAAAGATAATGTAATTGCTCCTGAGGCTTAATTTTGTAACATTTGTCCATCTTCACCCATTACAGCAGAGAAATAACAGTGTTGTAATTGGTTAGTGCATGTGGAGAAGGCATTTACAGAGGAGGCATGTGAAGAATAGCTGTTTAAGGCCTGTAGCAGCTCCAGAATCAAGGATATATTGAGGCTCAAGGCGACTCAGTCAACCAAAGGCAAACACGTCTGTTATCATCTCATCTCATTTAGTGTGATGGGGAAAGGGCTTTGGATTGTATTTCAACTGGACAGAAATGATTTGACAAAACTAAATTGCTGTCCAGCAATAAAGATTTTCTCACAATTGGGTAAATGGAAAAGACTACCTTTACAGTAGCTGGTAATGATCTGAAAAATAAAAGTGTAGCCTTTGTTCCAGTGTTACAGATTCTGATTTTCGTTCTGGATAGAATTGACAAGTAAGGTTGATAATTTATGTTATTTACAGATTTATACAGCAGTTATTTATTGCAGGTATGAACATTACAACTGCATATTTCATTTTGAAAACTAGTTCACCAAGTTATGCTGTCAATCATTTTAAACATACAAAACAATACTCTACAGAGTCAGCCCACAGGGGCACATAACCAGATCATATCTGACAGCACTTCTGTAAGGTTCCATTAACAGAAGCACTGGGATTCTAGTCCTGTGCTGGCAAATGCTGGGAAATTGGGGAAGGAGAGCAATACCTAGGAAGGATGGAGTTTCAAGAAGATGTCATTTCCTGGTGATACTCTAGAAGTGTCCCCTAATCTGTATGATAAAGGCTGTAGATACTAGGAGAAATTCCTAGGGCATCACCATTGGTGCAATTTCCCTTCCATTTCCTCAAATTGTCAAGGGCTGGGAATTAAGGGTGGAGGCAGAGGAAATGTCAAGCCTAATGGCATCTAAGTCAAAAGTAATACTTCCATTCTATTCTACACTGGTTGAACCTTCTTTGGGAGACTTTGTCCAGTTCTATGCAACATACGGTATCTGGACATATTAGACTAGGTTCAGAGGATAGCAGGGATGGTCACAAACTGGCTCATAACCTTCAGTTCATGATTAATTTTGGCTGGTCCGTGGTTCACAAAGTGAAACCATGAACTCAATCATCATGAAATTTCCCCAAACTTTCAAGCTGTTCATGGAGGTTCATGTCAGTTTGTGAATGGATACATTTCCAGACAGGCTGTGGGGGAACAGAAAACAATGCTGCACCATCCTCTATATGGCAGCCCTCCAAGTACTTGAAGATAGTGATCTTATCACCTCTCAGTAATCTCCTCCCCAGGCTAAACATACCCCACTCCTTAATACTTTCCTCATAGGATTTGGTCTCTGGACCCCTCACCATCTTTGTTGCCCTTCTCTGGATATTTTCCAGTTTGTCTATTTTCTTCTTAAATCATGGTGCCCAAAACTGAACACATTACTCTATGTGAAGTCTAACTTGAGCAGAGTAAAGCAATACCATTACTTGGAGTGATCTGGATTGTACTTCTGTTGATACAGCCCAAAATTGCATTTGCCTTTTTAGCTACTGCATCACACTGCTGGCTCATGTTCAGCTCATGTTCACTAAGACCCCTGGATCCATTTTGCACATACTACTGCCAAGACAATTCTCCGCCATCCTATAATTATGCATTGGATTTTTCCTACCTAAATGCAGAACTTTACATTTATCTTTTTTAAAGTTCATTTTATTTGTTATAGCCCAGTTTTCCAGCCTATCCATATCCTGTATTCTGTCACTGTCTTCTACTATATTTGCTACCCCTCCAATTTAGTATCATCTGCAGATTTAATAAGCATTCCTTCATCCAAATCATTTATAAAGATGTTGAACAAAACAGGTTCCAGGACAAATCCTTGAGGCACTCCACTGGTCACCCCTCTCCAAGAAGATGATAAACGATTCACAAGCACTCTCTGGGTACAATCTGTCAATCAGTTACAGATCCACCTAACAGTAACAGGATCCAAACCACGTCTTACCAACTTGTCAACAAGAACAGTATGTGGAACCTTATCCAAAGCCTTATTGAAATCCAGAGAAACTATGTCTACAACATTCCCCTGATCCAGCAAGGCAGTGACTTTCTCATAAGAGAATATAAGAGAAGACATATTAGACCAGGACAATAGCCCTTCCAGTCCAACACTCTGTCACACAGTGGCCAAAACAAAAACAAAAAAGAGGTGCCATTAGGAGATCCACCAGCAGGTCCAGGACACCAGAAGCCCTCCCACAGTTGCCCCCTCCAAGCATCAAGAATACAAAGCATCACTGTCCAGACAGAGAGTTCCATCTATGTCTTGTGGCTAATAGCCACTAAGAACATAAGAGAAGCCATGTTGGATCAGGCCAACGGCCCATCAAGTCCAACACTCTGTGTCACACAGTGGCAAAAAATTTTATATACACACATACACTGTGGCTAATAGCCACTGATGGACCTGTGTTCCATATTTTTATCTAAACCCCTCTTGAAGGTGGCTATACTTGTGGCCGCCACCACCTCCTGTGGCAGTGAATTCCACATGTTAATCACCCTTTGGGTGAAGAAGTACTTCCTTTTATCCGTTTTAACCTTTCTGCTCAGCAATTTCATCGAATGCCCACGAGTTCTTGTATTGTGAGAAAGGGAGAAAAGTACTTCTTTCTCTACTTTCTCCAACCCATGAATTATCTTGTAAACCTCTATCATGTCACCCCGCAGTCGACACCTCTCCAAGCTAAAGAGTCCCAAGCGTTTCAACCTTTCTTCATAGGGAAAGTGCTCCAGCCCTTTAATCATTCTAGTTGCCCTTCTCTGGACTTTCTCCAATGCTATAATATCCTTTTTGAGGTGCGGCGACCAGAACTGCACACAGTACTCCAAATGAGACCGCACCATCGATTTATACAGGGGCATTATGATACTGGCTGATTTGGTTTCAATTCCCTTCCGAATAATTCCCAGCATGGCGTTGGCCTTTTTTATTGCAGACGCACACTGTCTTGACATTTTCAGTGAATTATCTACCACGACCCCAAGATCTCTCTCTTGGTCAGTCTCTGCCAGTTCACACCCCATCAACTTGTATTTGTAGCTGGGATTCTTGGCCCCAATGTGCATTACTTTGCACTTGGCCACATTGAACCGCATCTGCCACGTTGACGCCCACTCACCCAGCCTCAACAGATCCCTTTGGAGTTCCTCACAATCCTCTCTGGTTCTCACCACCCTGAACAATTTAGTGTCATCTGCAAACTTGGCCACTTCACTGCTCACTCCCAACTCTAAATCATTTATGAACAAGTTAAAGAGCATGGGACCCAGTACCGAGCCCTGCGGCACCCCACTGCTTACCGTCCTCCACTGCGAAGGCTGCCCATTTATACTCACTCTCTGTTTCCTATTACTAAGTCAGTTTTTGATCCACAAGAGGACCTGTCCTTTTACTCCATGACTCTCAAGTTTTCTAAGGAGCCTTTGATGAGGAACTTTATCAAAAGCTTTCTGGAAGTCAAGGTAAACAACATCTATCGGGTCTCCTTTGTCCACATGTTTGTTCACCCCCTCAAAGAAATGTAACAGGTTAGTGAGGCAAGATCTTCCCTTGCAGAACCCATGCTGAGTCTTCCTCAATAACCCGTGTTCATCAATGTGCCTACTCATTCTGTCCTTGATAATGCTTTCTACCAACTTTCCCGGTATTGAAGTCAGACTGACTGGCCTGTAATTTCCTGGATCTCCTCTGGAACCTTTTTTAAAGATGGGGGTGACATTTGCTACCTTCCAGTCCTCAGGAATGGAGGCAGATTTCAATGAAAGATTACAGATTTTTGTTAGAAGATCCACAAGTTCAACTTTGAGTTCTTTCAGAACTCTCGGATGTATGCCATCCGGACCCGGTGACTTATTAGTTTTTAATTTGTTTATCAGTTGTAGGACCTCCTCTTTTGTCACCTCAATCTGACTCAGGTCTTTCAACACCCCTTCCAAAATTAGTGGTTCTGGGGCGGGCAAAAAGTTCTCGTCTTCCACAGTGAAGACGGAGGCAAAAAATTCATTTAGCTTCTCAACCATTTCCCTATCCTCCTTCAGTAATCCTTTTACCCCATGGTCATCCAAGGGCCCCACTGCCTCCCTGGCTGGTTTCCTACTTCTAATATATTTGAAGAAAGTTTTATTGTTGGTCTTTATGTTTTTTGCAATATGCTCCTCATAGTCCCTTTTTGCCTGCCTAATCACAGTCTTGCATTTGATTTGCCACAGCCTGTGTTCCCTTTTACTAATCTCACTTGGACTGGTTTTCCACCGCTTAAAGGAGTCCTTCTTACCTTTTACAGCTTCCATTACTTTGTTTGTTAACCATGCAGGCCTTTTCTTATGCCTGTTTGTGCCTTTCCTAACTTGTGGTATGTATTTTATCTAAGCTTCTAGGATTATAGTTTTAAATAGCGTCCAAGCTTCCCCAAGGGTTTTGACAGTATGTACCTTTCCTTTCAGTTTCCTCCTCACATGCCTCCTCATCTCAGTGTATTTACCCCTTTTAAAGTTAAACGTGGTTGTGGCGGTCTTTTTGGACAACTCCCTATTTATACAAACGGTGAAATCAATAACATTATGGTCACTGCTCCCAAGCGGTGCAATCACTTTTACATCTCTCACCAAGTCTTGGGCATTACTTAGGACCAAATCCAGGATCGCCCCACCCCTGGTAGGTTCTGAGACCATCTGCTCCATAGCGCAGTCATTGAGAGCATCAAGAAACTCAATCTCTTTCTCTCGACCAGAACACATATTGACCCAATCAATCTGCGGGTAGTTAAAATCACCTATTACGACACATTTTTTACGTTTAGCCGCTATCTTTAAGCCTTCCATCATATTATAATCGTCCTCTCTCTTTTGATTTGGTGGGCGATAACAAACTCCCATAGTTAAATTTCCTTTTGGGCCCTCTATTTCAACCCAAAGCATTTCTAAAAGTGAATCTAATTCTTTGACCTCAGTCTTACTGGACCGTATATCCTCTCTGACATACAGAGCCACCCCATCTCCAACCCTTCCCTCCCTATCCTTCCGATATAGCTTATATCCAGGAATCATCGTGTCCCACTGATTCTCCTCATTCCACCAAGTTTCTGAAATTCCCACAATGTCTATGTTTTCTCCCAACACTAAACATTCCAATTCACCAATTTTACTTCGAACACTTCTAGCATTTGCATACAAACATCTATAATTTCCCAGGCGAGCTAGGTCCGCCACCTTCCTCCTGCCACCTCAAGACTCTGGCAGACAGTCCATATTGTTTGTCACCTTCACAGTGGACAACTCTGGTCTGTTACCCAGTAGAAAAATAGCAGCTAACCCTTCATCTCTTTGAGACGAGTACTCCCGAACCAGAGACATTTCATCTCCTGTCGGCTTTCCCCCAAGATTTAGTTTAAAAACTGCTCTGCCACCTTTTTGATTTTAACCGCCAGCACCCTGGTTCCATCCCGGGACAAGTGGAGACCGTCTCTTTTGTACAGCTCCCGCTTGTTCCAGAAAGCATCCCAGTGCCTAACAAACTTAAACCCTTCCTCCTTACACCATCGTCTCATCCACACATTGAGACTTCTAATTTGTGCCTGTCTCTCCTGCCCTGCACGTGGAACAGGTAGCACTTCTGAGAAGGCTACCTTGGAGGTCCTGGCCTTAAGTCTCCCACCTAGCAGCCTAAATTTTTCCTCCAGGACCTCACGACTGCATTTCCCAACATTGTTGGTGCCAACATGCACCACGACCACAGGCTCCTCCACAGCACTGTCTATCAGTCTATCTACTACACGCGTAATGTCTGCTACCTTCGCACCAGGCAGGCAAGTCACCATACGGTCAGCACGCGGTTTCGCCACCCAGCTGTCTACTTGCCTAAGGATCGAATCACCAACTACCAAAACCCCCCCTCTCCCCCTGCTCAGGGATGGTTCCTTGGCGCGAAAGGATTCCCACTCACCAACCGAAGAAGAGGTCCCTTCTGAGGGCGCATTCCCCTTGTCCTCAGCACGGTGCCCTGTTTCCTCTTGACCCTCTCGCTCTCTGGCAGCAACGGGGCTGCTACGTTCAGAGCGGGGCTCATCTAATACGCCCCCGAGAGTCTTCCCCAAGTGCCTAACTGACTGTCTCTGCTTCTCCAGTGCAGTCACCTCGGCCTCAAGGGTATGAACTCGTTCCCTGAGGACCAGGAGCTCCTTGCATCGAGCACACACCCAAGACTTCTGTCCTTTGGGCAGATAGTCATACATGTGACACTCAGTGCAAAACACTGGAAAGCCCCCAACCCCCTGCTGGCATTCTATCTTCATGATATATATATATTAAAATATACAGTCCTCTTTAAATGCTGTTTGTTTAACTGGCTCCCCTTCTGGAGGGTCAACTTACCTTACCTCAACTTACCTTATTGGGAACTTATCCTCTGCTCTATATGTTTATTCAATCCCCTCTTGAAGCCATTTATACTTGTAGCTGCCACCACCTCCTTTGGCATGTGTTAATCCTTTCCTTTCCATGTGTTAATCACTCTTTGGGTGAAGAAGTACTTCCTTTTATCTGCTCTATCCTGACTGCTCAGCAATTCCATTGAGTGCCCATGGGTTCTTGTATTGTGAGAAAGGGAGAAAAGTACTTCTTTCTCTACCTTATCTGTCCCATGCATAATCTTGTAAACCTCTGTCATGTTACCCCTCAGTCATTGTTTCTCCAAGCTAAAGAGCCCCAAGCACTCTAATCTTTCTTCACAGGGAAAGTGCTCCAACCCTTTAAGTATCCTAGTTGCCCTTTTCTGCACTATTCCCAATGTTATAATTTCTTTTTGAGGTATGGTGATGAGAATTGTACACAGTATTCCAAATGAGGCCATACCTTTGGCAGCAGTTACCAGCACACCACAAAGCTGCAGCAACCATTTGGTGGCTGGCTTCCCCTCTTGGGCAGCTGTTTTGTGGCAGTCATTTTTTTTTTTTTGCTGTGTCCAGCACCATGCTGTGTCAGAGTTCCAAAGGTGTCCTCAGGCTGAAAAAGGTTGGAGAGCCCTGCTCTAACACCTCCTTCTCTTTCTGTGCCTTGGTTTTCTTGCTCTGCCTGGTCTTGCAAGAGGCACATTGCTTCTGCAGATCTCTGCTGTGCAAACAAGGCAGGGGCACACCCATGGCCTAATGTTTGCAAACACATGCTATGGGATTAGCCCCTTATAATAGGGTATAATAGGATATAACATTATTTGGAATAGCCTTTGTTTTCTTCTACTACTACGAAATGTATATGAATGTGGACAAGCTTCAATAAAAGTGAGTTTTATATATGTTGTTCCAATATGCTGACTTGAACACCAGCAACAGATGGCTGGCTTGGGGCAGCATGATGTCACTCCAAAGAGAGATGGCTGGAAAAGGAGCAGATAGGAAGTCTCCAGCTCTCCAAGTGAGAACCAGTTTGGTGTAGTGATTAAGTGCACGGACTCCTATCTGGGAGAACCGGGTTTGATTCCCCACTCCTCCACTTGCACCTGCTGAGATGGCCTTGGGTCAGCCATAGCTTTCATAGAAGCTGTCCTTGAAAGGGCAGCTGCTGCAAAAGCACTCTTAGCCCCACCTACCTCACAGGGTGTTTGTTGTGGGGGGCGGGGAAGGTAGAGGAGATTGTGACTGCTCTGAGACTCTGAGATTCAGAGTACAGGGTGGGATATAAATCCCCTAAAAAAATCTTCTTCTCCAGATGGCCTGCAGCCTGCCCCTGGAACAAGGATGGGCTGTGTGCACTCCGTAGGTGCTTCCGGAGTGCTCGTAAGCCTCCCAGCTACTCCCCAGGCACTTCCCAGCCATCCAGATGTCCAGGGAAGTGCCTCAAAGCTGCCTCGGAAATTAGTGGCTTTGATCTAGCCCTGGGCAGGCTGTGGGTAGGCCGGGGACAGCGTTTTTTGGTCCACCTGCATCCCCTCCCCAGGGCGGCTCAAACCTCCCGTTAGCAGCCAAAGAGTGTTTCATTGCATGTGATCCCACACTTTCCTAACTGTTGTAACTTTAACCAATACATAACCCAATAATTTCCCTACCCATTATTTTAATGCTAGTATTAAATAATTGGTAGCAATATGGTTAATTTGTTAATTAGTATTAAGCAAAGAAAAGCAATTGTTTTTAAACCTATTTTCATATGACTCATTTAAGGAGGAAACATGTTTAATAATCCACTTTTTTTTGTTCCACTGACATCTCAAATACCACATCAGGAGGCATTCCACCATTATAGGTGCTGATGATGGACTGTTGCTGATTTTCTTCTCTGAGGAATTGAACAAACAGATTCTCTTCTCCCTGTTGATCAGGGAACAGTAGCACACAGCAGAGAACAAGGAACAGGTCACACAGGAACAGGTCATTTTACAGGCTGGTGAAGTGCTAATATGGAACATGGCTAGGCTGCGATTGTTGGGAGCTTGCACTTTCATGGCAGGGTTATGTGAGGTGAGGAGAAATCCTTAGCCATTAGTTGGCTTCTGGAGAACTATGTGATTTGGCCTTTTAGCCTATGGCAGCAAGAAAAAAGAAAACACTGTAACTATGTGATCTGTCCCACTGTGACCTTTTATAGCAACAATGAACTTCATCATGTGGATTAAGAAGATCAAGCAGCTGGAGGTCCAGTTTGCCAAGGGAGATCAAGGAACTATTGTCTATGGTCAATTATTTTCTTTCCTGAAAAAAAAGCTGCAAAAATGACCAGACTTCAAAAGAAGGCTTAAATTTCATCTATGGTCTGATCTTAATCTGCTTTCTTTTAAATTCATAGAGAGATCAAGAGATTCAGCCTTGCGGAGGAAGAAAAACACAGTGCTGTCATCCAAGGGTTTATTGTAAATGATTCTGTATTACAGTCAGACACACTCATCTTGCCAACATGGCTGCTCCTGAGAGCTCAGTCTAACACCAGGAAAGAACCTGGAACAGTTCTTGTGGGTAATACATGCTGCCTGAATAGTGCTGCTGCCTTGAAAAGCTCCTGGAAACAAGCACATTGTGAGACCATATGAAAAGGACAAATTACATGCATTAGAACATAGGGTTGCCAGATCTGATTGAAAAAATATCTGGGGACTTTGAGGGTGGAGCCAGGAGTAAAGGTGTGACAAGCATGATTGAACGCTGAAGGGAGTTCTGGCAATCACATTTAAAGGGACTGCACGCCTTTTAAATGCCTTCTTTCCATTTGGAAATAATGAATGATAGAGGCACCTTCTTTTGGGGATCACAGAATTGGACCCCCTGGTCCAATCTTTTTAGAACTTGGGGGGGGGAGTGTTTTGAGGAGATGCACCAGATGCTATGCTGAAAATTTGGTGCCTCTACCTCAAAATACAGCTTTGATCCCCCAAGCCCCAGATATCCATGGATCAATTCTCCATTATACCCTATGGGAATCGGTCACCATAGAGTATAATTGAGTGTCCAGAAGACATTCCCTCTCCCCCCACTGGCTTTCTGATGACCCTGAAGCAAGGGGAGAACCTCCAAACCATGGGATCCTCTGCCCCCATGTGGGGATTGAAGAATAACACAAAGAGCAACGTGGAAAAGTAAAGCAGGAGCAAAGCCCGAAGGCATCCACAAACAACCAGCCTCAATTATGGAAAACTTTATATAAATAACTTACTGCATAAGCAACCATACTTAGAATAAATACAATAACAAATAGAATAACAAAATCCCGAAAACAAAGTCCTTTCATTCAATACAGAGTTCATTTCTTCGTAGTGGAAGTCCAGGGAAATCCTTGAGAAGCTGTGAAGTGGAAATCCAAGGTTATGATAATCCTTACAGCCAGAAAGGTGTATAGAAAAAAAACAGTGTTGTTTCGCATAAGCGGCAAAGCGCAGTTTCACAGTTCTTTCAGCCAGGAAGGTGTATAAACGAAAAGCGACACACCGCTATTTCGTATAGGCTGCACAGCGAAATAAAGTTTAGTTATTGCTTTGTATGAATTATTCAGGATCAGTGAAGCTTGTTAAAGCCTCAGGTGAAACAGGGCTATATGCGCTTCGCTGTCGCTCTATTGCACTGTGCTGCCTATGCGAAATAGCGGTGTGTCGCTTTTCATTTATACACCTTCCTGGCTGAAAGAACTGCGAAATTGCGCTTTGCCGCTTATGCAAAACAACACTGTGTTTTTCCTACACACCTTCCTGGCTGTAAGGATTATCATAACCTTGGATTTTCACTTCACGGCTTCTCAAGGATTTCTCCAGACTTCCGCTACTAAGAAATGAACTCTGTATTGAATGAAAGGACTTTGTTTTGGGAATTTTGTTATTGTATTTGTTATTGTATTTATTATAAGTATGGTTGTTTGTGCAGTAAGTTATTTATATAAAGTTTTCCATAATTGAGGCTGGTTGTTCGTGGATGCCTTCGGGCTTTGTTCCTGCCCCACTTGGGGATTGGAAACCCTATTAGAACAATTACAGCAATTTATTAGTCTATCCTGGTATTTTAATATATTAAATCAAAGTTTGTGTTTATAACAGAACACTGCATTTTAATTAGCATTGTTGTGGGGAGTAGCTTTTTCTAAGCCTGACTTTTAAAGATATAGTAATGATTATTCCTTCAAAAGAGGAATTTCTTTTTAATTTCCTGCTATATGACATATGCACCATTTGTAAATTCAGCACTTGTCCCTTTTTTGGTGTAACACACCAAAGGGGGTGCTCTAGCAGAAGTATCAGAGAATTTGGGGAAAATGTCTGTGCCCGTCTTCAGAATGAAATCCTGCAGAACCGTCCTTCCCACTCCTCCTCTCTTCAAATTTCAATTTTGGTCAGAAAGGAATTGATTTAAAAAAAACCCTCCAAAATCCTTAAAAAGAGGAAAAGAAATAGATTGTTGGATTTCAAGGAGAAATTGGGTGATGAGGAATTAAGAGAATTTTTCCTCAGAATACTAATTTTACTATTAAAATGTAAAGGTTGGAAGGCCTAGTGATTTTGTAAGAACAGCATTGTGTGAGAAAATAATTCAGTTATATTGAATTTCAAAAAACAATGTGTGTTTTGAAACAACCAACAAACAATATAGCTTCCTAACTATACATATAGTACAATTATATTTTAACATAAATAAATACTAAGTCTGAAAACAAAAATAAAATATTGTTTTGTGTTTAAAAAATTAGTCATTGGCTTCTACAGAAATCTCATTTATATGTCCTTTTCCTAGTTTATGTTAATGTTTTAACTCTGAAAAAAAACCCAGGATCATCCTAGTTTAGTGAAGAGAATTCTTATTATTCTGGTTTATTTCTTAGCTCATAACTCATGCCATTCTAGATTTGTCTGACATCGTAAGTTTCACTGACAAAGCAATGTCCTCCCAGCATCTTATAGGGCAGATCTAAGGGGCGGATGGTAGTTTATTTAATAATTCAATTTTCCATCTAGCCACAGGAAACAAAGTCAAACACTGCAGAAAAATGACAAAGCTGAAGGTTTGTATAAGTGAATCTGAATTACTGCTCAAGAGCTATTTCTCCTTGTGTGAATTTAAGATTTCATTCAGCAACCATCTTGCATAAAGTTATATGGTATCTGTGTACTGAAGAAAGAGGTACCATCCATAAGTGCATCAATAACGTAATTAAGTGCTATGACTTCTTGAGAGGAGAAAACTGCAGATTGAAAGTATGATTTAGAGCCCAAGTAGCCATGGCATGAATGATACAAGATTTATTAGAAGTTAATTAGCAGGCTTCCATTTAGCTCTGTGTGAGAGAAAAGATGGGTATGAGTGCCTGGATCTCTTGTCATGTTATGCTCATTTAACAGAAATTTTTAAAAGTTTCTGGGGTTTTTAGGTTTCTTGTTTTGTATATGAAATTTCTCAAGTAGGAAAAATCATACATATTATCTGTGGTATATTTTTAGTGATTTTTAAAAACGACTGTCCCAAAACAGACTGACATGTGACTCTACCTTCATCAGGGCTGGCGCATGGGAGTAAGCCAAGTAGGTGACCACCTCAGGCGCCACTTGGCCTAGGGGCACCATAAGGCGCCCCCTCTCCCTGCGGCTGCTGCCCTCCCCACGGCAGCCTGCGACCTATTCTCCTCCAAGCACCCGCTGCCATTCACTTCCCAGCGCCCGCACACTGCTGCCATCCGCCTCCCAGCGCCTGCTCCCCACCCCCCCTTGCCTCCCAGTGCCCACCCTCCGTCATGCTGCCGTTCATCTCCCAGTGCCTGACCCCCACTCTCACTCGCCTCCCAGTGCCCACCCCCCACCCCACTGCCATTCGCCTCCCAGCACCCGCCCACTGCTGCCGTTCGCCTCCCAGAGCCTGCTTGCCCACCCCCACTTGCCTCCCAGGGCCTGCCTCCCAGTGCCCACCCCCCACTGCCATTCGCCTCCCAGTGCCTGCTCCCACCCCACTGCCATTTGCCTCCCAGAGCTTGGCCCTTGCTCCTGCTCACCTCCCAGGACCCACCCTCCACCCTGCCACCATTCACCTCCCATCGCCTGGCCCCACTTGCCTCCCAGTGCCCACCTCCACTGCTGTTCGCCTCCCAGCACCCTCCCTGTGCCGGCTCGGTTAAGTCAGGTGGGATGTGGCAGTGACGTCATTATGACATCATCAGGTGTGCGCGTGTACAAAATTAAGCACCTCTAGCCCCAGGCCTGGCCTTCATGTCAAAATATGATGTGAGAAGCAAAGGCATGGGATGATTTGTCATGAAGCTGAAGGCAAACAGTTGCCTTGGACATTTTTAATTGTGAGAGAGATCAACTACTGGGACAAACTTCAGCATAAATATGGGGGCGGAAATGATGATTTTCCAGTGTTAGACGTCTGAAGTACAGTTTGTAGCCTTTCTAAAGGCTTCTACTTTGCTTTAAAAAGGATGAGGAAATGATGACTGTATTCAGGGGAACTACACTACTATTTATTTATTTATTTATTTATTTATTTATTTATTTATTTATTTATTTATTTATTTATTTATTTACCGTATTTATTTATTTATTTATTTATTTATTTATTTATTTATTTATTTATTTATTTATTTATTTATTTATTTATTTATTTATTTATTTATTTATTTATTTATTTATTTATTTATTGGAATGGGAAGATCTCCTGGCTGCATCCCCAAAGTCTCCTGGCTCTGCCCTGAAAGTCCCCACATATTTCTTGAGTCAGACCTGGCAAGCCTACTATTTTTAAGGCTTGAGGAAGTCTGTTTCAGTGTGTCTGAAGAAGTGCACATGCACATGAAAGCTTATACCCAAAATTAAACTTTGGTCTTAAAGGTGCCAGACTGGACTCAAACTTTGTTCTATTGCTTTGTTCTATGGCTACCCACCTGAGTCTAACCAACATCATGTATTTCTTGACAGGATTCAATTTTAGCTTATTTGTCCTTAGTCTGCTCTACAGAGCATCCAGACAACGCCCAAAGACTGAGACCACAGCATTCAGAAGTTTAGTAATAGACTAAGTATAGCTGGGGGGGGGCGTGGTTTGCTACAAACCACAATTAATAGTGTTCTTGGAGTACTAAAATAAAATGTAGTGCATTTTGAGAGCCATAATCACTCGGTAGAAAGCAGCATGTAATTTTATCTTATGTAAGAAGAAAGCCTTATCAGTAAAAAGCTAGTAACTTATCTGCTACAAAAACTACAACAATAGGAACATGTTCAGAAATTACTGTAGCAAAACTCCAAAAAAAGAAAGAAAAGGAGAATGTTTTCATGCTATTTGCTTCAAGAAAATCAAATTGCTAAACCTACCTGTGTTGCCAGTGAATGACAGTACACATACTCCACCCTTTTGTTCTCATGCACAGCTGGATAAACATCTTAGCTTTTTAAAAAGTGGAACTGCTGCTGTTATTGGAGCTCTTTGCTCTCTGATAGACAAACTGATGCCTAGGGGAATCAAATATCATTCAAACAGTACAGGAAGTGCTGGGTAATTTCTCCCTATACTAACTGAAAGAGTAACCAGATGCAATTGTCAGAGCATCTGTAATTTTTGCATGACTCAACTGGCATCATACCCCACATTATTTCCTCTTTTCCTCCTTTGAGCAACCCACATCTCCTTACACTTCTCCCATAGTTTCCTCTTTCCCTTTCCTGAAAACTCCCATAGAATCTCCCATTTTCTTGCCTCCTTATCTTTTCTGCATCCACAGTCAACCTAACTTTCTCTGCTCCCCTGTCTTAGTTTTTGCTCCTTCCTTAACCCTGGTAGCCCCTACAAATGTGAGTGTGTGTGTGTGTGTGAGAGAGGGGGGGGGGGAGGGAGGGAGGGGGGGAGAGGCCAAAATAAATAGTTTGCATGCCCATACTTATCTCTGGGGCAATGGTATAAATAGCTTTACTCACCAGAGTTGCTGAATGTAACAATCTGATGTATTTCAACCAATTTATAGAAAGTGAGGTCTATCCTCTATCCCATGCTCAGGTTCTAGTTAACTCTTTTACTACACAAACAGCTTCTGAAAGGAATGCAAAATAGAGGGTTTGGGCTGTCTTGCTTCCTTTCACATACACAGCTCTTCCTGCTCCCCTCCCCAACAGCTTCAGTCTCACAGAGATTTAAAGGCGCACACAGAACAGAAGAAGTTGCGAGTTTCTGAACCTTCTTAAGATTGTAGCTGTTGGGACAGGGCTTTCCCCCACCTGTCTGCTGGCTAACAGTGGGTAGAATCCTGCAAAACCAGGGAATCCCCTGCCTGGACCTGCTTAAGATCTAAAGGCACATTGTGGCTGTTGGGGCAGAGCTTCCCCACACTGGGCAACTGGCTGGTGGTCAGTAAGAGCCTGCAAAACCAGAAGATCTCCCACTGGGACCTGGGGACTGGCAAGCCTACCTAACCTTTGACTGACCCTTCATATTTACTATTTATTTACTTCACTGATATCCAACCTTTCTTCACAATGGAAAGCCAAAGCATCATTCCCCTCTTTTCCATTTTATCCTAAGAACAATGCTTTGAGCAGGGTCAGACTGGAAGAGCAGAACCATGGAAAACGCCCTTCCCAGCCACACCCCCCAAGGAAGGAGACAACGGCAGAGACTGCTTGCCCTTGTCCCATCCTCAGGAAGGAAGGAAGAGGCAGTTGCCTTACCAATTGACAGGGTGCTACTTTCCTCAAATTGCATGGAGCTGGGACAGGTTGGCACCATGTCTCAGGTCAGCTTGGTGCTGCTTCCCTGCACAGGGCTTGGATATGCCAAGCTGGGAATTGGCTCTTGCCTAGAGTGGACCAAGCCAGGCATTGTCTCTCCTTGACTTGGGTAGGCTGGACACCATCTCCCTCTCAATTCATCTCAGACAGGTAAGGCATTAGCTCTTCTGTTTCACCTTGGGTGGACCAGGCATGGACTCTTTTATCTTGTGTCACCTCCCTCATCTCACCATGGGAAGGCCAGATATTGCCTCCTCTTCAACTTTCTTGGAGTGGGCTGGGTGCCACCTCCCCATCTCACCTTGGGCAGGAAGGAAATAAGAAAAGGAAGAAGAAGAGGAGGTGATTGGATTTATACTCTGCCCTTCACTCAGAGTGGCTTACAATCCCTTTCCCTTCCTCTCCTCACAACAGACACCCTGTGAGGTAATGAGGCTGAAAGAGCTCTCAGAGAACTGCTCTTGAGAGAACTGCTCTGAGAGAACTATGGCTTGCCCAAGATCACCTAGTAGTTGCATGTGGATGAGTGGGGAATCAAACCCTGTTCTTCAGATTAGAGTCCACTGCTCTTGACAGCAAACTGGCTCTCATCTGTACAAGGGCACTGCCTCTCTCGTCTTGCTTCAGGCCATGTGCCACCATCCCATCTCACTGCAGACAGATCAGGTAGGGCAGGGTTTCCCAAACTTTTCTTTCCTGTGATCTGGTTATTTTTACTCTTCTCCTTCATGACCCACTAAAATTTGGGGGTGGAGCCAGGAGCTTTTGGGGGTGGAGCTGGGAGACAGGAATTATGTCATTTCCTGCGGTGTCAAGGACCAAGTGATGTCAATTTCAGGGCACACTGAACCAAAACTCCACCTTTTCCTGTGATGTCACTTCCAGAGCACTCCCCAAAACCGGCCTCTATTTTGGAAGTAAATTCATTTTCAGAAAAATCTCTCTAAAACTCATGTTGAGCCAAAATGAAGGTGGAAAGTGGGTGGTCCTCTCTTTTCACCCCCACACCTGCATGCATCTATCTGTTTGTGTATTCTTTTCCAGCTTGCAAGAACTCCTAATGCCCATGTTCAATTGCCTGCACCACCTACACATCCCTTCCTCAACAGCACTGGCCAGTGTATGCAGTTGGGAGTGCTGTTGCCATTGCCATCAGGAATGCCAGCACTGTGTACCACCTACGCTGGGCCTTGGCAGCTGCTCTACCTCAAAATATGTTGGCACATTTAGTAGGCTCTTCCTTCAGCTGCTACTACTGGAACCCTGCCTCAAGCTACAATCAAGCTTGCTTGGTTTCAAGAAAATCTTTCAACAGCTATTTTTCATATTTTTCTTTGGTTGAAAAATTGCTGTGAAAGGTAGCAGAGAATTGCACTACAATTAATGAGTTAATTTCAAGTTATATGAAGTTCATACAAGCTTTTCTGCAGTTATCCCAAAAAGGATATTTATGAGGGGCTTGCAGCTTTTTACTGGCTGTGTTTCCCATGCCTTTAAAAACAACCTGCTGTGCAGATACTTAGCCAGTAAACTACTTTCATCCTTTTTAATATCTACAGGAGCAGTTTAATTTTGGTGCCACACAGCTGTTAAAAGCAGGACCAGTAAAATGGTGCCAAGTTCATAGTACCATCTCTTCCAGTGTTGTTGAGATATACCTCAATAATCTCCAATAATCTCTTTCTGCCTCACACCTCTTACTTTCACTCACTCACACAGAAATCTCATGGAAGGCCACCTGGCTACAACTGGGGGTGCCAACATTTCATTGGCAGAGGTCCTATGTCTGCAACAACAGTATGATGAACAGAAAAGTTTCATCCAGTAAAAATGGAAGGAAAGAAAGAAAGGGAAGGAATGAAATTGAAGGAAAGGAAAAGAAAAGAAAGGCGTGGAAAGAAAGAACATAAACATAAGAGAAGCCATGTTGGACCAGGCCACTGGACTATCCAGACCAAAATTCCCCCATACAATGCCCCAAAAGTACCAGAATGTCCACCAGTGAGGCCAGGGCACTAGAAGCCCTCCCACTGTTGCTTCTCCCCCTCCCAGCACCAAGAATATAGACAGAGCATCACTTGCAGGGAAAGAAAGAAAGAAAGAAAGAAAGAAAGAAAGAAAGAAAGAAAGAAAGAAAGAAAGAAAGAAAGAAAGAAAGAAAGAAAGAAAGAAAGAAAGAAAGAAAGAAAGAAAGAAAGAGGGAGGGAGGGAGGGAGGGAGGGAGGGAGGGAGGGAGGAAGGAAGGAAGGAAGGAAGGAAGGAAGGAAGGAAGGAAGGAAGGAAGGAAGGAAGGAAGGAAGGAAGGAAGGAAGGAAGGAAGGAAGGAAGGAAGGAAGGAAGGAAGGAAGGAAGGGGCAAAGAAAAATAGGCTTCCCCACTATCAGATGACCCCAGCCAGCAACAATTCTGCCCAGGGGCCATTTGGTAAAAAAAAATAGCTATTGGAATGCCCACGCCACGCCCCTCCCAGCTGAAAAAAACACACACATCCTTCTTTGCTGCCTAGGCCTCTCAGGGAAATCTCCCCAAAAGAGCATACTGCAAGGCACACAAAAGCTCATACCTTGAAGAACACTTCATGGGTCTAAAGTGCCAGTGGATGCCAGCTTTTTTTCACAAAGAGTGGGAGCAGGGAAGAAGGAAGGAGAGGCAGCCCAGCTCCTCTCTGCACAGCACAGAGACAGGGCGGGACTAGCTTTGCTGGAGGCGGGGCTAGCTTTGGCTTTTCTTGTGACCCGGTAGTGAGGCTTCCATGGCCCAGTACCAGGTAACAACCCTGCAAATGGGAAACACTGAGGTAGGGCATTGCCTCCCCCCCCCCCTTGACTCTCCTCAGCTACCTCCCCTGTTCCACTTCACCTCAGGCAGGTTGAAAGCAGCCATCCCTGTCTCACCTTGGGTGGGGTAGTCTTTGTCTCCCCCATCTCACCTTAGGATGACCAGGCACTGCCCCCCACCTTGCATGGGGCTTGGGCAATCTGGACTCATTTCCTTCTGTCACAGAGCTGGCTTACCTACAGTGGGTGGAGGTTGTCAATCCCTACCTGTTAGGTAAGCTAGGCTGAGAATATGTAACTGACTCAAAGTCACTCAGGCAGATTCTCCACTAGTCTTGTCATAGTTTCACACTCCTTTTTCCCATGGTGCTTCTGCCTGATTTTGCATATGCTGCTGATAGCTGCGACTTGCCCCACTTCTTTCCCAAATTCTCTCCACAGTAGGGTTGCCAAGTCCAATTCAAGAAATATCTGGGGACTTTGGGGGTGGAGCCAGGAGACATTAGGGGTGGAGCCAAGATCAAGGCTGTGACAAGCATAATTGAACTCCAAAGGAAGTTCTGGCCATCACATTTAAAGGGACGGCACACTTTTTCAATTCCTTCCTTCCATAGGAAATAATGAAGGATAGGGGCACCTCTTTTTGGGGCTCATAGAACTGGACCCCCTGGTCCAATCTTTTTGAAACTTGGGGGGTATTTTGGGGAGAGGCACTAGATGCTATACTGAAAATTTGGTGCCTCTACCTAAAAAAACAGCCCCCCCAGAGCCCCAGATACCTGCAGATCAGTTCTCCATGATTTTCTATGGGAATAAATCTCCCTAGGGAATAATAGAGTTCCCAGCAGACATTTCCCTCCCCTCCCCACGCTTTCTGAGAACCCTGAAGCAAGGGGAGGGTCTCCAAACCAGGGGATCCCTTGCCCCCACCTGGGGATTGGCAACTCTACTCCACAGCTTCCAAATCCAGTTTTCAGAGAATCCTACAGCCACGGAGGGAACTTGGGAAAGAGGCAGGGCAAGTTGTGAGTGACCCCGCAGTAGCATGTGTAAAATCAGGCAAAAGCCCCACGGGGAAAAGAAGCGTGAAACTGTGAAAAGGCTTGTGGGGAATCAGCCTGTGACAATTTCTGGGGCAGAATGGGTATTTGAGGTTCTAGTCTGAAACCTTAACCACTGCTGTTGAACATTAGCAAGCAGTCATACCTAGGTGAGTCCTACAGTTCACATGCTGTCAAGTCACCTAGTGGTTCTGGTGAGGTCTAGCTTCTAAGAGTCCTCCTTCAAAGGCTCAAACCACCCTGGAAAAGGCCCTGCCCCCTCCCTCTGCTTTTCAGACAGAAACTAATCTGTTGTGGTTGCCTAGCAATGGCTGCTAGGGGTATCCTTTTGTTAAAGCTACATACTCTCCTTTTATCAGTTTGCCTTTTCAAAACAAATGTAATCTTTTCCTTAAGATTTCAGATTTTTTTCTAACTTGGGGGCATTTTTAAGGTTTGCAGAAAGGTCTGCCTTGTCCACTCATGGGTTCAGTCTCCAGATTTAAGTACCTCAGGCTTGGCTGAATTGTCTATTAGACAGGCAAAGACCTGTAGTGGCCATAGTGGTGGTGGGGAGCAGGGAGTGTGGCGATGTCCATAATGGGACATGGAGCCAGGAGAGGATGGGGAGGAGTAGAGGCAATGACATTGAGCTCCCTGCCAGCCCAGCTCCCTGCCTTCCCACCATCATTGTTGCTATCCCCCACTCTAGTGGTAGCAAGGCAATGGAACTGCAGCAGGCCTAGCATTGGTGAGAAAGGGAGCTGTGGCATGCCTAATGGTAGTAGCAGCGACTCTCTCAGCTGGTTGCCCCACCACCAGTGATGCTGACTCTTGCAGCCCTCTGCAGCTTCAGTGGTGGTAGTAGCAACTCTCCCAGCTGCCTGCCTTCCTACCCTGCAGCTTCACTACCTCAGAAGTAAGTGCTTCCCATCCAAACTCTGTTCCCCTCCTGCTAAGAACAATTCTCTGTGTTCGGTTAGTCAATTATTGGGGGCTTTTATTAGTAGTCTCCTTCCCTTTCTAGTTTTCAGCTTTTTCTGCAAACCTGGGGCTCACCCAAGTTTTCAGTACACTTTCTGATTTGTTTCTGTGTGTCCCTGATCTGCAGAATCTTCTGGTGTACCTGCATTTGACTATTAGACATAAGAAGATAATATGGTGTAATTGCAGATCCCTGAGTAATACCCTTGTGGCTCATGCAAACTTGTTGCTGTGTGAACTTCGCATTTGGTTCTATAGTAAGAATGCATAAAGATATATTTTTTGAATTCATTGACAGAAGTGTGGTTTTATGGTTTAATTGGTAAAGCAGCAGTACTGTGGTCTGAACTCTCTGCTCACGACCTGAGTTCGATTCCAGCGGAAGCCGGATTCAGGTTGCCGGCCCAAGGTTGACTCAACCTTCCATCCTTCTGAGGTTGGTAAAATGAGTACCCAGCTTGCTGGGGGGGAAGTGTAAAAGACTGGGGAAGGCAATGGCAAACCACCCCGTAAAAAAGTCTGCCGTGAAAACGTTGTGAAAGCAACGTCACCCCAGAGTCGGAAACGACTGGGGCTTGCACAGGGGACCTTTTCTTTCCTTTCCTATATTGTGGGATATAATATAGCATAGCCACAGAAGAAGGGTCATGCTTATTCATAAGCAATTGCCTACCTTAACTGCTTCATTTTCCATTCTGCCATACACTCACAACCAGTTGCAACTTGATAACAGATGACAACATCAAAAATCTCTCTTTAAAAATAACTGTTTTGCCCAGGAGATCATAGTTCCATGCTCTATAGGAAAATGCAGCAGGAAAAGAACAAACCGTAATACACCACAATGGCTCTGATGCCTACTCTACATCCTGTCCCAGGGATGGGATATGTATTGTGTTGTACCGGAGTCTTGTTGCCTGAGCTTGAGACAGGCTGTCCTTGCAAACCAAGATTCTGAAGCCTGGAAGAACTGGCCAATCAGGATGCAAGGCGTGTAACGACTTGTAACAAAGAGATGTAAATGAAGGATTCTGGAGTGAGCCAATAGGAGTAACTGTTGCTTTCTAGGGGGGCATGGTTAACCATGGCCAGAGTCATTAGATTGAGTGTGTGCAGGGCCGGTGCATGGGAGTAGGCAAAGTAGGCAGTCGCCTAGGGTGCCACCTGGTTTAGGGTGCACCACTGGCACCCCCTCCCCGATGCATGATGACTCTGGCTCCTGACCACTGTCACCTTGTCCTCTCTCATCATCAAGATACCCTCAACAAAGCCAAGCCACCCCCCTCTCCCTGATGTGCAACTTGGCCTCTCACCTCATCCTATCCCACCATCCTCCTTCCTGGCGTAGCCAGCAAGCACTTATTCCCACTATTTTTTAAATAACTTATCACAGTTTTTGAAAAATTAAAATTAAAAATCAGTAAATTAAAAATGTGAAAAGTTTCACGTCTGGCACTTTTCATTTTCCCTATATTTTTTTAATAATTGCGGGGGGGGGCACTTGTGGGTGATTTGCCTAGGGTGCCAGAAAGCCTAGCACCGGCCCTGTGAGTGTGTGAACTTTTGGGGGGAGGGAGACTTGTTTAATCAATTCAGTGATTAGGCAAACTTGAAATAGGGAACTTCTCAGTTTATGGCTTACACCAAGAATCACTGTAATACACCAGCTCACTAGCCATATTATATGTTTCTGTGATATAAGCACAAAGGTCATGCTTATGAAAAAATCCAAGGTAGCTGCACTTGCTTGGAAAGAATCATGCTGTTTACCAACAATTCCGGTTATTAGTTTGAGAACTGGTTGATAGCAATTTCCTTGTAATAGGAGCACTTTCTTGGATCAATATCACCTGACTAATTCAATGATAAGTCTATAACACTCCCCATCACACAATACTTAGAGGTCCCCATGGGACACTCATAAGGACCATAGTGCCTGTATCACCTGAGTGGAGTCAGGTGGGTTTATTTGGTTTCTGATGTTTATGGTATAATGTAGCGTGTACTTTAGAAGAGAGCCAGTTTGGTGTAGTGGCTAAGTGTGTGGACTCTTATCTGGAAGAACCGGGTTTGATTCCCCAGTCCTCCACTTGCACCTGCTGGAATGGCCTTGGGTCATCCATAGCTCTGGCAGAGGTTGTCCTTGAAAGGGCAGCTGCTGTGAGAGTTCTTTCAGCCCCACCCACCTCACAGGGTGTCTGTTGTTGGGGAGGAAAGTAAAGGAGATTGTGAACCACTCTGAGACTCTGAGATTCAGAGTGGAGGGTGGGATATAAATCCAATAACTTCTTCTTCTTTACATAAAGTACATGTAAGCAATATGGTATTCTAAAAACACAGTGCAACTTGATTCAATTTCAGACAAAACATGATTGGGCTGTGCTGCTGAAATGCTTAATGCACTTAACAGACACTTGTATTGAAAGCATCGGGCCTTCCCAGTTTTTATTTATTTTTATAATTCATGTGGAAGTTGGTAATGTCACTACATCAAATTTTGGTCACTTTTCAAGCATTATTTATGTTCCTATCAAAATCTGGTCAGAGCCTCTCTCAATGTACAAATGTGGAGCTCTCCCTAGCCCTTCAGCACCAACTGCCACTGTTGCAAATGCAGTTTAAAAATGGTTGGACTCGTGAGAGAAGGGCCCATGTAAAGGGAATAGCCAGGACAAGCAGCATTTTTTTTGTCTTTTCTGCTTTGTATAAATGTGTTAGATGTCTGAAAAATATTACCAAATGAGATTTGTAAGCCAGCTCAATATGTATTTTGTGGGCATGCAAGAAAATATTAGTCAATATGTTCATTTTAAAAGGCATCTGATTCAACAATGCTTCTGCCTCAAATGTTCAAGAATTACATGCATAGTCTAATTCCCTAACATTTAATGGTTGGCTCTGCCTCCCATGGCACCCATTTTGTGGTTTCACCCCCCACCCTATGTCAGAATTCCAAAGGTTGGGGACCCCTGGAATAAATGGTTGCATAAAAAATGCCATGAATTTTCATTTTGTAGGTTCAGAAGATACAACTAAATAGTGTTTTATATGGTTATGTGCCCCTTCCTTTTTTAACAATGGTTTTTCTTGCTGAATGGTCTGTCTCTTCATATTTGATTTTTTAAGAAAATAAATGGCTGAGATGAAATTCACTTTTAGAAAATTTCTAGTACTACTAGTAGGAAAAGCAATGTATCTTGACCTTTATTTAGCATATGGATCTCTTAGAGGGTTCATTAAGAGGACTGAGTCATCTGGTATTTGCAATCTGCTGTGAATTGACAGGGAAAATGACAAAGGCATTGAAATATTGACAATTAATATATAGATATATATATTTGCCATGCCAAATACCTCAACACACAAACCTGGGTACATATTGACTCATAAAGACATTTTTGAGTGTGATACAACATTTCTAAAATGACTCATGGAACAGTAAACAGCCTAGATAACAAATTCACACCCCAATCTGTGTGCTCTAGTTTTTACAGGACTTCGTTCTCATTCTAGCCCATGAACAAGGTAGCGTGCATGCTGTACATGCAGATAGTCCCCCATTCAGCACCTAGCATCTTAGAAAACAGATCTGGGGAGGGCCAGTGCTGCAACACCATCCAGAGTGTTGCTGGGTGGAACGGACCAATGATTGGCTATAAGGTAGCTTCACAGGCATTCTTATTGCAAGGCCATATCAAAGGAACTGTCTGGCACAGCCTAATAGCAGTTTGCACAGACATTACATTCTTGTTCTTACTTGGTATATAATGCAGTTTCATTATGTAGTATCAATTACACTACAAAATTAACAGAGCCACTGGCTTGTAAGAATGATGGAGGCTGATGTATTTTGTTTTGACAGTTTAAACAATGATGTCCAGGTTAAAAATTTATCCTGCCCTAATCTCATAGACCTTTCCATCCTGAGAAAAGAGACTGTCAGAGTGAAAATGCCCTCTCCCAGAATATGAACCAGGAATGTTTTATGTAGTGAAGCAGTGCCAAAACTTGCTCTCCATTTATGTTCCAGTAAGTGAACTGTGCTTTGCAAATTTCTGGTACCACGTAGGAAAAATTTCTCCTCACGGAGCATTATTTATTTAAGATATACCAACTAGAATGATTCTTGGGATGACACAAAAGAAAGAAACAGGTTTAAATCAATTAAAATAATAAAAAATGGAATACATAATATATGCTAGCAAGACTTTATCCTGGGAACATAAAAAAAACAGAAGAGAAAAAATTAAATATTAACCGCATGAACAGAAACATTTGGTATATAAAAATATAAATAAGAACAGGAGTAGGAAAAAAATCTTTTAAAGTCAGAAGGGCACAACAGGGCAGCTAGATGGTGCTTATCATTTTATCAGTGATTCAGACTGCCTGCAAAAAGCTATTGTTTAGTAAAGTGTTATTGAGTCTAAAGAGATCATTCAAATCAAGTGCTTTGTCACCCCCCTCCCCCTTCCCACAAACTTTGAAATCCTAGGGTAGAATTCATGAATCCATTTAGAAAAACTTTGATGGTCACTTTCTGCCATTTAGAGAAAGGATGTGTTAGTGAGTGTGGCTGCAGCAAATCTGTTTTGCACAGAAAAGGTCCCAAGTTCAACCCCTGGAATCTCCAGCTAAGCGGATTAGGTAAGGTGATGCAAAAGGACTCTACCTGAGACTCTGATAACTGTTATCAATCAGTATAAGATAGTGGTCTTGATAGTCTAATGGTCTGTTTCACTGTAGGGCAGCTTCATGTTTGTTCATGTGTAACAGGACAAGTGGTAGACCCTAGACATAGCAGAAACTTAAAACTTTTCATCATCTCCTTTTTTGTGAAAAATGTCACCCACAACTTTATTCAAAATGAAGGAAAGATAAGCAGGTGATCACAAAGAAAAATGTGACAAAATGCTTATGTAGATACTAGTAATAAGGCCTGTTGTGGGGGGAAATACAACGGTAGAGGGAGGCAAGATATGTCAAGAAGGCAGCTGTTGGGAAGGGAAACAGAGACAGTGGGAAAATATGGGGTAGATTTTCAGAGACGGCAGATCAGGCAGCTAGCACCATACCTATCCCCCCAAGATCTGGCTACAGTGACCCATGCAATAGTTACTTCCAGACTTGACTACTGTAACTAATCGGGAAACTGCAGCGGGTGCAGAATGCAGCAGCTCACCTGCTGACTGTAACACCTGTACAGGTGAGCATACAGCCGGCACTCCGCAACCTGCACTGGCTACTTATAGAGTACCGGATCCGTTTCAAGGTGTTAGTTTTGACTTTCAAAGCCTTGCATGGCCTGGGATCAACATACCTATGGGACTGTCTCCTCCCATATACACCCCGGAGGTCACTTCACTCGGCCTCCCAGGATCTTCTGATAGTCCCCGGCCCAAGAGATGCCTGTCTTGCCCCCACCTGGTAGAATCAGCTCCCTATGGAGATCCAGGCCCTACCTAGCTTGCTGGCCTTTCGTAGGGCCTGTAATATGGAGCTGTTCCGCCAAGTTTTAGGATGAGGCAGCAGGCATCTATCTATTAGATTGGTTGGCCTCCCCCTACTGCACTACTGTATTGTGGTGCTGTATTGTGGTACTAATTTTGTACCATCTTGCTGAATCATCTTGTTGCACTTTACTGAATGCTGTTAGGGAAACTGCTCTCAAAATAAAGTTGGGGAATTAGACTGAGAGACAGCTAGCCCAATAGGAATCTTTGTTATCAATTGTATACCAGGCTCAACCGTTCAGAGAGTCAATGCTCAATAAGAGACTCTAATTTAGTAAAAAATCAATTGTAATTTATTTAGAATAATATTTCTTTCATACAAGGTAAAAATACAAAACACTCACACATTCACACAGGTCTAGGAAATATAGATAGATCAATAGGGGAACATATATGGATAAACAGACAGGGTAATATTTACCATCGTAGTCTTCCAGGAAGGTTTCCAATGGCGACTGAAGAGGACAGGGGAAATGGACCCAACACTGTGGCCAGAATTGGGGATGGATCTAGACAGCGGGTAATAGGGGTTGCTGAATAGAAAGCACACATGAGTGGAGTTGGGTCAGAGGTTAAATAGACTCTCTTAGACCCCTTAGGTGCTGGGAGGAGCAGGGGGAGGCTCTATGATGACCAAGGAGGCTGGACATCCCTTGCTGACACCTAATTGGATGCCAGTTTTGACCAATGAACTTCACCTTAGTCTGGTGAAGCTGGAAATTTCCAAGCTGCAATGCTGCCTGGGGCGGCTCCAAGGTATTAGACTAGGGTGAGAATGAAAATGGCTGGATACTTAAGATTAAATGGGATTAGCTGGGAAGGTGACAATAGGGAATCAAATGCTGGCCTAGGTACCACCCGGTGTAGACAAAAGACTTGATGGAGACAGGAGATGTCCTTCCTCTTTCTCATCTTCTGCTGGGCAAGGTTTATTGTTCTGGTATTGCTGAGCAATTAGGATCAACAGTGGAGCTATTAATCCATTCATGAGGTAAATGAGTTGCTTGCAGGCTAGGGTGTGTTCGTGTGACTTTCCCACTAAGAAGGAATGAGTCTAGCCTGGCAGGGTATGCTTGGATCAGGAAAGCAAGATGGATTCTGCTGTTGTTAGCTTTAGGTCCATGGAGCCAGGCTGGAAACATGGTGACCTGGCTTCTTCCACTGCAGTGGCCAAGACTGGGCACACAAGGAGCAGCTGGAGCATGTCTTCAGAGACGTAGAATGCAAAGCTGAGGCTTAAGCCTTATAAAGTGTAAGCAAAGTCCACTTCTTAGAGCAGATGTGTGAGAGTCAAATCTCCAGGCACCCTGGCAACCATGCTGGTGATCATGATGTTCACATGTATGAAAAGTAGGGGGCTTTTCCTCACAATGCTGTTGGTTTTATTATGATTTTATTGTGATTTTATTTCTATTTGATGTACTCCGCTCTGCGCCCCCAACAGGGAATGGGCGGAATACAAATAAACAAATAATAATAAAAAAGGTAGTAGATTGAGTAAGAAGGCTTGGGGTAAAAGAGATGGAGGAGATTGCTTTCCATCTCCTCCCCGCTCCCTTCAGCCTTTACCTAGGAAAAGGACAGTCTTCCTCTGCAGTGGGAACCAAAGCAGCTAGCATCATTTTTCTCTCCCCCTTTTGATCTGCACAACAACCCTGTGAGATGGGTTAGGCTAAAAGCATGTGGGTGTCCAAAATCACTCAGGTCAGCTTTCACAGTAGGAACTTGAGTCTAGCACTCCCTGCTCTGAAGCACTGACTGCCACGTCACAGTGTCTGTCATAGGGTAGCTGCTGCTGAACAGAAGCAAGCAGCCAAACCTAGTTAAGTCATGCCAGTCAGTTGGCATCAAGTCACCCAGAGGGCGCTGCCAGGCCTAGGGTAGAAAACCTCCAGGTAGAGGCTGAAGATCTCCTGATACCACAACTGAAATCCAGACAATAGATCTCTTTCCCCTTGGAGAAAATATGTGCTTTGGAGGGTGAACTATATGACTTCATATTCAGCTGGGGCCTTTCTCCCCTCGCCAAAGTCTGGCTTCTGTAAACCCCACCACAAAATCTCCAGGAAATTCCCAACCTGGAGCTGACAACTCTAGGCAGGACTGGTCCCAATGGGCTCTCCCTTAAAGGCCAAAATAGGCCTGGAAAGGGCCTCGTCCCCTCACCTTTTACTGACAGAACCAAGCTTTGTTGTAGAGTTGCCAGGTCCAATTCAGAAAATACCTACAGACTTTGGGGTGGAGCTGGGAGACTTTGGAGGTAAAGCCAGGAGACTTTGGGGGCAAAGCCGGGAGACTTTGGGGGCAAAGCCAGGAGACTTTCCCATTCCTTCCAAAATCATAAATAAAACTAAAGTAGTGTACTTCCCGTGAATACAGTCTTCATTTCCCCACACCCTGGAAGATGGCTGCACTTGCAATAAATGAAACTGAACATGCACACGCACACACACAAAGCAGCTCACTGGGGCAACTGACTCACTGGAGCTACATGTAACCATTTGGGGTATTTCAACCAGCTTATTCAGGCTAACAGGAAAACAAAAGCAAAGCAGCCTAAGGGGTGGAGTTTTCCTCCAAACAAATAGAAGGACTCTGCTGCTTTTCTTCCTTTTATACACTCACCAGGAAGACCCAGGTGGCTCTACTTACTCACTCCACTCATTCAGCTTCCTTCTTGGTCTCCCATCCAAGCTGGCTGTACTTCCACTAAATGAAACTGAACACACACACACATACACACCCACAACCAACTTTTCAGACTAACAGGAAAACAAAAGCAGAGCAGCCTAAAGGGTGGAGTTTTCCCCCAAACAGAAGGACTCTGCTGCTTTTCTTCCTTTTACACATTGACCAGGAAGATCCAGGAGCTCTCAGCCAATTGAGAGATGGCTTTCTGTAGCACTTTCCCTCCTCCCTCTGTCTGCCAATCAATGGAAGGCTTTCTTTCTCTCCTCAGTGAAGCAGTGCCTTAATCCTCAGCCAGTGGAACACAACAGATGGTTTGACAGTTTGATGGTATGACAGGTCAAAGATCTGATGGTTTGACAGGCCAAAGGTTGATTCGGTACAGTCCCAACCAATCAGGGTGCTCCATTTTGTCACCATGAAAGGGCTTTTATTAAAGGATGCTTTTTCCCCCCTTCTAAAAGAAACTGCTTGTCTCAAACCACCCCTTGCCAATGCTTGCAAGATGATGGCCACAGATACTTGTCACTTAGGTGAAAAAAGCTGTGTGCATCCCCCACATGATCAGGGCCAAGTTAGAGCATCATGGTATTTTGGAGCACCTGTTCTGAGCCAAGGTGATAAGTGGTGAGCCACAGCATATTAATCTTTCTAAGGACTTGTGGCTTTCAATACAAGGTTAGGTTCCAAAACAAAAATGAATGATAACTCACAGTGATCTGGCAAGCTAAAGACACAGGAATAGTGAAGATACTGAAAAACCTAGACATCTGTTCAGGAGTCAGAATGAGTCCCTCAACATCCCTGAAATGCAGAATAACTGACAAGATGCAGTGTTCTAAAATCCAGACATCATAAATTAACAGAAATTCCACAGTGTTGCATTGATCAGGCTGAGCTGATCACTTCATACATAAAGACCCTTAACTAGTCCAAACTTGTCAGAGTTTGGCTGCTAAGCAGGGTTAGCCACAGTTAGTACTTGGATGGGAGACCAACAAAGAAGACTGAGGTTGCTATTAGGGGTAGACATGAACCACATGATAAGTCAAAATTCAGGCAGAATTTTGGGCAGATCGTGACTCAGGACACAATGTTCAGCACACACACAGTCTCAGAATAAATCCCCAAGCTTTGGGGAGCAGCCTGGGGTGGCTCAGAAAAACAAAACCAACCCAGATTGTACCTGGCATGGAACTGCCTGACAACAGTGCAGGTGGTGTTTTCCGCTCTTGGAAACTCTAATAGGGACACACCTACCCCAAAGCTTGATGGGCACTGCTGCCTGCCAATAACAGAGCTCCCATTTGTGGAAATGGAAAGAAGAAAAAGAAGAGGAAGAAGTAGTTATATTCTTCTTCCTTTCCCCTCCCCTGTGAGGTAAGTGGGGTTGAGACAGTTCTTCAAGAACTGCTCTTGAGAGAACAGCTCTGCAAGAACTGTGGCTGAACCAAAGTCACCCAGCAGATGCATGTGGAGCAGTGGGAAATAAGGTGATGGCCATGTGCCATAGTTCTTTCTCACCTGCTTCTGGAAGAGGAGGAGGTGTCCATCTCAGGTAGATCCACTGCAAGACTGATGCCTTCACTCTACTAAGTCACACAGGGTCTATCCTGTCCTTTCTACAGTCCAGAACACATACTTGACAACATTTTCCCAGAAACACGTTCCTGGGGATGCCTTCTTAGGGGGGGCTGTAACTCAGACCCCCCAAGTCAGGACATCTAGGGGGGCATCCCAGGGAAGTCCACTGTGAGTTTGATGCCTCTAGTCACAGGGCCCATTCTAGATAACGCTCCTGAAGCCACAACTGTTATTTCCCCAGGAAGCACTTTCCTGGGGGCATCTTGTTTGGGGGGCCATAACTCAAACCCTTGACGACCAATCAGCACACAACTTGGAGGGTATGTAGGGAGACATCCCATGGAGGTCCACCATGGTTTTTATGCCTCTAGCTTGCACAGGGTCCTTTCCATACACTCCAGAATCCTTGCCTTATTTTCCCCAAAATACTTTCCTGGTGGCACCTTGTTCGAGGGGCCATAACTCGGGCTCCCTGAGTCTAATCAGCATGTAACTTGGAAGGCACTTAGGGAAGCAATCTGGGAAGGTCTGCAATAAGTGTGATGCCTCTAACTCACACAGAGTCCATTCTGAACACTCCAAAACCTGTGCTTGACAGCACTTTCCTGGGGGCACCTTCTTTGCGGGTTCATAATTTGGACCTGAACCCATTTTTAGGTAGTTATTTGTTAATGCTTATCCCTAATTGCTATGCAAAGGACAGCAATGTCAAACCATCTCTGCTTATTTATTTTTTTTTTTTTGCCTTGAAAACCGCATGGTCCTGGGGTTACCATGAGTCAGTTGTGACTTGACGGCACATGATTTTTGTGAATGTGGACAGAAACTTAAAAACAGCATGTTGGGACATTTAAATCATAAGCAGTAGTCATGTTGTTATGACTTGCATCTGTGAAAAACTCAAGATGAATGTATGATGGAATATGTTGGCATCCACAGATAAGTTTACTAGGATGGTGAATGGCTTTAAACAGCTTTAATATGAGAAGCACCTAAAACACCTCAACCAGCAGACTTTAAGCCTCTTTACAGAACTAACAAAGGTCATGTGTTCTTAGGACAAATACACAAAATACCAGTTCCTTAACATCATTTTAGGGGAATATCTCTAAATTATTAGTTTTACCATTACAAAAGTGCTGCCTTTGAAAAACTTCAGTGATGTTCTAGGGGGTTGGAATTCGGATCCTTTTACATTTTTCAATGAACCTCTGCTTAGTGTATCCAACACAGCAAACTTCAGAATTAAAATAATTGTTGAAAATCTCCTGTTTACTATCATATCATTCTTAACATCTTATCCATGGAATTACTCTGTGTGGTTCAATAACTTCATTTCCTGATGACATTTTACTTTCTACCTATATTTGAGAAAGAGCAATTTTAGTATTTAAGTATGTTGGCTGAATTCTATAAAAATACTCCCCTATTACCTTTCCCTTGAATTGGAAAACAAAAATGTGAACTTTAAAAAGAAATTATCTTAGTGGCAGGTAAGAATTGTATGCATTTATCCAAAGAACAAACTTTTTTTTTCACCTTATAAAAATTTGTTACTGAATATGGACCACAGCCAAGATGTGTGTAATGGAAAGATAACACAAACCTGACACAAGCAAGGTTAATTGAAGTTCTGCTATCAGAGTTGATGGGTGACGGATTGTTTAACAGAAGAATCCTGATTGGGGGAAAAAATTAAAAGGCTATTTAGTCCAGCCCTTTATTACAGGGGAGGAAGGGAGGGTTTCACATAGATGTATTGCTTTTATATGTTCATCCTTTTGAATCCCATTGTAAGGAACCTTTGAGTTTGTTTTTACATGAGTGCAAACTTAGAATGATATTGAGGGTAGACTCATGAGAGAAGACAGGGGGAGACAGTCCTGGGTTTTTATATTTATCAAAGACATAAAAATAACAGGGAGAAAAAGTGAAGAGGAAAGAGGCAATTTCAAAATACAATATGCAATGCAATATATTAAATTTGGAGACTATAATAAACTATGAGCGACTGGGCAGCACATACAATAACACAAGCATCTGGGGAATAAATATTCAAGAAGGAAATCATGACATTCCTAGTGGAAGCTATTCCATTTATGCTAGATGTGTCCTCCAAGTCTGGTGCCAGAATCGGAACCCTCTTTGGGGTTTCTTATGAGCATACAGTGCCCCCAAGAGTGCAAAGAAAGCTGGTAAAATAAATATGATCAAAATTCTCTTTCAGTGAGGGTAGATGCAGGGAACAGGGAAGCTGGGATGGGCATAAAATAGTTCTCTGGTCCTGGAATGCTGCTTCAGCCTTCAGTGTCCGGCAAATCAAATGCTATCTGTCACATTTTAATCCTATCTTTCATCCAAGGAGGTTCTCTATTCCCCAGTTTTGTTTTCAGAACGGCACTGTAAGTCAGGGTGAGACACCCAATAAGCTTCATAACTGAGCAGTGATTTGAACCCAAATCTCCAAATCCTAGTCTGAAATTAAAATTGGGAATGATGTAGTCCCAAGCAGATATAGCCTTTCAAACCCTTCAACTTTAGTGGACTTAAAATGGGTGTGACACTGTTTACAATTGCAGTGTAAATCACATTATGTAGCTGAATGACTAAAATAAAATTGCAGAACAAGAGTAATTAAATAAACTGGAGACCATCTAAGTACAAAATATATGATCCCACAGTGGCAACAATACTAAATAAATTATGCTATACTGAAGGCCCAGCAAAAACGTATAGTTAAAGCCATCTTTTCACACAACAAGAAGGGTTTAGCCAGATGTAGATTATAGAGGACACAGTTCCATTCTCTAACTGCCACCAACTGTCAACTAACTGTCATAAGTAGCTACCTGCTGGCATGTGAAAAAAAAACCTCTCCAGATGACTTGCAAATACAGCCAGGCTCATGTTGGAGAGGCACTCCCTTAGGTATCATGGAAGGAAACTGGAAGCCACTGAAGCTGGTGTGTCATTAGCCTTTTTCAAACATTACAGTCTATATGTACTAGCAGGCCAGCGATCAATATGCATATATTCTTCTAATGTCAGTAAACTACAGAAGTAGATCCTTCTTTACTTGTAGTTACTATCAGGCCTCGGATTCAGCAGGAGCTCACAGGAGCACAGCTCCTGAACCTTTCTGAGAGTTCCACCTTCTCCATTGAATAGTAGGTACAGCCGCATAAGAATCCCTGGATTAGCTCCACCACCTATTTTTCTACAAAATGACCCCTGGTTACTATGTTATTCAAAAAGAGTTCTCAGCTTTTGTAGATACTGTTATGTCCTCTAGGGGCAAGGGAACATCATACCTGGGGTCCATGGGGTCTTGAAAACACCAGCCCAGTCACTACTTCCTTGCATAGGTGGTTATATTTCAAGGTGATCATTCCAAGCTCCTGAAGTGTAGTTAGCTTCTCTCACCTCAGGGTTACCATGCATTACAAGGGAGAAGAGCCACTGTACTGTAACCTGATTATTTGCCTAGGAGTCTCCTTAAGGCCTCTCCCTCCCTGCCCTCTCTCCCTCTCCCTCCCTCCCCAGCTTGGCTTCCCATTGCCCCCCAAGGACGAAATAACGAGACAGACACCAAGTGATTGGAATAAAATTGGGCCACTTTATTAATTAACCTCACAAACAGCAAGGGTACCCCACCAGCGGCCTGGTCAGGGCTAGGGGTCACCGCGACCGCTCTCCTGCCATAACGGGCGAGAGACCCAGCCCCCCGGCCAGAGCTGAGTGCCTCAGCTCCCTCCGGGCAGGCCCAGCAGGGAGGCCTGCACCAGAGGGCCCAAACCCAGACGCACGTCTCGCTAGAAAGCACCCTCTAGCTGAGTCTCCCGGCAGTCTGCAATCTCCACCCGGGTCTTCAAACCCCAGGGTTGATCATACCAGACCCCAAAATCCCCAAAAGGGGGATGCTTCACAGTCCTCCCCTGGCCGCATAGTGCCCTAAACCCAAAAAACCTGCCACTACTAAGGCCAAGTCTCTACTTAGGGCTTAGCGCCCACCGGGAGGCCCAAAGCCACCCGCAACCCTTGCTGCAAATCTCTCAGGAAAAGCTTATTACCCTTTTCCAAGAGATGGACCCCATCCCCTCTGTAGAGGTCAAGACATTTCAGAATATCCGGATGGGGCAGATAGTGGCCCAACCCTTTCTCTAGCAGCTTTTTAAGCTCCTTATTAGCTTTGTACCTGGCCCTTTCTACCACTGCGGGGTCCAAAGCACAACGCCATACCAGGTGGGGCAGCATGGCTGACCACACTATGATGGTCCCCGGCCATCGCTCCCGAATGTGCAGAAAATCATCACAGGCCTGCCAAACTAAGGCCTTGCCCTTCAATAACCCCAGATCATTACCTCCCAGGTAAACTATTAAGACCTGAGGAGGAGGACCCACTCTGTCATGAAACAGTAAAGGAAGCAGGCCTGACCAATGAAGGCCACTGCACCCCTGCCACTCAATAACAGCATGCTGGCTGAGTCCCAGCTGAGAGCCCACCGCAGTTCTCCGTGCTTGCAGAGCAGCCCAAAACACGTAGCTATGGCCACAGATGAGAACTCGGCTCCGGCTCTTCTGGCCAGGAACAACAGCGTCTAAAAAAGAAAAAACAGTTAAACACCAACCGAACAGAACATTCCCTGAAACCCAACTCATTCACGGCCTAAGCAAAGGCCGCACATAGGCCTTATAGGCCGATAAACGCCAGCGTCCCAACCTCTGAATAGAGGCGGAAGAATACCCCATTGCAGCAGCAGTTGAGGCTGCCCCGATTCTAAAGGAGTGGGTCCCAAACCGCACCCCTGACAGCCCCAACTCACCCAGGGCCCGAGACGTCACAGCCCAAAACTGGTGCTTCGTCAAAGGGGCACCCCCAGAATGAATAAACAAAAACCCATCCTGACTACCCCGGACTGCTACATAAGCAGCCAAAGCTGACACGGGACACAACTCAAGCTCAGAGCAACTGCCCAGCTCCAACACTGTACCCCGCTGCGAGAGGAGCGCAGGTCTGGCTGTCAATCAGCCAGACCTCGCCCTCCAGCCTGCGCGCCTAAACGAGCGCCCTCTGACTCTCCCCGTCCAGGGAGGCAAACTCGTGCCTCTGCAGCCCAGCCGCTGCGCTGCGGGCTGCAGGCACATGATTCTGCTCCTCTGCCTTCTCCCTCCAGTCATCCTCCAACCTTTCCTCTTCCTCACTATTTATAGCCCCTGCTTCACCCTACCCCCAATCACTATGTTAAGCTCCTTCCTCCTCTTTTCTGTTCCCTGTTCCTTAGCCAATTCCTGTTCTCCATATCCACACCCTGAGATACACTATCTGTGCTAAGATAGCCATTTCTCCCTTTTCCAGGATCACCAGGGCCAGACTGCCCAAGCTACCCTGCTGCTGAGGCTACTCTGGCTGCATCCTCCTGAACCTTGCCCCATCAGGCCAGATAACCCACCACACATGCAAACCAGAACTCTCCAAAATGAGTATTTTGTGTAGCGTTTTCAAAGACTGTACTTTCATGTAAAACCTGCACATTACCCCTTTCAGACAATACAGCAAGTGCAGTGTATATATTGGGATGATCAGAAGTAGCATGCACTCCTGATATGCACAGTTGTCAGGATCCCAGTAAGTGCTACAGTCACTCGACATTGTAATCAATGAGACATAAATATGAACACTTCTTTTCTCAGAGAGTGATTAAAATGTGGCACTTGCTACCAGAGGATGTAGTGATGGCCATAAGGATAAACAGCTTTAAGAGAAGATTAGGTAGATTCATGGAGGATAGGTCTATCAGTGGTTACTAGCCATGGTGACTGAGGAGACCCTCCAGATTCAGAGGCACTGAATCTTTGAATCCCAGAACCAAAAGGCAACGTCAGGGGAAAGCCTCAGTCTCTATGCCCTGTTGTTGGCCTTCTAGAGGAACTAGTTGACACCTGTGTGAGACAGGATTCTGGACTTAATGGACCATTGGTCTCATCCAGCAGGGCTCTTCTTATGTTCTTGGCAACCTTGATGAGTGGAAGACAAAGGAAGCATTCCCCAGAATGTTTTACATCTCTACAAAACAGCTGTGGTATTATTAATACCCACCCTGGGCCCAATTTTTAAAAAATAACCGGAAGTTCTCAGAATCCCATAGGAGCCTTTTCACAATTTTTAAAACACAGATCAGGTTTTCTCCAGATACTATTCTTGCAATGTAATAAAATCCCAAGGCAATACGTCCACATTTGATGATGATGATAATACTGGATTTATAAAAAGGTAAAGGTAGTCCCCTGTGCAAGCACCAGTTGTTTCCGACTGTAGGGTGACATTGCATCACAACGTTTTCATGGCAGACTTTTTTATGGAATGGTTTGCCATTGCCTTCCCCAGTCATCTACACTTTCCCCTTAGCAAGCTGGATCCTCATTTGACCGACTTTGGAAAGATGGAAGACTGAATCTCAGAGCAGTCACAATCTCCTCTACCTCCCCTCCCCCCCACAACAGACACCCGGTGAGGTAGGTGGGGCTGAGAGAGCTTTTACAGCACCTGCCCTTTCAAGGACAACTCCTGTGAAGCTATGGCTGACCCAAGGCCATTCCAGCAGGTGCAAATGGAGGAGTGGGGAATCAAACCCAGTTCCAGCAGGTGCAAGTGGAGGAGTGGAGAATCAAACCCAGTTCTCCCAGACAAGAGTCTGCACACTTAACCACTACACCAAACTGGCTCTCTCTTTAAGCAAAGAGGGCCCCTGCCCTATCAATGATTTGGTCAGTAGCCATACTGTTTCTTTGGCTGAAAACAGATGTTCCACTTGAGTCAGGAACAGGAACAGGTGGAGGCTATTCTATTCCTCTTTCCTCCTAGCTGCCATGTGGTGCATCACAGATTGACATATTTATCTATGGCTGTCCCATTCTCATAAAATATTTCTGGCTTTTCCAAGATCTTTCAAAGATAGGCCATTCTTTGTGGCCTAACAAAGCACTTTTTTGTGACAAACAATGGCTGCACAACATAAGCAATCTACTGTCAAGCTGCCCTTCTTTCACAGCATCCTTTTAAATTAATCATTGTGAGACAATCTTCCCTTAATATAACTCGACACACCATTTACAACCACATGTTATTATACATGTCCCACGTTCTTAATATGGAAGCATAAATCTAGGTCAGTATTTTCAGTAAATTCAATAAATTATTCATTCAGTCAATTATTTTCACTGAGTGTTTTGTAGCACAAATTCTTTCAACATGCTTCTGCACTGCTTTAGCACTCAAGGAAAAGAAAGCATGGGAACTGGCAGGGAAACCAAAGAACTCATGGATTACCTTGTGGAAGCATTCTCTTTAAATGCAGCTACTGAATACCCAGAGAAAAGGAAATGTAGGTAAAATAAAATGTCGGTATTTGGGACATGGTCACATCAATGGACATTTTACTCTAACTTGAATTAGGAAGTCTTCTCTTCCATGGCTACTGTGGAGTTTGATGCATAGATAAGGTATAAGTCTGTATAATTTTTAGAAGTGGACTTTGTGTGTGTTGGGGACTTGTAGCATTTGAGGTAATAGCCTATTGCAGTCTAAATACATTACTGCCATTGATTGGGGTCTTTTCTTATAATATCTTTCCTGGTTCAACACATTTTCATTGTTTTATTTAATCAGTTCCCTTTTCAGCACTGTGATCATTCCATTGAATTAGGAGCAGTATCATTCAGCACAGTTTACAAACTTTATCATAGCACTGCCTTAGTATAAATGGTGTTTGGGAACTACTGGTACAACTTCTATATATGTTATCAAATTTGTTCAATTGGTTAAATTTAATACACTGTATAGTTGGCTTCCTTGCTTCCATCTATTGCCTCATTTTTGCTTTATGTTGCTACCAGTATATTATATTGATGTCATCATCCCTTATGACTGGAAAATAAAGCAGATTTAAAATATATATTGTTAGCAGGGAGGGGGTATAGTAGTCTCCAACATTCTTGTACTTTTCAGTCACAACAAATGTTTCTCATTTCATGTTTGCAGTTTCTGGAAATCAATGAGGCTTGAAATTGCTGAACTTTGGCTAGATCATGCTTAATGTTTATTTCCACTTATGGAATTGTTTATAGTTTGTTGAATCTGTCTTTTGTGGTCCTAGCATACTTTCGTGGAGCTCAGTCTCTTGTCAAAATCCTGAAATGTTTGTTTCTAATTTTACAAAAAAGAGTATTGAATTCGAGGAGTAATGAAAGAATAATTGATAACTTTTCCATTTAGCCATGTGTTCTGGTCAGTCACATTTAAAGTATATAGACCCAGCTTTTAAGTCTCTACTGTAATAACATTATAAAATATAGAGAAACATCTCTTGGCCCACTGTAGGATAAATAGTTCACTTCTGGTCTAAATTGCTAATTCACTGAATATGGACCAGTTTACCTTTGTTTGATTTCAATTTCTAGAATGTAGCTGATGGTAATTTTTGATATGATTTCTAAAAAATAATATTCCATATTACAGTTGAATGGCTGTGGGTGTTCAGGTGACAAAAAAGTGGCTTGTTTAGAGCTACCTGATGAGTCCATGGCTGAAGTGAAACTTCGCACTTGCAAAGTCCTTTTAAAATAAAGGAAACACATTGTCTCAAACAAGAAATTAAACAAGCAAAAAGAATGTATGCCAGCAAAAAAGGTGAAAAGAGCAGTCTATGGAGAGGAAGCAAAAAATTAATGCTTACATGGATTAACTAACAGATGGATACTGGGCATCTTGGATCAGAAGGATCCCTTAGGATCCTTGGCTAATCTAACCAAAACTCTCTTCTGACTGACTTTCTAAATCAGGCATGAAGATGAAAATATTTCCATTATGACGTGTCAAAATTGATACCCACAGCATGTTCTTCTATGAGCGATACCCCCAACAGCCATATGGCTCATTCAGACTGAAATAAAGATTTTTGGCATATTAACCAAATGATACTCATCATAGCTTCGGCAGGTGGCCCCTCCCTTTCCAAACCAACAAATCTGTTTTACCCAGCCTGTCCATTTAAGCATTTCTTTCTGCCCTCAGTATACCTAATTTTTAAATCATTTATGAGAGTATTTCCTCAGATACAGGGTCACATTATAAATTACAGCCTCACATTATCAGGCACTTGTGTCCAATATTCAGCTCATGGTTTTCTTGCCTTAATTTTTTTTCCTTTTCTGTTTATCTGGCTCTCAGTAGCTGCAGTGTTTATTAGTAGTGCTTTATTGGGATTTAATATGTTCAGGATTCAGTCTGCTAAAACCATAATTACTATATGGCTATTTCCAAGTGTTTTTCCATTAGTAACTTTGACAGGAATAGTATTCAAGGACTAAGTACTGATGACTAATGGGGCTCGGAACAAACATGCAAATATAGCATTCAGCAAGCTCAACATTTTAGAAAATGTCTATTTCTGGCAAAATTATTCTGTTACTGATTTATTCTGTACTATTCCATAATGCTGGCCATTTATCTAATCCCTCACCCCCCGACTATATTCAGCTAGGCTTGAGAAGTCAGGTAACCAGTTCAGCATTTCAAAGTAAAACCTCATCCTGGGGTAGATATAGGCCCATTATGTATACATATCTTATTGCAGATTTTCAGAGCAGTTAGCCTTTAAATTTGACTTGGGATTTTGTGCCGCCAACCAGTGTATTTAGTCTACAGTTACAATTTTTTAAAAAACCGTACTTTACTAAATCAGGGTGGAGCATCACTCAGTGTGGGAGGAGAATAACCTTTGAGGGGCGACAAAAGGGCCGGCAGTTTGTATGTTTTTGAGTTACCTTCAGCTTGAAAGCAAAACAAGGGGGAAACTGGCACAACAGCACTCTCACAAAACCTGAAGAAACAGTGACCAGAAAGCAAACTGAGCACTGAAGGGAAGAAAATCAATGCAGAATGGCAAAGAAAACCCAATGGACATGCTTTGTGGAAGTGAGGGGAAACACCTGTGAATAATAGGCCATGCATTCCTGTCTTATAGCATTTGGGACTGCTTGCCTAATCATATGCTTTGTTACAATTTTCTTTATAAAAGATACAATTCACCAAGCACTGTCCCTTTTAAATCACCATTATTCTAATATGATGAGCACAGCAAACAATATTTAGCAAATTGTATTCAGATTCAAGACTTATAAACAAATTATCCTTTTCTTTATATCCTTATCTAAGTCTCAAGTAGCTATTATTAATGTGCTTTGCTGTTTATGACCTTAAAGTACAGTGCTTAAAGTACCATACTAGAATGGTCAGGGCTCTCTTTGTAGCAGGAGCTCTTTTGCATATTAGGCCATGCATCCCTGATGTAGCCAATCCTCCAAGAGCTTACATTAGGTCTTATAAGAAGAGCCCTCTAAGCTCTTGGAGGATTGGCTACATCAGGGGCGGGGAGGGGGCTGGCCTAATATGCAAAGGAGCTCTTGCTACAAAGTGAGCCCTGAAAATGGTGGAGGTTTGGGATCATATCTCTATTCTGTTGTGAAGTTCCCTGAGTGACCTGGGAGCCAACCTATCCAATGAGGTTTTATGATGGGGAGGGACAGAACCATACATGCCTCCCTGAGCTCTGCAAAGCAGTGGTGAAACTAAAATTCTTGCAAGTTGTGACAAGGTGACCACTTCAGTAATCACAGTAATTTGACGACTGTTTGTTTCAGTCATCAAAATATTCTCACAGAAAATGGCACAGAAAATGGTAAAGATTTAAACAAATTTTGTTTTATTTAAACACATGGAGGCAGAGAAGGTAATCGATATGTCCATAGGTTTTTGTGTTCTGGATTATGTAGGCAGAAATTTAAATATAAACACAGAACTGCATTTGAGGATGCTGGCTTCACCAGAGATGGTTTTAGATATAAAGCTGTTTGGCTTCTCCTACAGGTCTCTCTCTCTCTCTCTCTCTCTCTCGGCTTGGCTTCGCGAACGAAGATTTAAGAAGGGTGCAATAGTCCACGTTTGCTGCAGGCTCGCTGGTGGCTGACAAGACCAATGCGGGACAGGCAGGTCCGGCCACAGCGGCTGCAGGGAAAAGTCTGATTTAGGGTTGGTCCTGTAGCAGTGCGATTCTTCCTCAATCTCCTTTGATGTTAAAAGGTTTTGTCTCAGAGGTTACTTAATCTAGATGTCCTGTTTCCCTTCACACATTATAGTCATAGTCTTGTGTACTCCATTTTGTTCCTTTTGTTAAGACGAAGGTTTCTCTATTAGACTCCTTTTCCTCTGGCAGGATAGGTATTAAGAGTAATTGTCTTTTGGCTTGTTTAAGGTCTTTCAAGGCAACCTCTAAACCCTTTGCCAAATCCTTCTCTTCCAGATGAACAGTCTTTGTACACTGAACCTTAAGCTTAGAACTGGAGAACTACAATTCCCTCTCAAGATGTGTGTTTCTTTGTTTTTCACACAGAGAGTGTTTAACTTGTAGGGAACTGTCTCTTACCAGAGCCCCTTCTTGGTTCAAAGTCACACCACTTTGGCTCTGAACCAAACTCTGCTTCAGGAGTAGACTCTCCTCTCATTAGAGAGACTCTCAAAAGCAACCACTGTCTGATCCATACACTCTCCAATGCCTTCAGTTCCCCAGCTTCTTTAACCAACTGCCTGTCCCATCTTGACAGTAGAAGTTCCCCCAATCAGAGTGAGGTTAGCTGTCCCCCAATCAGAGGTTCTGTTAGCTGTCACTCATTTGCACTGCCTCTAAGCTTGCATAAACTTGCTGCCCATTACAAAAGTTAAAGTTAAGTTCCCATTCAACACTTTTATTATATTGAATGGAGATCAGATAAGCATCAGTTGCATAATCAAACCCCCCAAGCTGGGTTCCTTTCATTGTGTGTTGCATGTTTTGGGGTCATTTCCTTTTTTTAAAAAGTTAGAAGTGGCAAACCCAATACAAATTGGGACTTTGGTGCAAGGGGAGGGCTTTAACCATTACTCAAGTACAAATTTAACCCTTCCTCAAGTGCAGTTCTCCTGGCTGGAAAGAGTCCTTCAGGACAAATATACCATATAACATACTTGGGGGTGGGGGAGACTTGTCAAAGGGCAATTAGTGGCTCCAGGGGAATATTTGTGGTTGGGAAAACGTTAAAGGGGGAGGGTTAAGCACTTTCCCTTTCCTTGCCTCATCCCAATTGAAAATGAATGCCTGCACACTTTATTTTTACAGGAAATGAAAATGCTGGGAGATCCCTTCATGGCACTCCCAGTGTCTTTCGTAGTTCTCACCTTAGAGATAAAACAATATTAACATTATACAGATACGTCTTATCTTTTATTATGATCCAAGCATAATTTTTCTGTATTCATAGGCATGCCAGAAATGTTCTAGAATTGGTCTTAAAAACAAAAACTAAACAAACAAAAGATAAGCTAAGACATGCCAAATATCATATTTGTCTTTGAACTGTTTCAGGCTTTTGGCAGATTTCAATCATCTTTATAAAATAGGTGGCTTATGTATACTATAATAGTCTAGTCCTTGCAGAATATGCATATATTCTTCTAATGTCAGTAAACTACAGAAGGATCCCAAGAAAGAACTTGCTCAGATAGCATCGTAGAAATAATCTTGAGATATCCCTCAAAAAGAAAAGAAAGTAAAAGAAATTGGAGAGTCACAGAATAAAGTTCAAAAATATCCATGTTTACCCCCTCCCACGTCAGAATTGTAGCCAGCCAAAGGGAGGATGTCCTTCTATCTCTTTGTACATTGACATTAACAAACAAAAAACTGAGAGGTTCCTTGTAATAAAATATAACCAAGTCATTATAAAGTATATTATTATCTCCATATCTTTTCATGTATTTTGGTATCTAATATCTATTGGAATCATTGTAATATGTGAATGTGGTCCTGTGTTCAAACAGAAAAGGGGGTGTGCTTAATCTGTCTTTACAGCTCTATCTCAACCACTTTAGTTTGTATATCTTACATATATGAATTAAGTTATTGTTAAAAGCAACCTACAGCCTTATACTTTAAATGAAGGTGTCAAACAAGTGTCCCGGGGACCAAATCAGGCCCCCAGGAGGTCTCCTGTCAGGCCCCCAAGCAACCAGCTGTCATCTGCTTCCTTCTCCCTCTCTCTTGCTTCCTTCTGCATAACAGCTTGCTTTGCCAGGCTTGCTGGATCACATAGGAGCTACAGAGCAAACCTCTATTTTCTCCATTGGCTGAGGCTCTTCCTTGGGGAGGAAGTGGGGGAGGGATAGCTTGCTTTGCTAGACTCTCTTAATTGCACAGCAGAGCTACTGAGCCAAGCCTCTCTTCCATCTATTGATTGAGGCTCCTCCCCCTCCTGGTCACCTGGGGAAGGAAGGAAAAAGCTAGAGCTTCCTTTGCCCAGTTCCCTGGATCCCATGGGAGAAATACAGTGAAAGCACCTTTAAGACCAATGAGTGCTAATTTTTAAGAGGTTTTGAAAAAATCTTTGTGTTTGTCTGTGTCCTTCATAAGTTTATATCTCTGCTACCTAATCTTAAATAGGTACACACATGGCCTGGCCCAACCCGACATGGCTTGGCCCAACAAGGTCTCATTTATGTCAGATTCAGCCCTCATGAGTTCGACACCCCTGCTTTAAACTGAATCAAGAAACCAATTGCTGCAAATATTTGCTGAACATGTTCTCTTCACAGGAAGAGAAAGACATAGCATACATTATTATTTAATAAACACATAATCGGTGCAGTCCTAAAAACAATCCCTGGAAATAAACTGTTTTGAATAGGCCTGAGGAGGATTCGAGACCTTCTTAGGGTAGGTCTCTAAATATGAACATATATGAACATATGAAGCTGCCTTATACTGAATCAAACCTTTGGTCCATCAAAGTCAGTATTGTCTTCTCAGACTGGCAGCGGCTCTCCAGGGTCTCAAGCTGAGGTTTTTCACACCAATTGCCTGGACCCTTTTTTAGTGGAGATGCCGGGGATTGAACCGGGACCTTCTGCTTCCCAAGCAGATGCTCTACCACTGAGCCACCATCCCTCCCCTAATGATGTTCCTTCTAAGTTTACTTTATCACATTTGTATACCACTGTTCCTAGGGGAAGCTCAGAGCAACTGGGAAGCTCAGAGGAACATTAACAGGCAGAGTTATACACACTATTGTCTTCTCCCTCACTAAAATAAACAGCCCCGTGGCGCAGAGTGGTAAGGCTGCAATACTGCAGTCTGAACTCTCGGCTCACAACCTGAGTTTGATTTCAGCGGAAGCTGGGTTTTCAAGTAGCTGGCTCAAGGTTGACTCAGCCTTCCATCCTTCCAAGGTTGGTAAAATGAGTACCCAGCTTGCTGGGGGGGAGGTGTAGATGACTGGGGAAGGCAATAGCAAACCACCCCGTTAAAAAGTCTGCCGTGAAAACATTGTGAAAGCAATGTCATCCCAGAATCGGAAACGACTGGTGCTTGCACTAAAATAATTCCCCTCTCTTGTCTGCATTCTCCCTCAGGCAGTGAAGTTAAAGAAACCAGAGTTAGTTACGGAAAGGTAACAGTTTGAGTTGTTAAAAGACTGAGAATCAGGAGCCTGGAAGAAAGAAGTAAATGGGAAAATCAAAGGGGGAAAGCAAGCAGGAAACTATGGGCAGAGGAGGGTGATGATCGGGGGTCATTTTGTAGAAAAATAGGTTGCGGAGCTCATTACATAACTCACTAGCATATGCCAAAAGAAACCCAACATAAGAAAGGAGAGTCCTGGACAAGTGAGGCCTGCTTGGGTTGGCTAGAGATTCAGCCAGCCCAAGCAGGCCTCATTCACCTGGGGCCCCACAGTCAAAAGGCCAGCAAGCCACCAGCTGCCCAAAATCACATAAGAAGTGGAGAGAGGATGGTGTGGGCTTCTCCAGGGAATAATGAGGGCTGTTGGGGGTATGGCAAAGCTCCTGGTGGTTGGCTGGCTGTCAGGGCCAGATTTAGGGGGGGCAAGAGGGGGTGCCTGCCCTGGGTGCCATCAGGGGGGCGCCAAATTGGTCACCCCACCCCTGCTTTTCTCCTCCCCTGGTCTGTGTGCACAGACCAGGGGAGGAAAAAGTAAGGGCATCCCCATGGTGTTTGCGCCATCCTCGGAGCTGAGGAGGGCGCAAACTCTGCCTCCACCCCTTTCACCTCCCCCGCTCTGTGCACACAGACCGGTGGAAGAGAAAGTAAGGGCATCCTGGTGTTGTTTGTGCCGTCCTCAGATCCAAGAATGGCGCAAATGCTGCCCCAGCCCCTTTCTTCTCCCTCAGTCTGTGTGCACAGATCCAGTGAGGCGAAAGCGAGGGGCATCCCGGCAGGATTTGCACCATCCTTGAAGCTGAGGTTGGCGCAAACACTGTCCCCCTTTCTCCTCCCTGGATCTGTGTGCACAGACCCAGGGAGGAGAAATTGACAGCATCCCGGAGGCGTTTGTGCCACCCCCTTCCCTTTTTCCTTTGAATCTGTGCACCGACCTGGGAAAGAAAAAAGGGGCGGGCGCCTGGGAGGGCAGAAGACTGGGGCTGCTTTGTAGGGGTAGGGTGCCTTGCCTGGGGCAGCAGGCACCCACCGCCACCATTTTTTGAGTGGGGGGTGCCATTTGTAGTTTTGCCCCCCACTCAAAAAATGGGAGATCCGGCCCTGCTGGTTGTCTGCTCTCCTAATCCAGGGATTGTTATGCAGTTGCACCTACTATTCAATGGACAAGGTAGGTGGAGAGGAAGAAGGGGAACTCTCAGAAAGGTTCAGGAGCTCTTGCTGAATTCAAGGCCTGGTGATGATCAAGAAAAGGCAAGTAAGAGCTAATGAATATGTAGAATTTCCATGTGCTCCCATCCTTCTTCAGATACAATGCATTTCAGTGAGGCCACAAGACATTCAAGGCATACAAATGATTTAATGAAGATATAGAAATCTGCTCCTATAAAAGTGGGCAGTTATCTCAGTGTGTGCGGTTAACATGACCATGCATTAAGAAAAATTTATATTGAGCCAAACATTAGGTTCTCTTTTCCTTTCTCTCTTTTTTCATCTCTTTAGCTTTAGGGCTGCATTCCCCTGTGTGTGCAAAGAAGAAACCCTGGGATTAGGAAGGGGCAACATGCATTGATCTTGATCCCTGCCTGTACCATCTCCAACTCCCACCAGCTTCCGTATCTGCATTTGTATTACAGATGTCATGATCTAGCAGGCAAGAACTGGGCTTTCTTCACTGCTTTAAAAAAGAGCAAAGCAATACATCCCCTGCATAATACTAGGAACTCAAGGGAGGCGGCCTCTTTTCCTTCCTGCCCACTCAAGGGTTCTGTTAAGTTTTCACTTGATGACACTTTCCATAGCTGTAGCAATGTGGGTAAACTCTCTTCAAAGTAGCTCTTTAAAAATGAGAACAATCATGCAGAAAGAGAAGGTTATTAAATTAACCTTTCCCCTTCCATTTCCTCTTCACACAGCCCTTCAGGGTGATCAGTTGCCTGCACTTCATAACTATTATTTTAAACACAATTTGAAAGATTTATACCAAAAGGATTTCGAAGATTTTGCAAACCTACTCACCATCTGCAATTGGCAAAACTCATTGCCATGAGCCTGTGTTGCTTAGCAATAGATACTTGTGCAGTGGCTCCAGAGTCACAAAGAACCTTCATCGCTTTGTCATTCAGCCATTTTGTACAATCTAAAGAAGCTCTTTATTTACTTATGGCAGGCTTAGAAGAAGAGGAGGAGAATGTCTTTGCAGCATACTCTGAAAGACAGATGATGTACTGAAAACCTGGACAATATTCACTGAAGGAAGAAACAGAATAAATGAATCCTGGATAGTTCATGGCAATTGCACTTGCTTTGCAACCAAATCATAAGATAATTAGCATGCATACTTTGTGTAACTATTTGAAAATGTCATAAATGACCACACCCAGTGGATTACTGAGCTTACATGTAAGTGGTCATGATGGAGCCTGATGAAGACTGCATTGGCACAATGACATTCCACCAACACCCAAGAGGAAAATACTATCCCACTTCCACTAGTTCATGTTAATTTCTCTGGTAACCAATTTCCTTGATGTTAATGCCTCTGACAATCTTCATAGTCAAATTTATCCCCTGATGTTGTAGTTCCAAAGCCTTTGGCCTTGTTTTAGATCAATCTCTTCTTCTTCGTCTTCATCTTCATTTTTGTACTGTGTTGTGCATGTTTGGTGTAGTGGTTAAGTGTGCGGACTCTTATCTGGGAGAACCGGGTTTGATTCCCCACTCCTCCACTTGCACCTGCTAGAATGGCCTTGGGTCAGCCATAGCTCTGGCAGAGGTTGTCCTTGAAAGGGCAGCTGCTGTGAGAGCCCTCTCCAGCCCCACCCACCTCACAGGGTGTCTGTTGTGGGGGAGGAAGGTAAAGGAGATTGTGAGCCGCTCTGAGACTCTTCGGAGTGGAGGGCGGGATATAAATCCAATATCTTCATCTTCATCTTCATGTGGACTCAAGTGAGGACTGAATTGGGTGTTCCTGCCTGGCTTATTGGAGCCATATGAACAGAGCTTGGGGACTTGGGAACAATGGGCAGCAGGATCCAAATCCCTGATGCCCTGCACCAATCATAAGCCCCTACTGGTTTGAATGATCCAGTAACGTGCTTGCGTGGGAACCCTGAGTTGTTTATAGTGGCCCAATTGGCCCAGTTATTCAATCTTTGTAGAGCAGCCACCTACCATGTTGTATCTTATAAAGAGATGATTATCACTACCACCTCAGTTCTTCTATCCGTGGAGCCTACTATATTATATACTGAGAGTTCTGCATTTAGTTTCTTGCAGTTTTCATTCTGTCAGTTCATTTGGGATGTTGTTTCCTTTACTTTAAATGTTGTGTAGCAGCTGGACTATCAGGCTAGGATCTGGGAAACCCAGGTTCAAAACTCCACTCTGCCATGAAAGCTTGTCAGGTGACTTTGGGTCAGTCATATCCTCTCAGCCTAAAATACCTCACAGGGTTGTCGTGAGAATAAAATAGAGGAGAGAAGATTATGTGCACAGCTTTGGATCCCAGTTGGAGAGAAAAGTGCGAGTATACGTCAAGTAAATTAATAAACACATTACAGTCACCCACCCATCTGCTTATTGATGAAACACTTGGAGGGGGAATCTTCAAGCAATCAGATACATGGTTGTATCAAGATTCTTTTTGGACAGTGCTTTAAAATTGTTCAAGGTTTGTCTGCATGGATAAAACAACAGAAAAAAGCAATCTTGATAAGACAATAAATAGAAGAGTACCAAGAATAATTTTTGCCAGAGCGCAGGAATGCATTTACTTGTTAGTATGACAGTACTATGCTAGATTTAGAGGGCAGACTCCACGATGTAACTAGGAGTGCAATTTTTTTTTTTTATTAAATTATACACAATTGTGCAAAGATTGCTCTGTTTTTCAGTTTCACATTGATAATGGAGAGCGGCTACTGCAGGAACAGTAGTGATGGGAAAGATCTGACACCACATTCTGATTGTGATTTGTAGGATTCAACTGTCTCTCTGTGAGGGTGGATGTGTAGTGCTGTCAAGTTGCTTCCAACTTATGGTACTCTATGAATTAATGTCCTCCAAAACATCCTGTTTTGTGTCTTGCTTGTGTCTTGCAATAAAAGTTCTTTGTGGACATTGCTAGGCAACTACAACATTATTGCCAAGCATTCAAGTCTTGGGCTGATTCCGCACTCACCTTTCTCCAGGGCAGGCTTCCGTTTCTGGGTGGAAAAACTGGCGATTTCGCACCAGTTGCTCCATGCTGGCATTTAGCGTGGGGCAAACCTGTGATTTGCCTTGCCATAGTGTAAACCTCTTTTTTTCAGGTTTACACTGTGGTGGGGCAAATCATGGGTTTGCCCTATGCAAAATGCCGGCGTAGACAACTGGTGTGAAATCGCCATTTTGCTCCACCCAGAAACGAAAGCCTGCCCCAGAGAAAGGTGAGTGCAGAATCAGCCTTGGTTTCTCTCAGAAAAAGGCAGAAGGTGGGAGCAGGGCCCTTATTGGGGCTGTTTTGGGCTTTGAAGGAGAAATCATGAGTAGGGATGCTGGCTTCCAGGACCTGAGGATCCTCTGGAATTACAGCTTATTTCCAGACTACAGAGATCAGTTTCCCTGGAGAAAATGGATGCTTTTAAGGGTGGACTCTATGGCATTGTACCCCACTGAAGTCCCTGTCTTCCCCAGCTCAATCCCCAGATCTCTAGAAGTTCCCAACCTGGAATCCCACCCCCAATCCCCTGCTGGTGGCTGGCGGGACATAGCAATCCTAATCATGAGCCCAAGCCCAATAGCAACCACTTGGCAACTTGCTGCCCCCTGATTTCCATGACTCACCCAGGCCTGGCTGCTTGCTACTGTTTAACAGAAGCTATCCCACAAAATCCAGTGTGTAGTGGTTAGAGTTTTAGACTAGGATCTGAAAGACCCAAGTGTGAATCTTCATACTGCCATGAGTGATCTTAGACCTAGAAGCCATTATTTACTGTAGAGTCTTTGCCCAAATACCAGAGCATTCCACATCATCAGCAACATCACTTCTGGGGTGGCTGGAAGTGGCATCATGAGCAATATCGCTGTCACCAGGCTAGGCTTCCCCAGCTGCCAGTAAGTCCTTCCACCAGTCAACTGGTGACAGCTGGGATGGGGATCCCCTAACCCCAGCAGGGGCCTCACAGCCCTTACACATTTACTAAATTTAAACCCACCTTTTTGCCCTTACATTAGGGTTGCCAGTCCTCAGGTGGGGGCAGGGAATCCCCCAGTTTGGAGGCCCTCCCCCCGCTTCAGGGTCATCAGAAAGCGGGGGAGGGGGGAGAAATGTCTGCTGGGCACTCCATTATTCCCTGTGGAGATTGATTCCTATAGGGTAAAATGGAGAATTGATTTGTGGGTATCTGGGGTCCTGGGGGGGCCTGATTTTTGAGGTAAAGGCACCAAATTTTTAGCAAAGTATCCAATACTGCTCTCCAAAATACCCTCCATGTTTCAAAAAGATTAGGCCAGGGGGTCCAATTCTATGAGCCCCAAAAGAAAGTGTCCCTATCCTTCATTATTCCAAATGAAGGGAAGGCATTTAAAAGGAGCATGGTCCCTTTAAAAGTGATGGCCAGAACTCCCTTTGGAGTTCAATTATGCTTGCCACAACCTTGCTCCTGGCTCTACCTCTGAAGTCTCCTGGCTCCACCCCCAAAGTCCCCAGATATTTCTTGAATTGGACTATTTACATTGTGGGAAAATGCGAGGTATAAACAAAGTTTTAAAAATAATGAATATAGCTGGAGGGGAGATAAAAATTGTTGGGTGGACGGGTGCGAAGGAAAAAAAAGAAAGCATAGAAAGATGAGGACATGGTGGCTGCCAGAAGAAAGAAAAGAGGAAATAGTATGGGAAGGGAGTTACTCCTGAGATGCACTCTGCAAGTCCTTGAGGATTCCCTGCTGCACAACTGGGCCAGCCTGACAGCTGGTACTGTGCACAGGGCCAGCCCTGCCACTAGGCAAACTTGCTAATGGCCTAGGGCACCAGCCTTCTGAGGGCACTAAATTGGGCACACACACACCCCACCCCACCCCCCCCCCACCCCACCCCGAACTGACAACCTCACTGAGTCACATGGGGATGCCCATGGGCAACTGGGCCAGTGGCTGGCACCATGTAATGGCTTGAACCAAAAAGAGTTTTCCAAGGAAAAGCTGCTAAGGGGAGGGAAGGAAGGAAAGCTGGGGGCAGATACTGGTAGGCTGGTCAGTGAGTGGGAAGGAGAAGCAAGCAGAAAAAAGGGAAAGGCTATCTTGGCTTTCAGGGAACAGAAAGAGGATATAGTGGGGAAAGGGTAAAATGAGATACCCTCTGCAAGACCTTGTGGGTCTCCCACTTGTTAGTTGCTAATAAGGGAAAGGCCAGATGAAGATTTCTTTAGCCCATTGGATGTATCTGCTATTGTAGAATCTGACTGATAATTTATGGTGGCCTTTAAAAATTTGAGAGATGTGGGTAATTTTTGTCCTCCAAGGAACCATCCTTAAGAACATTTTCTTATCTGTGTTCTCATAGCAAAGGGAACAATAGAAACATGGGAGTTACAGGTGGCATTCTGTTAACAATAGAAAACATGACTCTTAAAATTATATTGGCTTGGAAACACAGTAACTTTGGGGGAAAATCTTATTGAAGACATGTCTTTGTTATGAGACCATGTGAATTTAAAGGCTTCACAAAAGAGGATACCAGAGACTGAACAAAGGAATGTTTCCCTCAGCAAATGATACTTTAATCAAGGATTCCCTGATGTGAAATAAGGCTAGATGTAACTCAATCACAGTGCTTAGTTTCTAAGCACCTTGTCTGGGAATACCTATGATGTTTTGATTAGCAAGCTCATGCAACAACCTGAAAATTAAAGCAGTTTTACCCCTTTTTATATAGGTAAAACTGTAGGACTTAGATTTTTCAGTACTGAAGACATATTCTCCAGTTGTAAATTGCTCCAGCTCATTTCTGATGCATAATCAAATCACTGGCAATATGTTGATTAATATCAGGTTGCTTCTTTCATTTTGCTGTTTGCTTAGCAGAAATGAGAATAGAATGCACAACGATGTGGAAAGGGAGTGGGGAAATATACGTGATGACATCATGTGCATTGCTACAAACTAAAGGAAAGAAAAAAGAGAATGTGCCATGGAGTTGGAGGCTATCCTTTGTCATATAGAATTCCCTGCACCATTGCTCAAAGCCCTTCTTGTTCTCTTTCCTGTCTATTTGCAGCTTCTCAGTACCATTTTGAATCAGACTCAGATCATAGTGAAGCCAATAGAAGCCTGTCTCCATTTATTAAACAGGTAGTGGCTAAACATTTGTGGGGAAAGAGAATTTTAAATAATCAAAGACATGTAATTTCAAAATGTGCGCTGACTAAATGAACACAGCTGAAAAACAAGGGGGGAAATCAAAGATAGATTTAAAGGAGTTTTGTAAGTATGGTGGCAATACATTGGAAAGCATTAGTAAATGCTAATTTGATTACAGATCTGATATTCTGTACTGGCAAACGATGATGAAAATATACATTATGATTAAAAATAGACTAAGGTGAGATTAGGGCTGCAAATATGACTCAGGAAATATCTTGGGATTTTGGGGGTGGAGCCAGAAGACCTTGGGGTGGAGCCAGGAGCAAGGTTGTGACAATTGAACTCTAAAGGGAGTTCTAGCCATTATATTTTAAAGGGACCATACTCATTTTAAATGCCTTCCTTCCATTGGAAATGACGGCGGATAGAGGCACTTTTTGGGGGGAGTCATAGAATTGAACCCCCTGGTTCAATCTTTTTTAAACTTGGGGAGCGGGGGTTGAGGAGAGGCACCAGGTGCTGTGCTGAAAATCTGGTGTCTCTACCTCAAAAAAAAAAAACCTCCTCCAGAGCCCCAGATATCCACAGATTGATTTTCCATTATATCCTGCGGAGATTGGTCTCCATAGGGAATAATGATGTGCCCAGCAGACATTTCCCTCCCCCACCCCGCTTTCTGATAATCCTGAACCTGGGGATAGGCAACCATCTGTGAGAAATGCATAGGAATAAAAATTTAAAAAAATGTAAGAATACAGGGATCCATTGCAACAATTGTCAATGTTACTCATGTGCAAAACACTTGCAGGTGGCTTTAAAACCATCTTTGATATCTTTAGATTATTCTTGGGGACAAGAAATCTGCTATATTGTCTCTATGAAAGAGCCATTGATCCTGTGATATGAATAAAAAATATTAATTACTTTTCTGGTTAAAACAATTTTTATTAATTTGCAATATATTGTTATAACAATCTTTAAAAGAAATTAAAAATAATGCAAAATGCAAACAATACATCGCTTTTTCCCCCTCCTCACCTCCCCTTTTCTTGACCCCCGCCAGTGTTTACTTGAAATTTAAAAAAAACAAGGTAACTAAACAAACCAAGAATCTCCATTTTAAAACCTTATAGCAATACAAGAGAAATAAAAATGAAAATTAAAAAAAAATAACTCCATAAAATCATCTTCATTTTTCAGTAAAGAGATTTTCCCTTTCTAAATTCTACTCCACCATTCCACCCCATTCAACTTTTATCAAAAATCACTAAGTATCCCCTTACTTTCCATTGTTTTTCAACATAATTTTGAAATTTCTCCCAATCCTTACTGAACTTCTCCAAATCATAGTCTTTTAAGATTCTTGTAAGTTTGTCCATTTCACTCCACGACATAACTTTTGAAATCCAGTCCCATTTTCCTGGTATTTTATCTTGCTTCCATAACTGCGCATACAATGTCCTTGCAGCTGAAAGCAGGTACCACACCAACGTTCTATCTTGCTTCGGAAAACTTTCCATTTGTAATCCCAACAAAAAGGAGTCTGGAGACCTTTTAATGTCATAACCTAAAATTTTTGACACTTCTTTTTGAATCATTTGCCAAAATTGTTTCGCCTTTTCACAAGACCACCACATATGGTAGAAAGATCCTTCATGTTTTTTACATTTCCAACATCTGTCTGACACCTGATTGTTCATTTTTGCCAGTTTTTAGGTGTCATGTACCATCTGTACAGCATTTTAAAACAGTTTTCATTAATATCATAACATGTCAATATCTTCATAGAGTTCTTCCATAAATATTCCCAAGATTCCATTTGAATTTCTTTATTAAAATTGGTTGCCCATTTTATCATTTGAGATTTAACTACGTCTTCTTCTGTAGAGCACTTCAATAGTAGTTTATAAATCCTTGAAATCAATTTCTCATTTTAACCCAACAGCATTTTCTCCAATTCTATTTGCTCCTTATACCCTCATTTTTAATGTCCTGCTCCACCAAGCTCTTAATTTGTTGTAGTTGAAACCAATTATATTTATATAGTAATTCTTCAGCCAATTTTAATTCCACCATTCCTCCATGTATTTTTAATAGTTGATTATATGTTAACCACATCCTTTCATTTGTTTCTAAGGATAATTTTATTACTTCAATTGGCACAATCCATAGTGGCTTTCTTTCATCACCATATTTTTTATATTTCAACCAAGTACTTAACAAATTTCTTCCTACATAATGGTGTGAGAAAAACCTATCCATCTTATTTTTCCCATACAACATATATGCATGCCAACCGAAAATATTTCCATGGCCTTCTAAAATCAACAATTTCTTATTTATTTATTTTATTTATTTTTAATTATTTATTTATAATTTGTATCCCGTCCTTCCCACAAGTGGCTCAGTAATGTCATCCATTCTTTAATCCACACCAAACACACTGCATCATGATACAATTTTAGGTCCAGTAACTGAAAACCTCCCCTTTCTTTTGCATCAGTCAAAATTTTCATTTTAATTCTTAGTCTCCTTCCAGTCCATACAAATTCTGAAAATTTTCTTTGCCATTTAGTAAACTGTTTATTGCCCTTCATAATTGGAATTGTTTGAAATAAAAACATCATTCTTGGTAGAACATTCATTTTAATTGCAGCGATTCTGCCCAGCATAGACAAGTTCAATTTATTCCATTTTATCAGATCTTCATCAATTTTCCACCAAAGCTTCTCATAATTATTCTTATAAAAATCTATATTTTTCATGGTAATTTCCACCCCTAGATATTTTACTTTTGAAGTGACCTCACACACTTTTGCACTTTGCAATTCCTCCTGTTGACTCTTAGTCATATTTTTGCACAAGATTTTCGATTTTTTTTATTTATATAAAAGCCTGCCAATTCTCCATACTCCTGTATTTTATGAAGCAGCAATGGTGTCACAGTTAAGGGATTGTCATTAATAAACATTACATCATCAGCAAACACTCTGTATTTATAAGAAAAACCTTTCAGTTTCAACCCCTCTATCTCTTTGTCATCTTGTATTTGCCTAAGCAAAATCTCTAATGTCATCATAAATATCAATGGAGATAGAGGATGTTGTTCCTTTACCAACAATCATTTTCTCTGTAAAATCTGCATTTATGCAGAGTCTTGCTTGTTGTTCAGTATATATCGCCTTAACCATTCTTATAAAATCTTCCCCTAGTCCCAATTTCTCCATCACTGCAAACATAAAATCCCAATTCAAATTGTCAAAGGCCTTCTCTGCATCTGCAAAAAATAATGCCACTTCTTTTTCAGGATGCTTCTCGTAATATTCAACAGTGTCTATAACAGCTCCGATATTATCTCTGATTTGTCTCCTGGGAAAAAATCCTGCTTGTTCTTCTTTAATAAAATTATTCAAATGCTGTTTGAGTCGTTCTGCTAGTATCCTAGCATATATTTCGTAGCCATTGTTAAGTAATGAAATTGGTCTATAATTTTTAACATTTGTTGTGTCTCTCTTTTTTTGGTATCAATGAAATTGTAGCTTCCTTCCATGTATTTGGTCTTATCTCATCAATCCTTATTATGTTCATCAATTTCTAAAGTTTTGGTACTAATGTCTCTGCGAGGACTTTTGCTGTAAAACCATCTGGACCCGGTGCCTTTCCCATTTTCATTGAATTTATAGCTGCTTCAACTTCAATTCTTTCAATTGGTTCATTTAATACCTTTTCCATATTTTCTGTTAAGGGATTTACTTGAAATTTCTGTAAATACGCATCTATTTTTCTTTTCTCCACCTTTTGAATTTGAAATAAGTTAGCATAATATTTATAGAATTCCCTTTTAATTCCTGCTTGGTCAACAATTTCTTTACCTCCCGATATAATTTTATTCACAAATTTGTCCCCCCCCCTTTTTTTTTTCATTTACCAAGCCAAGTATTTTCCGGGCTTATTTGCTCTTTCAAAAGATTTCTGTTGGAGTCTCTTAAGGTTCCATTCTACTTCTTTATTTAACAGATGTCTCAGTTGATTCTGCAGTATTGTAATTTCCCTTATTAATTTCTTTTCCCTCGGTCTTTTTTAAAGTTCCTTTTCTTTTTTCCCAATCTCTTTTTGAATATCCAACATTTGCTTCTCTTTAGCCCTTTTATCTTTATTATTCATTGTAATTAAAATACCTATCATTACTGCTTTATATGTATCCCACACAGTTTGAAATTGAATGTCCTCCTTTTCATTTATTTGGAAGAAAGTTTTAGTTTCTTTTTCTAGAGACACCACGGTGTCAATTTTCTGTAGCAAATCTTCCTTTATTCTCCATCTCCTAGTCTTTTTCACACATTTCGCTGACCACATCAATGGATTGTGATCAGTCCCAACTTTAGGAAGAATCTCTATTTTTTTTCATCATAAGTTCTAGGTTTTTTGTCATCCATAACATATTGATTCTTGAGAAAGCGTTGTGCCTGGCTGAAAAGAAGGTATAATCTCGCACTTTAGGATTAAATTTCCTCCATACATCTTCCAAACGTTCTTGTTTCACTAAATCAAAAAACGACTTTGGTAACTTCCCCTCCTTATTTTTTCCCCCTGATCTGTCCAAATCATTAACAATTGTTCCATTAAAATCTTCCATTACCATTATTTGTTCATAAGTCACTTGGTCTAATTGTACAATATCTTTAAAGAAGGAATCTTTCGCCCCATTTGGGGCATACCATCCCAACAACAATGTCTTTTTATCATTTATTGTCACTTCCACAGCTAGATATCTTCCTTCATTGTCCTTAAAAAACCAAGTTTGGATCCAATTCCTTTTTAACATAAAAAAAAAAAATCACTCCCCTTTTTTTCTCCTTAGCCAAGGAAAAAATTCTTTACCCAATTGTTTATTCCATAAAAATTTATAATCCAATTGTTTAATATGTACTTCTTGTAAGCATATTATATTACATTTTTGTTTCTTGATCCAATGAAATGTGGCCTTCCTTTTTTGCGCTGAATTTAGTCCATTTATGTTCCAAGATATTAATTTGTAATCCATAACGATTCTTCATTTATTCTGTATCCCCAAATCCCTCATTCTCTTTGAAAAATCTCTTCATTTCCTGTACATTAGTAATTGTAATCCTCTTTCCTCCATATTGAAACTTAGACCTTCAGGCAGTATCCATCTGTATTGCACTTCACTATCCCACAACTTGTCAGTTAATTTTTTGTACAATCTTCTGTCGTTTATAACCTTTCTTGGCAACTCTTTCATAATTCTTATACTGCTTCCACCAATTTCCAATGTTTCTTCAAATTGCTTCCTTAAGATCTTTCCCACCATGTCTCTTGAAATAAATTTTACTACCACATCTCTTGGTAGCTTGTTTTTCTTGGCAAACATTGAGTTGACTCTGTATGTGTAATCATAAAGATAGCTAGAATCATCAGAGTCTATTTCCAGAAACTCTGCAATAGTATTTATTATATATGTCTTTAAATCCTCTCCTTCCTTCTCAGGTACACCTCTCAGCCATATCTGGTTTTCCATTAACTTACAATCTTGCAGAGCTACTTTGTCCTGCAATTTATTAATCATGGAATCTTGATCCTTTACCTTATTTTCCACTACATGTACTTTGTTTAAAGTTGCTTGTGAGTCCTTCCTGAGATCCTCAATTTCTTTTTTGATTTCTGTCTTAACCACCTCAGCACTTGTTTCAATATCTTTTTGTAACTCTTTAATTAATTGCTTCTTAGTGTCCATTATTAAAGCCTTCATGACTTTAACCAGTCTTGCCTCCATGGCATCTAGTTGATCTTGTATCTTAGGCATTATGCCTTCCTCAAGTGAAGCAGCCCTTAACCGTGTCTGTTTTGGTGCTAGCTTATGATCTGACATTACTATGTTCCACTATCAAAATAGGCTCTTAAGTTGATCTCACATATGGTCAAATTAGACCATATAATCTTGTAGTTTAGGAAATGCCCTTTCCAATGAGCCTAAAATCACTGTTCTCAGGGCTTCCTAACTCGAGATATAATTTTTTAAAGTTTTAAAAATAGACAAAATGGCATCCGTGATTTTTCAAGCCCTTTTGGAAGATTTTTTCTTTTTCACCCAAAAGCCACCAAAATCAGTTCCAATAATATAATTCAATATGTTTCACTTTATAATGTTGTTATTTGCCGGCTCCACTAATTTTCAGTCTTAATATCGTTTCCTCAATATTTAAATTTTAATTACTTTTTAACTGAATAGTGCATTGAGTTAGAGGTTCCAACAACGCTTGTTACATGCTGATAATATAATGCTTAAAAATAGGTCTATTAATGGCTATTAGACAAGATTGCTAAAACCATATTTCAGTATACCCCTGACCAGGGCTTTTTATGTAGGAAGAGCTCATCAAGAACTCATTTGCATATTAGGCCACACACCCCTGACATCACCATTATTTCACACAGGGCTTTTTTTGTAGAAAAAGCCCAGTAGGAATTCATTTACATATTAGGCCACACCCCCTGATGCCAAGCCAGCTGTTCCTGTACATTCCTGCTCAAAAAAAGCCGTGCCCCTGACCAGTTGATTAATGAAGAATATGGAGGGGCTTCACATGCTCCATTTGCCCTTCTTGTAGGCTTCTTTCCAGGAGTATCTCATTGGATGCAGGACTAGATAAAATTTAATCTGATCCAGCAGGAGTCATTTTACTTGCCATAGATTCAATGTCCCAGAACTGAAATCTTTACAAGAAGATTTTTAAAAAGGTAGCAGTGTTTATAGGTAGTATTTCACCAATGGATAGAATTAAGGAGTTGAGAAGAGTTAAACTGAAGACAAGAATATGCGATTAGCCAACAGCTACAAGAATGTTAACAGGCCAATGTGAGGAAAAGAGATGATTCTGTGCTTCACATCAGTCCTGTCAAGCTGGCATTTCCATAATGGCACTAAGTTCTGCTGGGCACTAGTACACTGCACTGGTTCTACTGGGCTTGCAATCCCTCTTTGCTTGGAGTATGTTTCTGTGCTAGACATCAGACCTGTAGAGCTGGCATTGCCACAATGGCACTGGATTCTGCAAAGTACTATTTGATTGCACTAGTTCTGCCAGACTTGCAAAAATGCCTCCACTTTGATTCTGTTCTGCTGGGCTTCTATTGCTCTTGCTTTTTCTTCTCCATTGGAAACAATGGAAGATGGGGACATCTTTGGGGGGGGTGCAACTTGGAACCCATAAATCCAATCCTTACCAAACCTGGAAGGCAGGTAGAGGAGCATCAGCTGGAGATCCCCTGCAAGTTTGGCATCTCTAGCATGCCCAGAGGGCATTTCTGTTGCATCACAAACCTCACAAACTAAACCAGTTCATTTAGTTCCTAAAAATTCATGATGTTCTTTGGGCAGAGCAAATGCTGGTGAGGATATTATAAAAAGGATATTATATAAAAAGGATATTATAGCATTAGAGAAAGTCCAGAGAAGGGCAACTAGAATGATTAAAGGGCTGGAGCACTTTCCCTATGAAGAAAGGTTGAAACGCTTGGGACTCTTTAGCTTGGAGAAACGTCGACTGCGGGGTGACATGGTAGAGGTTTACAAGATAATGCATGGGATGGAGAAAGTGGAGAAAGAAGTACTTTTCTCCCTTTCTCACTATACAAGAACTCGTGGGCATTCAATGAAATTGCTGAGCAGACAGGTTAAAACGGATAAAAGGAAGTACTTCTTCACCCAAAGGGTGATTAACATGTGGAATTCACTGCCACAGGAGGTGGTGGCGGCCACAAGTATAGCCACCTTCAAGAAGGGTTTAGATAAAAATATGGAGCACAGGTCCATCAGTGGCTATTAGCCACAGTGTATGTGTGTATATAAAATTTTTTGCCACTGTGTGACACAGAGTGTTGGACTTGATGGGCCGTTGGCCTGATCCAACATGGCTTCTCTTATGTTCTTATGGAATCACTCTGAGATAACTTACAAACTGTATGGATAGGGTTAAAAAAAATGCTGGCAGCTACAGCAACCTGTTCTTTCAGAAGAAAGGCTAAGTCCAAAAGCACTGATAGATTATTTTACCTGGTTTGACAAAAATAATCATGCCCCACTTTTGTCCCTAATGGGGACCCCAAGTGTCTTGCAAAGTTCTCCTCTCCCCTAGTTTATCCTCACAACAACCCTATGGAATAGTTTAGGTTAAGTGTGTGACTGGCCAAAGCAAGTTTCCAGGGCAGAGTGGGGATTCAAACCTAGTCCAGTTGTCTAACCACTGCACCACACTGGCTTGCTTTACACAAAATTATTTTCATACTTACATTTATATGCATTACTTGTTATTTTTAAAGTTTCCAGCATGATGTTTCATTCATTTTGTTGAGTACTATGATCTGGCTGCAATATGTTGACTTATAAATCATTAGTCCTGAATCTCTACTGTGAATGATATTTCATCAGTGTAATATTTAATTTCCTTTATTTCTAGAATGTACTCTTGCTACTTCCCTGATGTGCCTATTCCCTGTCCCACATGCAAGCATCCATAACTAGTATGCAAATTCCTTTTTAATCTTTGTTTGCAACAATGTTTTTCTACCTCTGAAATCCCCGGGGACAATACAAGAGTCACTGTGCTTTCCCCGCACCTCATGCTGTCTATCCTTATTACTGCCATTTTTAAACATTAATTTACAACTCAGATAAATGTTGCCCACCATTATCTGGCCAGTGCCTAATTGGATGAGGATAGCCATTGCAACATTGCAAAATAAATTGCAGCTATGAAGATCAGCACAGACCAATACAATTTATGTTGTTCAAGGAAAAGCCCCCTCCCCGAAATGAAGTCTGGGGGGGCCCTTCTTGGAGGAAGCTTTAAAGAAAAAGACAGCATCTTGGTGGAAGTGTTATCTTTTGTAGTAACATACTTTTTAAAGATCTAAAGTTCATGTCTATTCCAATGCCATTCCAGGCATCACCTGTGTCTTATGCATGGATAAAACTACGTGTTGGGGGTTTTTTTGCAGGATAAATGTTCTAACAACTTACAGTGATTAGGATTTAATTACTATTGGCATTTTTAAAATGCAGACCCGTGTTTCCAAATTGACTATCGTATTAAACAAAATGTCAGAATAAACTAGCTATATAGTTCTCCTCTGATTTATAAGTTCTCACTGTCCATCATTCAATGTACAAAAATGTATGTGATCATCAGTGCTCTACTATGTGGTGTATATTCCTGGCCAACAACAGCCTGTCCTACTTATTGGAGCAAAGTTTTAAGTCTAGTGGCACCTTTAGGACCAACAAAGTTGTATTCATGGTATAAAGTTTTTATGTGCTGATAAAGATCTGATAAAGTATGCCAGCCACATGACAGCTTATACCCTGAATAAAACATTGTTGCTCTTAGAGGTGCCACTGGACAGAACTTTGTTCTGCTGCTTCAGACCAACATGGGTACCCTGATTGAATCTGGCCTATTTATTGTTTAACATGCCAACAACTTTTGTATCAAGTCTAATTTTGTAATCTCCTTTATAACCACAAGTAATAACTGTACATTGTACTAGATCAAAAAGTAAACCACCTGGGTCACAGCCAAGGAAAAACACTCCACCTTTGCCTCAGAATTGTCATTCATTTTTTGATACTTGTGATTTAAAAATCTTTTTTAAAAATTTCAAACAACTGCTGCAACTTTAAAAAAATGGTTTTGGGTCAAATAAATTTGAAAAAGAGCTTTATTGCAATATAGCTGACTTTTTCAAACCACCATGTCAGCAACATTTAAAAAAAAAAGTAATGTGATTCCTCATGAGAGTGTGTTACTTAGTATAGCTTTCTAATACCTTGAGTCTCAAAATCAGAAAATTATGTAATGTTTTCACCACTTGCACTCACGTACATTATCCTTTTAATATATTCTGAATATTAACCATACATATTATACCTATAGTACAGAATATCACATTGATAAACTATATGTTTGTCATAGTGCTTACTTCATCAGTTTCAGAAAAGCCAACAATACCATATCCCTTTTGATTCTCGATTGAGTACAAACCCTTTGTGACTTCTACAGAGAACATGAACACATGTTCACATTGATGAACACGAGTTATTGAGGAAGACTCAGCATGGGTTTTGTAAGGGAAGATCTTTCCTCACTAACCTGTTACATTTCTTTGAGGGGGTGAACAAACATGTGGACAAAGGAGACCCAATAGATATTGTTTACCTTGACTTCCAGAAAGCTTTTGATAAAGTTCCTCATCAAAGGCTCCTTAGTAAGCTCGAGAGTCATGGAGTAAAAGGACAGGTCCTCTTGTGGATCAAAAACTGGCTAATTAATAGGAAGCAGAGAGTGAGTATAAATGGGCAGTCTTTGCAGTGGAGGACGGTAAGCAGTGGGGTGCCGCAGGGCTCAGTATTGGATCCCATGCTCTTTAACTTGTTCATAAATGATTTGAAGTTGGGAGTAAGCAGTGAAGTGGCCAAGATTGCAGATCACTAAATTGTTCAGGGTGGTGAGAACCAGAGAGGATTGTGAGGCACTCCAAAGGGATCTGTTGAGGCTGGGTAAGTGGGCATCAATGTGGCAGATGAGGTTCAGTGTGGCCAAGTGCAAAGCAATGCACATTGGGGCCAAGAATCTCAGTTACAAATACAAGTTGATCGGGTGTGAACTGGCAGAGACTGACCAAGAGAGAAATCTTGAGGTCATGATAGATACTGAAAATGTCAAGACAGTGTGTGATTGCAATAAAAAAGGCCAATGCCATGCTGGGAATTATTAGGAAGGGAATTGAAAACAAATCAGCCAGTATCATAATGCCCCTGTATAAATCGATGGTGCGGTCTCATTTGGAATACTGTGTACAATTCTGGTCACTGCACCTCAAAAAGGATATTATAGCATTGAAAAAAGTCCAGGAAAAGGCAACTAGAATGATTAAAGGTTTGGAACACTTTCCCTATGAAGAAAGGTTAAAACGCTTGGGGCTCTTTAGCTTGGAGAAACATCAACTGCGGGGTGACATGATAGAGGTTTACAAGATTATGCATGGGATGGAAAAGGTAGAGAAAAAAGTACTTTTCTCCCTTTCTCACAATAGAAGAACTCGTGGGCATTTGATGAAATTGCTGAGCAGTCGGGTTAGAACGGATAAAAGGAGGTACATCTTCACCCAAAGGGTGATTAACATGTGGAATTCACTGCCACAGGAGGTGGTGGTGGCTACAGGCATAGCCAGCTTCAAGAGGGGGTTAGATAAAAATATGGAGCAGAGGTCCATCAGTGGCTATTAGCCACAGTGTGTGTGTGTATGTATGTGTGTGTGTGTGTGTATGTATGTGTGTGTGTATATATATATATATATATATATATATATATATATATATATATATATATATATATATATATATATATATATATATATATATATATAAATTTTTGGCCACTGTGTGACACAGAGTGTTGGACTGGATGGACCATTGGCTTGATCCAACATGGCTTCTTTTATGTTCTTATGTTCTTATATTCTAAAATATGTCATTTTCTTGCCTCACGTATGAGTCTTCAGTGCATGTAATACACATTTTTCTCCATTGTGAACATGACCCCTTGAGAAGTGTGCCTTGCTACACTGAACTGGAGGCCATGAGAATCATATACATTGCAATCCTAAGAATGCTTTCCTTGGAATAAGCCTCATTGAATAGATTTCAGTAGGATCCTGAGCAGCCCTGCATAGGATCACATGGATAGTCTCTTGAATGAGGGTTGCCAACCTCCAGGTAGGGCCTGGAGATCTGCTTTTACACTGGAACTCCAGACTACAGATAAAATGGCTGCTTTGGATGGTGGGCTCCATAGCATTGTATCATGTTGAGCCTCCACTCCCCAAACCCCACCCTTCCCAGGCTCCACCCCCAAACTCTCCAAAAATTTCCCAATCCACAGCTGGCAACCCTACATTGGTGACAGAAATAAAATACAATGGAGGCCTGCACAGTTTGGAACCTATAAAACCAACACTCCTGTAAGGAACTTGATAAAGCTCCTTTTGTTGTTTCCAACATTTGTGTTTTCCGCATAGGGATAGGCAAGCATGCTTACCTCACAGTTTAACTGTTCCAGTCGCTCCCGCCCCCCCCCGAGGTGTAAAACCTCAATTGAATATCATTATAACAATCTGTGTGTCAGGTTCACTGAATTCCCCACTATCATTTTTTAAAGTAGGCTTCTAGCTCTTTTAGTTGCAGCGTTATGCCTTTTCCCTTATATATCCACAACAAAAGGACTAGAAATTTACCTTATTTTAAAATGAAAGCTGAAAATTCAGAGAATCTGTTGCACATTTTCTATCTCTATATAATTATATCCAGTTGTCTTTTATTTATTTATTTTTTTAAGTTCCCCACTGTTAGCAGGGGAATTAAATGGCCAAGGCAGGGATACTGTCAGGGAAAATGGCTAACATGTGGATGGGAAAATGGATCAGGGTAGCCATTCAGGCTTCACTTTCCCAAAACTTTGCAGCAAAGCAGATTTGGGGGAGGGAACCAAAGGAAAGCTAGGAACCAGGAGGGGCATGAATACACCACAGTGCTGTAGGAAAGCAGGGGGAAAAATCACTTCACAACAGCATTTAATGAAGGGCAAATAGCCCATGTGGAAATTGACTATATTATGAGAACTGGTGGCCATGTGCCAAGCATTGATATATACTTGCCGAGCTGCATTCAGTTTAATGGATCACAAATTATGTAATCTGGTTTAGTGACTCCAGTGGGACTCTTGTTTGAATAAGCGTTCCATCTGTTTGCATATTTTCCCAGTGTGATCCTCTTGCCATTGCTTCCTTGAGTGTTTCCGTATTGCTCCTCCCCCCTGATTTTAATGCTTGTTAGTAACACCAAGATGTTCTCATTATGTGTTAGTCTGGCTGATACTAACTGGTTTGATCCTGGGAGCCAAGTCAGCAACAAGCCAATCACAATTTTCTCCATTCTCCCCCCACCCATTATTTCCTACTCTGCTAAGACTCTTTCCCACGAGACTACAAGAGGAAATATGCTGCAATCAGTTCTCTTGTGTTTTAACTATGAACACTAAAATGTACTTAGATAGCTGATTTCATTCCATTGGTGAAAAGGTTATACTATCTAGTTCAAAACACAACTTGCTCCATCCCATATTTCCAGAAAAAGGGACTTATTTCAGATAGACAGCATTCAAGAATAGAAGCCAGTCAGTTCCCCTTCCATAAAATCAGCTCTTAATCTACATATCAGACAAAAGTGATCAGTAGTGGATGGCATCACCATTCTATAGCTGTGTCAAAACAATCTGAGTGCTTGGGACAAAAATTATCTTTTCAGATAATCTACTATATGACATTGCCAGCCCGTCATGTTCCTCCTTCCAAGTGGTGTGGAAGCATTTTTTTTGCGACAACAGTTACCATGAAAAAATCCCCTAAGCACCTCATTAAAGTCAACTATGAAATCTTTCCTATTATATTCATAATATGCTAATAGGGTTCAGTTATGAACAAACTTTCTGGAATTCAGTCTCATTGAAATCAGTTGAATTTATTTCCTGATATTGTTAGGGCTGAGACTTTAAGGTCATTGATCTTTTTTCATATAAAAAGCACAATGAGGTCCATTACTGTCCAGTTCAGGTTTAGTTGGTGTTAATCGAAGAGGTCTACATGGGCCTTAATGTGCAATGACGTCCCTTGCTCTTATGGAATAAACACATTATTTTGAGTACTTCAATTCTTGGGATCTGAAGCCTGTGTATTCCAAGATCCAGATTCAAATCAACACTTGGAAAAATGAGGGCAGAAAGGCTCATAAATAAATGGGGAGTTATTTTGCCAACAGAAAAAGAGACCAAATTAATCTATGCAATATAGAAACTATAGGCATGAAGATTACAGAATGGAAAAAAGCAACATGGTAAAGTACACACAGAAACCTTTCCCTTGAAAACCTGCCTGCCTAAAATGGGAATAATCTATAAAGATATTGGAGGGGTATATGAGCTGGAAGAGAAGCAGGGAATGGGGGCTTCCTCCCTTGTGAAGAACCAGCTTCAGGGGCTTTAGGGGGGGAGCGCAGTGCAAGTTCCATGGAGCAAAGAGTTAAAAATGGAGACAGGAGGGACTAACCATAAGGCTGGGGTAACAGGATAAGTCCCAAACTGGCTATTGGTTACATAAATTGGGACTGAAAGGGAACTTTTTATACCTTTCTGCCTGGGAAGAGGTGATGGTATTGGAATGTGGAATAATAAAAATGTGATCTTTCAAGGATGAGCTGAAGAGTCTGAAAAGAACTCCTTTGTCTATGAAACAGAGGGGAGTTTTCCATTTGTGGATGCAAAGTATCAAAAATGCTCCCTTGAAGAAACAAGGAACTTAGATTTACGCCTGGGTACTTGTCATGACTGAGAAAGGGCAGAAACTTTCCTGTCAAGTCATTTAAATATTGAGTAAATTGCTCATTGTGTTGAAAATCTGGGTCATTAACTGAGATCAAATTATCTGGGAGGAAGCTCTGAGGTCCTTGGGGGAAATAGCCCTTGAATGAATCCTTCTTGTGTGTGTAAAAGTGCCCTCAAGTCACAGCCAACTTATGGTGATCCCATAGAGTTTTCAAGAAGGGAGTTGCCACTTTACCCCCAGCAAGCTGGGTACTCATTTTACCGATCTCAGAAGGATAGAGGGCTGAGTCAACCTTGAGCCGGCTACCTAAACCCAGCTTCCACTGGGATCAAACTCAGGTCATGAGCAGAGCTTGGACTGCAGTACTGCACCTTACCACTCTGCACCACAGGGCTTCTTCACACTCAAGTGTACATGCGTGCAAAAGGGGGAACAAGCCATAATAAAATGGGGGTTCCTGGGGACTGAGAGTATCAAAGGCATCATTGGGATGTTATCTTTGTGAATATATGGCAATATTAAGTAGAATAATTCTTTGCTTTAAACATACATAGCCCCATCTGATTGAAATAAAATGTACAATTGAGCCAAAGATAATTATGCAAGCCAGGACAACTCTTGCTGGATTGTGCCCATAGTATAACTGTTTATTATGGAGCCAATCCAGAGTTATTTATTTATTTAGAAAACATATATGCTGCCTCTCAAGTCCTGCTTGAGGTGCCTCACCCAAAAAAATCATAAAAATAACATGCATTAAAACAAGACAAGGCCCTCATGCTAGAAGCGGATTATTTAAAAAGGAGCACTTTGATTAAAAGCCTGGATAAACTGTTGTGCTTGACCCAGTAGAAGCACCTACAAGACAAAAAAGTAGGCAATAAGATAAACCATAAAGGCAAAAGCATTTCCAAAAGCTTGGAACCACTACTAAAATGGCTCCAGTCAGTACCCACCTCTCCTCTGCAGGCAGAAGCACAAAAACCAGGTCTTTGGAAGAGAATCTTACCTCTACTGGTGTAGTATAATATCAAAATGGAACCCTAACTTCAGTCAGCTTTAAACTGCATGCAGAAATTGACCAGAACAAGTTCCCACAACTGCTTTTCCAAGGGGGATGGAACAAATGCTGTTCACCTGCTTAGTTATAAACACCCTCCCAGGACATTTTGTGAAGGAAGTATTCAGACTGTCTAAATGTCAGGCAATATGATGTTTTGAGGTGTCATTTAGAAGAAAAACTAGATATCACTATCTACTACTATCATTTGTATTGAATTTTAATTATAATATATACAAATAGTGAGCAATTCTTCATTGTTAAATAAAATGCTTTGTTTTGCATATTGTTTTTGCTAAGCATTTTAATAGCTTGTAGAGACTCTGGTGTTTGTAATAAGCCCTTTCCATCTTTTTTCATTCCCTCCCCCCAAAAAAACCCTTCATTTTTATGAATTCATAATCTATAGTTTAATGGCATAATAACAAAATGTCATAATTTAGATTAGACACTATGGCTTCACAGCAAGATTATCTAACTGGGAAAGAAGCCAAAATTCCTTGTTGAAAAGTACGCTTGGTACTTTGAAAATACCAAGGAAATACAAAGTTTCCAGTCCAGCACAGAGAAATGCAAGCTTCAGCCCATCAAAAACAAATTCGTGCTGGAATGAGCCCAAACATTTCCTTTAAATGTTAAAAGCGAGTAATTTTGTTACTGACATAAATTACTATGGCCTTCATCCCTGGAATTGTGACCCTTCCTGCAATTACCATGTCACTCCGCCATGCAATCAATACTCCGGGAGAGTGGAGTCGCTAAGAAGTGCCTACTCTAAGTCCAGACATACTTTTTAAAATGCTATTTATAACATTTATCTCCTGCACTCTTAGCCAAGTGAGTTTCCAAGGCAGTTTCCATCGTGCAAGAAGCCAAGTCTTTTCAAAGATGAGGTGCCACAACAGAAAACACTGTCTCCCATCTTATTTTAGAAGATGGAGGTTCACAAAAAAGAGCCTCCACTGACAATCATACATGGCTGCCAAGTATATATGGGAACAGCTGGTCTTTTAAGTATCCTTTTAATAGGTCCCAGGCTTTTTAGCACTTCACAGACATATCCATTGCATGCAAAAATACACAACTTTCCACCTCTCTTGTGGACAGAGTGACAATATAACTCATTTGTTCATTATTGAAAGGGCAAGGGATCAGTCCCTAGATGCGAAATGCATTAATTTCTCCCACACGCAAACATTTTAAGCAGGGCTTTTTTGTAGAAAAAGCCCAGTAGGAACTCATTTGCATGTTGGGCCACACCCCTTGACATCACCATTGTTTTACACAGAGTATTTCTGTAGAAAAAGCCCAGCAGGAACTAATTTGCATATTAGAGCACACCCCCTGACACCAAGCCATCCCGAACAGCGTTCCTGTGTGTTCCTGCTCAAAAAAAGAGGCCCTGATTTTAAGTTAAATGAATATTTGTCACACTACAGTACTCTGTCCAAAAATCCACCATCTGGATTGTGCATTTTCTTGTCAATCAGATAATGCAATGCACCCCTCTCCTATCTTTTCACCCTCTTTGCCAATTATGTCCCTGCCTACAACCTTTTGTTCTCCAGTCCCATTACTTTCAGCTGCCCTCTACTCTCCTACTTTAAATATCGTTATATTGTACCTGTTTCTAATCCTTTATAGGGCAGAAAGAAACATAGGCAGAGTGAATTGGATTAGAAATATGGAGTTTGGAAAGGGAAGGAAAAAAGCTCCTCCCTGGGCTCTAATTTTATTCACAGAAACACCCTTTTATTTTGTTTTTAAATGAAGCATCTGATCACTGACAGTGTACTGTCTCTTCATTTGCTCTTTTATAGGTACCGTATAGTAGTTAGAAGCAGGACCTGGAGGATCATGGTTCTATTCAGCCATGATCTTCCCTCTGGGATCTTGGGCCAGTCACTCCCTCTCAGTCTGACTTACTTCACAGAACTGTTATGAAGAAAAATATGAAGACATCTAATGTAGCTTTGATATGAGCTGGCTGGAATAGGAACATGACGGTATAATAGCAATAATAATAATCACAATGACAAAAATAGCACTTCCTTGCATTTCCCTCACCTGTAATTCAGATTTAAAACCTGGTATTTACCTGAATGTGTATTTGATCTGACTGTGGCTCTCTTGTATCTCCTATCTGTAATTCCTATCTGAGATTAGCAACATTTGCAAGTGCAAATGTGGCACTAATAGCATCTTTCATGAAAATGCCGACTGCAAGGTCTAATCTGTTATGAACCTTTTTTTCTGCACAAGGCAGCATTGCTGCATTGGCACTATTGTAATATGAATGCAGGTCTGTCTGGATAATGAAAACTGCAATGGTATACTTTTCAAAACATTTTAATGGCACAATTTATTATCCACTTCTGTCAGCAAGTCCTTCAGTGGAACTGGATTAAGTTCCAATACCATGTTATAAATTGTAGCGTATATCTAGTCTTATTTGGCTCAGTCCATTAGGCCTGCAAGATAATTGCAGCCCTCTCTGTCTATATCCACTGGGTGAATTCCAAAATACCCGTTGTTTACAGTCTTTCTTATGTCAGGGGACATTTTCTCAGGCCTACCCAAACCCTTTACCAGGGTCAGCCCTGCCACTAGGCAAACTGGGCAATTGCCTAGGGCACTGACCTTCTGGATGCCTCCCATATGATTCAGTGACATTATCAATGTGGGGAGGGGGGCACCAGAAGTTAGCCTTGCCTAGGATGCCAGACAGTCTACGACTAGCCCTGCCCTTTACAATGTGCTTGCGGTGTGATGTCACTCAGAAGTGTCATTATTGCACCAGGCACATCATAAGGGGATGTCCTAGCACTTTGGGGGAAACTCTGTAATTATAATAGAGTTTTTTCCAAATGCTAGAGTGCCCCCCTGGTGACATGCCCAGTGCAATAACACCATTTCCAGGTGATGTCATCGTGCTGGGTACGTCATGGCACAGTGATGTTCTTCGAGGATGGAGCTTCCCCCACTGGCCATGGTGGCAGGTTGGAGGTCCCAAAATTGGGGAAAACCCCACCTCCAATAGAAGGCTGGGCACCCTACTCTGTATCTTATTCATTGGAGAGTAAAGGCGTTAGGCACTTTTGCCTTGTGACTATGCCAGATAAAAGAGAGATGGAGGCAGTCAGAGCAAAAAAAAAAAAAATGGAGTAAACAGGGAGGTGGAAGTGCAGACAGGCCCTAAATGGAATGGACAAACAGAAAAAGTGTGTGATAATAGAAATGGAATAGAGAGAACTATGGAGAGCAGAAAGAAGAGGGAAAGCATTAAAACCTATCTACATTGTCCCTCAGCTTCTTGGAGGAATAGCAAACATAAATACAACAAATAATAATTATAGGAACAATATAAAGATTATAATTTTTCTTACTTTCATAATATTGTTATACTATTTAATAGATGCATTCTGATCTACCCAAGCCAAAAATATACTGGGAAAATGTATTTTTCAGGTATATATTCAAATCCCAAAGGTATCTGTGGTTTTTTTTTTAAAAAACAGAAAAAATCCCCCCCCCCCCAAAAAAAAATCCAGATATATTTGGAAATCATTGAGTATATTTGAAAAAAAAATGGCAAGTGTACTGTCTAACAGGCTAAGAGTATCCAATACCAGAAGTCAGCCAAGGTCAGGGTTCCAAAAGTCAGAGAAGGCAGAGTCACTCAGTCCAAGGGTCAGAGTTCTAGATGTCAGGCAAGGCAAAGTAATTTAGTCCAAAGATCAAGGTTCCAGAAAGTCAGGCAGAGTTCGTAGTTGAGCGTCTATCATGAATGTTGCATCCATGCCTAACAGCCTCCCTTGGCTGGTTTTTACAGCCACATGCTTAAGGGTCATGCTTGCAACTAGCTGCTCAGAAATAATCCTGCTACTACTCATCTTTGTTATCAGCAAGTAGCTGGTGTTGGGCCAGGAGGTGTACATTTTGCAGCCTGTCCTGTCGCTCTGTTCTTAGCCTCTGTCTGTGGCACTCTAAGGGTGTGGGTAATACTGGAGGTCTGGAAATGACCAACTGAGTTTCACCTGCTGAATCAGGGTTGGAGGGTGTCAGTAGTTCTGACTGCACCAGCTGTTGGCTGTGAATCCTGACAAGCCTGCAGCTCATCTTCCTGCCTGCCAGCTTCTGCTAATTCAGAGCTGGCTACATGGGGCTTCTCCTGAGGAGTCCTCTTATCCTGAGGAGTCATCACTATCAATGAGCCCTGGCTGACTCATGACAACCTAGAGCAGATTTCTCTCACCTCTCAGCTGTTTGGCTTCTACTGCAGTCCTTTTAAAGTTTAAAGGGACTACTGAAATCAGCCTGAGGATCAGCTGCGCTGGCAGAGAGCAGATTGCTCCCCATTGGCTCAGCTTAGGGTGACTTCTCCTGCATGAGAACCCAGCTCCAGGATTCGGCTAGCTTTTAAAAACTGTTCTTATTTCTTCTCAGGTCTGATGGATCCCCCAAAATTCAGGATTCTTGAAAAATCCCAGATCTAAATACTGTACGGATAGTGGGATCTGGGATTTTTTGGGAATCCATTCCCCCCCCCCCGATCCAATAGACCCAAACCAAAAAATACTGTTTTAATAAAGTTTTTAAACTATTTTAAACAATTTTAACAGGGCTTTTTTGTAGCAAGAACTTTTTTGCATATTAGGCTACACAGCCCTGAGGTAGACAATTATCCAAGAGCTTACAGTGGGGGCCCTGTAAGAAAAGCCCTGTAAGCTCTTGGAGGACTGGCTACATCAGGGGGGTTGTGAGAAAAATATCCCTAATTCCAGAACATCGTAGTCACCCGTTTGGTTGCAAGGGTGCCTGAAGACCAAACTCACACACATCTGCCAGGAGAACGTAGATTTTGTCTACCAGACTGGAAGGGACTTATGAGTACTAACAGCCACAACATTGCAGCAGCACTCCGTGTCTCTTGAGGAGGGCTAACCAGGAGAACAGATGGTTCCCAGTCGCTCTGTGCGATCCCCATCTCGGCCATTGAAGAGGAAGAAGTTGCACCGCTAGGAACTGTCCAGGCAAGCAGTTTCCAGCCTTAACCAGAGACTCCATCTTGGAAGGCTAACACCACCAGCAGCCATCTTCCTGCAGTGCCAGACTTCATAACAGCGAAGCGGGAGGCTCACGTACTCAACAGATGTCACCTATGCATAAAGCCATCAAGCTTATCTTAGGCGTGGATCCTGCCAGACTGCCTAAGCCTTTGTCCAATAGAACTCAAGACAAAGAATGGTGCCAATAGAAGATTGAAGAGGAGGAAGAACATCTTCACCTAGAGCCAAGTGTCTTTGTATAGACCGGGTGTTACCTTAGGTAGCAATTTGGCCATCTATTGTCACCTTTTTAGATAAGTTTGATAGTTTTAATCACCCCCACCCCAATCATTTTTCCCATTCTTTTCCTTAATGGTCATCCTGGAACCTCCCCCTTGGCCCATTGTTACCTGGAAGTCCAATCAGGTAACCAGAGCCAAGCCTGCTTATTGGCCAGGTATGGGCATCTAATCAGGTGCCCCCAATAAACTGGCTATTGGCTAACGCATAAGTCCAGTCCTTATGGTCATTGCAGAACCTCCCCTTTTTCTGAGGTCATGTACCAACTGACCACTATCATCCGCCCCTGTACCTCCCATCCCCTAAGGTAGTCCTTATAACCTGTGGTCCAGCTCCCCACAAATGTGCATCTAGCAGTATCCCTACCCTGCTGTTTAGATACATCCCTGATTCTTGGCCAGTTGAGGGTCCCTTCCCCCTAGTCCTCATTCGTCGCTATTGAAGCCTTCCTTGAAGACTACGATCGGTAATTATCACCCTGTTTGTCCATCCTTGTGTTATCTCTGCATTTCTTTCTATTTTTATTAGGACTGTATGTGTGTTGTATGTATTCATTACCTTGTATGTGTGTTCTATATTTTTCTGGAATAAATTTTAATTGTTTTACTTAATTAGTGTCCTTGGCAAATTTAAGCAATAATTTCTGGAAGTGTATCCTGTATACATAGATTCTAGATCCTTTTTAAGCCAGGTGCCCACCTGTCAATTCCCCAACCTCGTTTTGAGGGCATTTTGGCTTACAGATGTAGCCTAATATGCAAAGGAGTTCCTGCTACAAAAAAGCCCTGCATTTTAAATGAAAGTCCTGATAGATGCAAAAGAGAGAGGTGGATTCCAATTACCAGATTTGAAACTGTATCATGAAGCAATTTGTTTAGTATGGTTGAAAGAATGGATAACGCTATTAAATAAAAAACTTCTAGTGTTAGAAGGCCATGGAAAAAAATTCGGCTGGCATGCATACTTGTATTATGGAAAAAAGAAGATGGACGGTCTTTTCTCTCACCATTATATAAGGAGCAGCTTGCTAAATGTGTGGATAAAGTACAAGAAATATGGCGATGAGAGAAGGCCTTTGTGGATAGTGCCGGCTGAAGTGATAAAGTTAACGGCCAAAACAGTTAAGGAAAAACAACTATCATACAACCAACTACTAAAAATACAAAGTGGGAAAATAGAACTGAAAACTGCAGAAGAATTGAATTATAAATATGATTGGTTTCAAATGCAACAAATAAAAAGCTTGATGGAGAATGATATCAAAGCTGAAGGAATAAGGAAAGAGCAAACAGAAATGGAAAGAGTTCTGCTTGGAGATAATGAGAAATTAATTTCAAAAGTGTACAAATTACTTTTACAATGGACTACAGAAGATGAAGTAGTGAAATCTCAAATGATAAAATGGACAATTAATGTAAATAAAGAAATAAAGATGGAATCTTGGGAATATCTGTGGAAAAACTCTATGAAACTCACAACATGTCATAGTATTAAAGAGAACTGTTTTAAGATGATGTATAGATGGTATATGACTCCAAAAAAATTAGCAAAGATGAACAATAAGATGCCAGATAGGTGCTGGAAATGTAAAAAGCATGAAGGTTCTTTCTACCATATGTGGTGGACTTGTGAAAGAGCTAAAATGTTTTGGCAGATAATTCAACAAGAGATATCTAAGATCCTGGGATATGAATTCAACAAAGAAGCAGAGACTTTTCTGCTGGGATTACAAATGGAAAAATTTCCAAAAGAAGATAGAACTTTAATATGGTACTTGCTCTCAGCTGCTAGGACATTGTATGCGCAGTTGTAGAAGCAAGAAAGAATACCAGAAAAATGGGAATGGACTATAAAAGTTATGTCATGGAGTGAAATGGACAAACTAACAAGAAAACTAAGAGACTGCGATTTAGAACTTTTTAATCGGGAGTGGAAGAAATTCAGAAGATATGTAGAAAAAGAGTGGAAAATAAAAGGACATTGGACAATTTTTGATGATTAAGATTTTTAAGATAAGAATATAACTTTTGAAGGGGGGATCTTTTTCTTTATCAATTTTTGTTTTTTCTTGATAGTTAAAGGTACCTTTAATATCTGTTTTTTTTTCAAAAAAAAATAACACTGGCGGGGGTCAAGTAATGGGAGGAGGGGTGGGAGGAAAGTAAGATGTGGGGTAGAATGATGGGTTTTTTTTATCTTAAGCTTTTTATAAGTTGTAGATATAGTTCTACTACCATATGTTACTAATAAAAATTGTTTATACAGAGCATTAATATATTGCCATAAGGATCAGCATTTGTTTATTTAAATATTTATACCCTGTTTTTTTTTCCATATCTGGGGACTCAAGGCACCTTGTAAAAAAATACAGAGTAAACAAAAACATTTTTTAAAAAAGGCATATATACAATACTCCAATGACCTGGGCCAGTTATAGTATCATTAGCACAGTTCAGGTAGGACTACAATCAACAAGGGCAAAAACCCTTGTCCTTTGACAAACACACCTAGGGTAAATGCCTGCAACAGAGGAGGAACAGAAGCTCAGCCCAGATGTCACACAGTCAGCAAAGATGTTTCCAGCTTCTGTCCCCAGCTATATAGTCCTGTTCTTCCTTCACACACACACACACACACACACACACACAGAGATGTTATACAGCCTTACCTCTCCTTAAAGTTAAAGTTAATATGGGAGGGGAGAATTGGACTATGTATATAGTACTCCTCAGTCTAAGCTCTTTATAGTCATCACATTCTCTTCCCTCCCTTTCCCAATAAAGATCATGAAGTCTTGCACTGCATTTAAACTTACCTATTTATGGGCAGTTTCATATATTCCTTTTGTGGGGGTAGGAAGTTTGGGGGCTTTTCACTTTGTCTTCCTTGGTACAACAGTGAGCATGCAAAGTGTTGTGTTCTTTTCATTTAAAATTATTATTATTATTTATTTGACTTAACAGATATTATTATTATTATTAATTATTTCGACTTATATCTGGGCACTGGTGGAAATTTGGGCACTGGTGGTGGTTACCACTGGTGGAAAGCAGGAAGGGGACAACATGCAGGGCTTTTTTGTAGAAAAAGCCCAGCAGGAACTTATTTGTAGTTTTGGCCACACCCCTTGACACCAAGCCAGCCAGAACTGCGTTCCTGCTCAAAAAAAGTCCTGACAACATGTAAAGAACTCCGGGGGCATATAAAGGGCTTCCCCTTTTATCTTCACAACTGTCCTGCAGGTAGGCTATTCTAACTTACAGACCTTTATGGCAGAGTGGGGCCATGAATCCAGGTCTTTCCAGTCTAATTGTAAAACTATATGCTACACCAAACTGTCTCTGACTCTCCCTGTCTTACTCATTTATCTTTGGAACAATGCTAGGCTTCAGCTTTCTGTTTGTGCTGATGTCTTTGGCTGCAATTCCATACATTCTTTATAAAAATAAATAAAAGGTTTGTGCGGTTTTTTTTAAAAAAAAAAATCTGGCAAAGACCAAAATTCCTCTAGGACTGTGTGTCAGATAAGGACAAAGTGACTGGCATTTTCTTATCTCCAGTATAAGTGGGATATGGAATTGTTTGAATAAATGTTTGAAGGTTCCCCCCAGGACACATAAAAAGATATGTCCTTGTCCCGTCAGGGAGCAAAAGAAATGACAAAAGCTATTCCTCACACTCAGTTCTCACCAGATATCTTTCCATGTTATGAGTTACTGAAAATGTAGTCTCAAATTCAGATTTTTGCTGTTGGTTGGTTAGCTAAGATTATTATTCTTTGACTTCACCTTGGGCTTTTAGATTCAAGCCCTACTGAAGTCAATGAGACTCATTGCCAAGTGTGGATTAGGGCAATGGCAGACTGTAGAACTAAAGCAAATATTACAGAATAAAATAACTAGTTATGGTTAGGGTACATCACAGCAAGATCTGGAAACATGAGTTTTAAGGTGGTTGCTAGCCAGTTAGTTTGCATTAAGGTTTTGCATTATTATGAATGTGAGCATCCTGGTTCAATCCCAGATTGTTCCCCAGGGTTGCTTTACCATGTCTCTCTGGGGGAAGTGGGAGAAAAGTGCAGGCAATGAAATTGCACTTGTGGGGAAAACTAGGAACTCAATGATCATCTGCAAACTGAATCCTGGTTCTACAAACTGGCTGTAAAATATAACATGATTTCAGATTATGTTTCAGTCAATACATTTCCCAAATTTTGAAAACAGGAACATGTATCATCACCATCACATGAATACACATGAAGCTGCCATACTGATTCAGACCCTAGGTCCATCAAAGGCAGTAGTGACTACTCAGACTGACTCTCTAGGGTCTTAAGGAAAGGCCTTTCACATCACTGACTGCTAGGGCTTTTTTTGTAGCAGGAACTCCTTTGCATATTAGGTTACACCCCCCCTGATGTAGCCAAGCCTCCAAGAGCTTACAGGGCTCTTCTTACAGGGCCTACTGTAAGCTCCAGGAGGATCGGCTTCATCAGAGGGGTATAGCCTAATATGCAAAGGAGTTCCTGCTACAAAAAAAGCCCTGTCTACTGTCTGATCCCTTTTTTAATTGGAAATGCCAGGGACTGAATTTGGGGCTTGCTGCATGCTAAGTGTTTGCTCTGGCACTGAGCCACAATCCCTCCTGTCCTTCAGGACTGTGGAAATGGACTAAAGTAAATGCATCTTCTAAAATTCTATCGACATTTCCAAGAGGCAATTGATGAGCTTTTTTGCTTGATAAAGGCATCAATTGGGTAAAGTTATGACTCATCTATTATTTACAGTGATTCATTGGTGATACGTCTTTGCTCCAACACCAGCAGTAATTTCTACCTTGGATTTTTGTAAACAGTTGCAAAACTCCAAAGTGGACAACAGGAAACAAAATCACTACTTTGAAAGATCTACTACTTTGTGTAACATTTTTGACATGTGTTAAATGAATGCATCATGCCTTAGAAGTGGTAAACTGATACTTTGGAGGATGAAATTTTCAACCTACAAAAGAGAAAGAGACAGGAGAGTTCTTGTAAAGATCTCCTATGCTTTCAGCCAATTTACCTTTTGCAATTTCTCCTTGACAGAAAGAGGCTCTTGGTTTCCTCTGAACTGACTAACCCTAGAAAACAATCACTGAGTTCTTAATCTGGTTACCAGTGCATAGAATTTTACAGTGACCCGCTTAACTTTTCCAGAGATTAATTTCTAAGCAGAAATGTTTCAGGGCAAATTTTTTCCTTAGAAATCACCACCTTGTACCTGGAAGTTTGCCTCCTAATCCCAGATATGCCAACTCAGGATTAAGAAAGTAACATTCCCAGAAGGTTCCCTTTTATTGCAGTGCTGAGTTCTGGCAATAAAACAGGTGCAACAGACTAAACACTCGGGATCTCCCATCTCAGATGAAGCCCTGAATTGTATAACAACAAAGTGAATTGGTTGAATTAAGAGAAGGATAGATTCCCGCCCCCTCCATTCTATAATTTTATTGTTCATTCTACTCTGTGTTCCTGCTTATTCAGCTAGGAAAATGTCTCTTTTCCCTTCATTTCAACATGATACTCTACTCCACATTCTTTTATCTGTGTTATTTCTTACATATTTTACAGGTTTCTCTTCTTTCCATAGAAAAATATCTGTAGTCATGGAACTTCAGCAACCACATATTGAGATGGCTCTTAATATCAACTAACAATACTAAAAATAATAAATTTGTTACTGAATAGATTTAATTATTTGCCTCTTTGTCATGGGAAAAGCAATTTCCTAGTTAGACAAGCCTTTTGTCATCCTTCTTTTCTATGTCTGTAAAATGTACTGTGTTCCCCTGGAGAAACATCTCCTCTTTCCTGCCAAAGGCCACTATGAAGAATACTCTTTTTGGCCCACTTATTTTGCTCCTATTCCTCTGAAGCATACTCATATCTTGAGTGTCATATGATTTCTTATAAGCAATAGTCCTTGAAATTCAAAAATCAGAATCTAACACTAAGCTTGAAAAGGGTTACCTTGCAATAGCTTTATAGTACAGGTAAGTAGTACAGTAAGTAGAGGAAAATCAAATTTAACACAAAATTACCCATAGATATTAGTAAAATAGTTTTAAGAGGAGGAAAGTCATGGTTTTAAACATTACTTTAAAACAGTGCTAAGATTTTGGCACTGTAGCCTGAGTTAGTCCAGTCTAAGACCATAAGTGTCAAAGTAGTTACAGAGAAGTAGCTCTGCATAGGATTATAAAACAGAAGTCTATAGCACAGTAAAGACTAACAAAGTTAATTCCAGCATAAGATTCCGTAAGATTTCAGGGCAGGCGCCAAGCCCCTCACAGAGGCAAAACTGCTCCAGCCAGGCCATGTTGTGGGAATTACAGATGCTGAAATGCTCATGGTAGTGCCTGATATGGTGCCTCCTGGGGTGTCACTGTACCACTCAGATGCACAGAATAGGATCAGGTGGCTCCTTGATGAAGGCCCATCCCATATCAGTCAATCAACCAACCACCATGGGTTATCCTTTGTCAGGCCTCTACCAGACTGAGCCCCTTACCATCCATAATGTAGCAGTGAGCCATGAGGAGATAGAGATCAACAGTCAGGCAGCAACAGTCACCACAGCACTTGCAGAAGTGGACAGGAATTGAGGTAGCCAATGAATGTGGAGCATGACCATGAGCCTGCACATGGCATGGGTTTACCTGCCCACCGATCTGCTTTCTCTTGCCACCCCAGCCTTCTTTGCCCCTGGCCTTTTCCTCCAGTGTCATCTTTGTACCCTCACACATTTGAGACAGGCCATGGAGGTTAGAATGAACATGCCCTGATTTTGGGCATCAGAGATTCTGCAGGGAGGGAAGTCATGGACATGTTGTGCATGGACATGTTGTGCTGCAACAGGTGGAATCCATGTCCTCAAATGATGGTGAGGTGGAACCGCAGGGGATAAGGTCACTAGAGTTGTGGTGTGCTCTGATCTGGCCCCTGATGGTGCAGCCACTGAAATCCTAGGTAGGGCTGTTAATTTGGATGCCATGTCCCTTGGCATGGGGCCCTCAGCCTGCACAGTGCACCCCACACATATCCTTTTATCCATGTGGGTGACCATCAAGATGGAGTGGTTGGAAATCCAGTACAAGCAGGAGAATACTGTGTCCTTGGGTCAGCCATGCTTGGAAGGTCTCATGAAGCCTAAGAAGATGGCTACTGGGCACATTGAATTGGTGACTACCACTGTGGACATGGACATGCATCAAGAGGCTGTTTGTGGAACTGCCAGCAGCAATCTGAGGCCTCATGCCTGCACCTGCCCTTGTAGCACACCTCCCACTCCACCAGCAGGGACGTTAGAGGTCACCAAGGGCACACCTGAGGCCAGCCTCAGCACCATGGCTTCACACTGGAAGGCACCCAGCATCTGTGGCCCACTCTGTGTTCCTTTTGCTGTTTGTGTGCTGCTGGAGAGGCAACTGTATTGCTTGACATGGGGCTCACTCCTGGGTAGGCCTGCTTGGGGTTGTTCCTTGCATTCAGGATATTGAGGCCCCTGTCTCCTGGGGGGTTTTGTGCTGCTGCCTCCAGTATGCTTGATGGAGGCCTGTGTCTTTACAGAGTAGTGTGTGTGCCATAGGCATGGCCTAGTGATGGGTTTGCCAGGTCTGTGCCTTTATGGGAGCATGTTGTGAGCTGTGGGCATGGCCTAGCAGTAGGATTTCCAGGCCAGGCCTGTGAGAGATCAAGGTGATGAGTAATGATGAGCAATGAGAGTGGAGGGTGGGAATGCCCACCCTCACTGGAGGACTAGCAACCCTACCAGTAGTGAGTGGCCCCACTCCTCCCCACCCTTCTGCACATGTCTCCTTGGGACTGGCTCCCCATGGCTGCCTCCCTGTGCTTGGTTGGTTGTCCTGTCTGTCACTGACCATGTGACATCTTGTGACACAACAGTGGTGTTGCAGGAGATGCTGGCACAATCACAGCCCTTGTAAGCCTGTTGACAGAGCTTTGGCCTGATTTCCAGCTGCCTCTGGTTCCCTTTAGGGAATGGACCAGCATTGCTCCATCAGCAGTTGTCAGGATTGTGATGTAAGATTTGTTTAATTGTACGACAGCCCTAAGTCCCAATGAATACAAAGAAAAGCCCCTGTTGACTGCTTCCAGCCCTTCCCTTTGTCTCCCCAGACTCACAGTGGCAGATAGGATTCTAGCTAACTGCAATTACAGTACGCCACCAGTGATATTTAAAACTCACCCAAGGGAGATCTTATATATCATATCAGCATGTACCCTCCCTTATGATTCCCAGTACAAATAGACAATAAGCATCTGAACTCCACTGTGCAACTGGAACTGTTCTATCAACCAGGTACCCCACACAGATAGGCAAGAGACAAAAGAGCTGTACATCATAAGGGAACTCTTAATTTCCATCCAACACAGGATTATTGATTGCCTTCCTTTCCAGTCCCCAACCCATAGGGAAACTGTGAACTGACTCAGCAACCTCCATTACTCATGAGGGACATAGAATAAACATGCATTTTACACAGGGGGACCTCTTGGTCACAAATCTTTAAACACATGTATTTTCATAGTGACTTGCACTGGTGTACAGTGTATTTGATAACAGCAATAAAGAGTATAGTTGCATTTGCTGGAGAGCACCAAACGTTCTACTGGTTAGTATTGCCAGTCAAGTATCATGACTCATTCTTCCCTGTAATATCAGAAGTCAAATAACAATGTTCTCTTTGGATCTGCAATCTGGATAAATGCAGTTGCACAGTTATAGAGGGAACAGATCATGCAGTCACTTGAGTATTCCTGTGCACACAACATGATATAGGTGAGTATTGTCCTAATGACCACATTCCCCACCCCCACCCCAACAGAAGAAATCTCAGATACATTCACAAAGATAATTAATACTGGGAAAGAGGAGAGCTGTCTTAGGAGTGTAGAATGGTTGCAGCACCTATCCTCACTCAAATTATCCTCAGATGCTAAACTTTATGCATTACACTGTTCATACCTTTCTTGTCTGTCAGCATCTGGTACCATCCCAACCATATACAGACATCAATTAATAGTAGGAGGCCAGTTTTTTGTCCTGTGGAATTGTAATCATTTTCTTTTAGAGAGCTAAGACTTTCCAGGTTGCATGAAGGATACGTAAGAACCACAACATGACCAAGCATAGGAATACACAAAGGAAAAACTCTGCCCATCTAATCATGCTTCATTCATGCCATTGTCAGAAGCATGGTGACACTGCACAAACAGAAAACTGGCAATCTCATTTGTCAGTGATGCTTGCAAAATTCACTGCACCAGAGATCTTGTTCTGTCAGTGATCTCTGACTTTTTCAGCTGCATCTGTTCTTATGGCAGCAAACAGGGAATCCTTGCCTAGTTGCTCATCTTAGCAGTCTTTCCATAGGGCATGCACTCAGGAAACAGGGGCAATGTATACCATCAGGCTGGGGAACTGTCTCTCAGCTGCGATCTTGCCACTTAGAGCACCAGCAAGATAAGAGGGAGAGGTCTAATCAGCTCAGTGTCCTCCTGACTTACCCAATGTCATTTTCTGCTAGAGTGGCAATAAACCAAGCAGTGTGGTCACCATAATATGGATAGCGGAAATTGCTAAAAAGGCCTGCTATTAAAAGAAAACCTCAGCAACGCTGTCAATGAACAATGAATGCTGGATGCAAAGAAAGGCGTTCCTGGATTACCTGATGAGCCCATTGGTACTTGCACTACTGCTTCTAATTGCCTGTGTCATTGCACAATACCAGCCTTTCCTTTGTGAGACCATGGCCTAAGGTTTATTGAGCTTTTCCAGTGGATTACAGAGGCACATTAGGGTCTCTTTGATCAACATTGCTGCTCGTTGGATAACAGACAGTAAAAGGAATAGAATAAGTCATAGGCTGGGCCTTAAGAAACTATGGGAGCTGTATCTAGGGTTGCCAGCTCCAGGTTGGAAAATACCTGGAGATTTTGGGGGTGGAGCCTAAGGAGGATGGAATTTGGTTATGAGAGGGACTTCAGTAGGGTATAATGTCATAGAGCAGGGGTGGCCAAACTTGCTTAATGTAAGAGCCACATAGAATAAATGTCAAATGTTTGGGACCCTCAAGACATGAACGTCAGATGTTTGAGAGTTGCAAGGAAGGAAAGCAAATAGATTGGGGAGGGGGAGGTAGAATGAAAGCAAATGCATTCTCCAAGCTACCAACTGACTTGCTTGAAGAAGTGATTTAAAGAGACAAATGCCTTCTCCAAGCTGGCCAACAGGGTAGTGAGGGCTTAGAAAGCCACACAATATGTGTGAAAGAGCCACATGTGGCTTCCAAACCACAGTTTGGCCACCTCTGTCATAAAGACTACTTTTCAAAGGGGCCATTTTCTCCAGGTGAGCTGACTGTCACCTGTATATCAGTTGTAGTCCCAGGAGACTACAGATATAAGAGAAGGCCTGCATGGTTAACAAAGTAATGGAAGCTGTAAAAGGTAAGAAGGACTCCTTAAAGTGGTGGAAAGCTAGTTCAAGTGAAATTAATAAAAGGGAAGACAGGCAGTGGCAAATCAAATGCAAGACCATGATCAGGCAGGCAAAAATGGACTATGAGGAGCATATTGCAAAAAACATAAAGACCAACAATAAAAATTTCTTCAAATATATTAAAGCAGGAAACTAGCCAAGGAGGCAGTGGGGCCCTTGGATGACCAAGGGGTCAAAGGATTACTGAAGGAGGATAGGGAAATGGCTGAGAAGCTGAATGCATTTTTTGCCTCTGTCTTCACTGTGAAAGATGAGAAGTGTTTGCCTGCTCCAGAACCACTTATATTGGAAGGGGTGTTGAAAGACCTGAGTCAGATTGAGGTGACAAGAGAGGAGGTCCTACAACTGATAGACGAATTAAAAACTAATAAGTCACCAGGTCCGGATGGCATACATCCAAGAGTTCTGAAAGAACTCAAAGTTGAACTTGTGGATCTTTTGACAAAAATATGTAATCTTTCATTGAAATCTGCCTCCGTTCCTGAGGACTGGAAGGTAGCAAATGTCACCCCCATCTTTAAAAAGGGTTCCAGAGGAGATCCAGGTAACTACAGGCCAGTCAGTCTGACTTCAATACCGGGAAAGTTGGTAGAAAACATTATCAAGGACAGAATGAGTATGCACATTGAAGAACACAAGTTATTGAAGAAGACTCAGCATGGGTTCTGTAAGGGAAGATCTTGCCTCACTAACCTGTTACATTTCTTTGAGGGGGTGAACAAACATGTGGACAAAGGAGACCCGATAGATATTGTTTACCTTGACTTCCAGAAAGCTTTTGATAAAGTTCCTCATCAAAGGTTCCTTAGTAAGCTCGAGAGTCATGGAGTAAAAGGACAGGTCCTCTTGTGGATCAAAAACTGGCTAATTAATAGGAAGCAGAGAGCGAGTATAAATGGGCAGTCTTCGCAGTGGAGGACAGTAAGCAGTGGAGTGCTGCAGGGATCAGTACTGGGTCCCATGCTCTTTAACTTGTTCATAAATGATTTGGAGTTGAGAGTAGGAAGTTAAATGGCCAAGTTTGCAGATGACACTAAATTGTTCAGGGTGGTGAGAGCCAGAGAGGATTGTGAGGAACTCCAAAGGGATCTGTTGAGGCTGGGTGAGTGGGCATCAACGTGGCAGATGATGTTCAATGTGGCCAAGTGCAAAGTAATGCACATTGGGGCCAAGAATCCCAGCTACAAATACAAGTTGATGGGGTGTGAACTGGCAGAGACTGATCAAGAGAGAGATCTTGGGGTCGTGGTAGATAACTCACTGAAAATGTCAAGACAGTGTGCGATTGCAATAAAAAAGGCCAACGCCATGCTGGGAATTAGTAGGAAACGAATTGAAAACATATCAGCCAGTATCATAATGCCCCTGTATAAGTTGATTGCGCGGTTGCATTTGGAATACTGTGTGTAATTCTGGTCACCGCACCTCAAAAAGGATATTATAGCATTGGAAAAAGTGCAGAAAAGGGCATCTAGAATGATTAAAGGTTTGGAACACTTTCCCTATGAAGAAAGGTTAAAATGCTTGGGGCTCTTTAGCTTGGAGAAACATCGACTGCGGGGTGACATGATAGAGGTTTACAAGATTATGCATGGGATGGAGAAGGTAGAGAAAGAAGTACTTTTCTCCCTTTCTCACAATACAAGAACTCATGGGCATTCAATGAAATTGCTGAGCAGTCTGGTTAGAACGGATAAAAAGAGGTACTTCTTCACCCAAAGGGTGATTAACATGTGGAATTCACTGCCACAGGAGGTGGTGGCGGCTACAAGCATAGCCAGCTTCAAGAGGGGGTTAGATAAAAATATGGAGCAGAGGTCCATCAGTGGCTATTAGTCACAGTGTGTATATATATGTGTGTGTGTATAAATTTTTGGCCATTGTGTGATACAGAGTGTTGGACTGGATGGGCCATTGGCCTGATCCAACATGGCTTCTCTTATGTTCTTATGAGATCTCCAGCAACCACTTGAAGGTTGGCAATCCTCTCTTCTTTTTATTTTTTATTTGCTTTCCATTGTAATGTTTTTTCAATGAGTTTCCAGGAAACTCATGGTCATGGGCCTTGTGCATTTTTCTTCCTTGTTCATAAAACCCTTTCTTGTTCCCTCATAAGGGCTCTCAGGCAATAGTGTGATGAGATTAATTTCTTTTGAAATAGTATTGCTCCCCCTGTGAGAATTCAACCCTTACTCTGAAAAATCCACAACCTCACGTATATTCCATTCACTGTGCTTATGGAGTTTGCCGGATATTGCGAGCATAGTGGCTGGAACAGCATTCCATTTTCTCATTTGGACTTTCACTAGCAAAAGAGTGATCAACTGTAGCTTAGCCATACTTGTGCTGCATAAATCCCTGGAATGTGTTTCCTCTGCTCTTCATCTTTTTTAAAACAGAGTGCTGAGGCTTCTTTATGGCTGTCCAATTGTGACATTGTATGTGTAAAATTAAAAGCGTACTGGCTTTAGGTGATATCCTGGATCTATTCAGCTGATCACAGTGCAATGATCCATTCATCGTCAATGTAGGGGATTCCTATGTTACAAGTCTTGTAATTGTTGGAGGCCAAATAAAGTAAATAAATATTACATGTAGCTGAGGATGGGGGCAGATAAAAGGTAGGTTGCTGAGTAGGTGGCAATGAAAGAAGGAAGCAAGGAAAGATGAAGATATGAATATTTCCAAGAGAACAGAAAAAGAAGATATAGTGTGGGAAGGGCACATCAGGAAAAATTAGGTGCCCCTAGAAGTCCTTGTGGGATCCCCACTGTGCAACTTGGCCAGGACTGGTGGCCAGCACCACACAACTGGCAAGTAGTTTTCCTAGATAGAGGCTGCTGGAGGAGGCAAAGTGGGAAAGCTGGCAGGGGGGGGGGGGCGGGGCCCGCAGGTTTCTGATAAAGGTTGGTTGGTTGGCTGGCAAGTGGGAAGGAGAAATGGAAAGAGGAAAAGAGGAGAGGCTATGAGGGCTTACAGTAAAGGGAAAGAAGAAATAGTGGGGGAGGGGAAAATGAGATGTCCTCTACAAGTCCCCCAATTATAGTTTCATAGAATGGAACAATAAACCTCAATGATACAGTATAAATTTAGGTAAAACATCTCACAGATTTTATTCTGGTGCTTTCATAGTATGGCAAAAACATTCCCTTTGGCCAGATCTTCAATACTGAGACCAAAAGAGAGAGGATGGTAAATGGCATAAATTTTGACATTTACCTACCACTTGCAAATGGAAAAGGAGTTGCCCATAGCTGGCAAGTTTTTCATTTTACACCCAGTATAGCATTTGTGAGAATTTTCTGTTTTATTTCATTCTACCTATATCTCGACATATAATAAAGCTATGTATATAGGTTGGGTGGTGTTTCATTACTTATCTTTATTTACATACTGCATTGTGTGTTTTGACAGAAACACAGAAATTTTAGAACTCTGTGAATATCTTTTTGAGGTACAGAGGGGTGACAGAAATGATTATGTTGGAAATGATCTTGTGTTAAGAGAATATGTTTCTACTAAAGGCTGACCATCTTAAAACTTACTTAACAGAAATGTATGCTTGCTTAATATTCCAGTTTCCTCCCCAACATGCAGTTAGAGTAATTTCCTTTATTTCCCCCTTCCTACATATCATCAAGCTTAACCAAGAAAGGTGTATATTGGTTTCTATCTCCACAGTTTCTGCTGCCACATACCTAAACTGATTACAAGTTATTTTGGTCAGACAATTACAAAATTAATATGAAGTGGCCTATTAAACATTAAATACCAAGCGCCACTGCTATGCAGCCTCCTTTAATTTCTGATGGCGCTCTTCACCTAATATCTGATGGCTAATCTCACTGAAATAAACAGAAGTTAGGGCAGAAGCAGTGATGATTATTTAGTGCTCTAACTGGACTTTTAGGCTAAGCCAGGGACTTTGTAAGACAGTACTGTGTGAAGTTACGCTGAAGAGTACCAGAGAACTTACTTCTGAACAGGTTGACATAAAAGAGTAACTCTAGACCTTTCAGTTTGTTCTGTTCATACACGTACAAGGCTAGTTAGGCTAATATCCATTTAGAAAATAAGCAATAAAACCATGAACAACTCCATCTTCTTTGTTGTCTACGTCTTTTGGAAGATATGGTCACAGTTCACCATTTCACATATTATAAACATGTATAGTGAAAGCAGAAGTGATAAAGTAGCTTACTCTTTTTTATATCATAAAGTCCTACAAAGAAAGGCCGAAGGAGCTGGTATTTTTAGCCTGGAAAGGGTATGACTGAGAGAGGTGATATGATAACCATCTTCAAATACTTAACAGGCTGTCTTATAGAGGATGCTGCAGAGTTGTTTTCTGTTGCCCCAGAAGGTCGGACCAGAACCAACAGATTGAAATGAAATCAAAAGGGTTTTGAGCTAAACATTAGGAAGAATTTCCTTCCCCCCCCCCCAACTATAAATCAATGTTTATAAAAATCACATTTGTTTTTTTACAATACTGTGAGGACAGAGCAGTTCCTCAGTGGAACAGGCTTCCTCAGGAGGTGGTGGTCTTTCCTTCCCTGGAGGTTTTGAAATAGAGGCTAGATGGACATTTGACAGCAATGCTGATTCTATGAATTTTGGAGGAAGTATTTGTGAATTTCTAGTATTGTGAAGGGGTTGGACTAGATGATCCTGGAGCTTCCTTTTAGCTCTATAATTCTATGATTCTATATCCTCAGTTGGAGACTGCCTTTTCCCCTTCTTCCCCCAAAAGGCTTCTGGTACATCATAATACCAGCTCCACATGGCACCAGGCAAATTTTGACTGGAGTTCTATGCAAGATGTAGACAAGAGGTTTTAAGATCAAGGTCTGAACATCTCTTCCTCCCACCTCACCTTTTGTAGTTGTTTAACATCCAGCCTTATGAAGAATTATGAAGAATTCCACCCAGTGTCATTTTGGTTACTCCTAACAGAAGTTATTGTTTGACCTTTGGCATTTTTCTTTGGAACAGCACAACTAACTGCAACTTCTGCCTACTTAATGAGCTCACCAAACACTATGCACTATACCATGTTGCTTTATGATTGGTTTCTATGGCTATCCTTAACATCCAGATCTTAATATAGTTACAAAGGACTTTCTCCTTCTATTCAAGTTGGAATTGTCATATTTTTGTTTAAATGTTTCAATTTATTTGGTGATATTAATACCTATTCTGGAATCTCAGGCAGCTGTATCAAGATAGCATGGTCCTGTGTTAGCTCTCTGTATTTGTTCCATTCTCTCACCTTACTTTTATTTCCCTTGCCTTCCAAAAGATATTGTGCCTTTCTTTGCAACTTTTTAAAATAGCAAGTAAAAATGCTTACCTAAGTCAAAAGCATTCCTTAATTACATAAAGGTACACAATAAGTAATAGACACAGAGCTGAAGATCCAGGAATCAATCCATAGTACCAACAAAACACAGAATGTCTGATAGGATTGACAGACAGTATTCTGCAGCATTTGCTTCATTACCCCTGAAGAGGCAGCACATGCAATACTTCATAAACTTCACAGACTACCACCCAAGGTGCCCAGATGCAACAGAGGACTTTTGCATGTATCTTTAGCACTTATGTAGAAGAGGACATTTCAGCAGGTGCTGCTTATGATGTCACAGTGATGCAAAGGAGTGAAAAGCTCCATCTGCCAAAATTCTCTTCCATGCAGCAGAAGTTGTCTTCTCTGTGCAAGTCTTGTCTGCATCATGCACAAAAGGCATGCTGAAATACTGGCCCCAATGCTAAAATCCTATAGAACTGTACTTATCTAGACTTAAAATATTCAGAAGTTCAGACAGTTTATCAAGCAAGATTGATAGTGGCACACAAAGAACTAGCAAACCATCTTCCTTTGCTGAGCACAACCATTTTCAATTGGTGAGGGGAAGGAATTTGCTTTTCTTTTAAATAGGCCAGACCAAATTTAAACAATATGACTTCCCACCCCCAGATATTCACCTGCATATCCTTAATAATCAGCACTCAGGCCAAACTAGATGTGATGGCATCCTTATGGCTGTCATGAGGCCACCACTACCATTTAAAGGTCATTCAAAAATGACATGAGGTCTCAGTCCTGAATCCGGAGTGCAGAACACTTGTGTCCATCTCCATGTCTTATGAAGTGCTGAAACAGCCATATAGCAATTATGGCACATTATAAGGCATAGCTTGAGCGGGGGGTGGGGGGGTGGGATAAGAGTGCCTCAGCCCACCTCACTGTGCTCTTGTGGCATTTTTAAATGACTTTTAAATGGTGGCAGCATCTTTGTCGCTGCCAAGAGGGTGCCATCACATCTATTCTGGTTCTCAGCTGTGCACAAGAGGATAGCAAAGCAAGTAAACGGTGACTGAATACATTATGACAAGGCATATGCTCTGTGGCTTCACTTAGCAAATTATTAAATTTTGTTTTCTCATGGTAGACAGATTATGATTATTCTCACATTTAAAATTTTATCTTCCTAGCATAAACAGGAACTAGACACCAATTTAAATTATGACTTTGCTTGGATTTACTGACAGATATATAAAACTTGATATGAAACTGATAAAAAAAATCTGAAAAGGAAATATGTTTCAACTAATTTACTGTAAGCCTGTTTTTGCCTTTTGGAAAATGTGCATGTTTTCTAACGGAATAGAACAAGTACTCAACAATTCTGCTTGTCTCTAATAAATGAAGAAAACTCTATTCATTCATTTGAAGACACTCTGTATTCATTGGCTTTCCTCATAGCTAAGAATATTAGAGGAATCATTTATGGATTCTAAATTTTACTTATGAACAATCTCCTTTACATGAATGGTATGGCAGGACTGAATATATGTGAACACTAAGACATTTGGATAAACAGGAAACCTCTATCAGGATAGTACTGATGAAAAACTACATTAAAAGTCACAGAACTTCTTTGACAGATTTTAGTAGGGATAATGTGTTATTTTTATAGGAGCCATTCTTGGAAAAATAAACAGGTGGCATTATGATTTCCACATACAGAAGTATATAAACTTTTACTATGTAAGCAGTAAGCTTGAACGGGATGGCGTGGGCTAACCCAATCTCAGAAGCTAAGCAGGGTTGTTGGAATACAAGTTATTTACATTCCAACCATTATAAGTTAACTTGTTTACCTGAAAGAGGAAATGATGTATTGTAGCCTAAACCCAATTAGCAACCAAGTCTTCTAAGCCCAGGAAACATAAAAACATAGTATTGGTCAGAAAGCACCCTAGGTGTGAAACACTCTGATGTTGCATGCAAGCTCAATGGCCTGTCTTCCTGTCCCAAATGCTTTCTGGGAACAAGAAGCCAGTCAGACAAAGACTTGCAAATCGTAGCCATGTAGAGATCAGATGCAGTTGGCCATGCTAGTAAACTAAGTTGTATTTCTTTTATACCAAGTTCCTTTTCCTGACGTTTTTCTAGTAAACTTTATTTCTTTTGCTAAGCTTAAGCCTCGACTCCAATTATTGCCACTCCACACCTCTGAATTTAAATGTATTTCCCAACAAGGGTTGACTCCAGTTAAGACCAACTTGGATGGGAGAACACCAAGGAAGCCCAGGGTTGTGACACAGAGGCAGGCAATGGCAAACTACCTCTGAATGTCTCTTGCCTTGCAAATCCTATGAGGTTGTCATAAATCAGCTGTGGATATCCCTTTCCACCAATACATATAAACAGTGAACTTCAATTTGTAGGCTGAAGTTCAGAAAAAGTGGTTTCATTTAAAGCAGTATTTGCAGCACAATCCAGAGGGGGGGGCGGAAAGACTTTTGGGAGCAGACGAGCCATTACGTGGGCTCAGGAAGGGTTTGCGCCGACGTACAACCGGTGCCGCCTCAGTAGGAGGGAGTTACGTGGGTGGGGGGCCGCACGAGCGCCACTCTGCCTGAGGGCAGCAGCGCCTGAGGGCTGCGCCCAAGCGTGGGCAGAAGTGAGGCAGAGCGCAGCGTTCAGGCGGAGGAGGGGGTGGAGTTGGGGGCACGGCCAGGCTTAGGCAGCTTCCTGAGCAGTTTGGCCCATGACATGTCCCCCCAAGAGGCGCAACTTTTCGCCTGCAAAAATGGCAGTGTGCCCCATAGGCACTCGTTGAAACCAAAAACAAAGGTCGCCTCTGTGGAAGCTCACAAACCCCTTAGGGAGCAGTGTGATTGCCTCGCCAATCCCCTTGCACCTCGGGCTGATGAGCCCCCTCCCCAGCACCCAATCACAGTCTCCCCCCTCCTAGAAATACTTCCGCTCTGGCCTTGCACAACTCAGTTGTTACGGAGAGGAGGCCGGAAGCTCTGCTGGTGAGATCCAGGCCATACAGATTTAGAGTGAGGGACAGGCAGGCATGTTGGTGATGGGTTTTGCACCTCGTGGTTGCTTTGACAGTATCTTTGACTTGCAAGGGGGAGAGAGAGGTCTCTCCTCTGGGGCTAACTGCTCATGTTTCCAGGTCTCCACAAGTTTCAGGCTCCCGGAAGCTCTGCATGCAAGAACTGTTGCCCATGGCTGGGTAAGTTCCACTCCCCCCCCCAGCCTCCCCCTCCCCTTGCTCTCGACCGCTCAGTGTGCGAGCATCTCTGGCACTTGAACCAGGCAGTGGGCTCTGGCAGGGGGCATCTGCTGACCTCACTCCCCTGTGCTGCCACCTGCTCCCTTCCCTTGGTCTGCCCTCTGCTGCATTCCCAACCCCTGGCAGGGCACAGTGTGTGTGTGTGTGGCAGCTTCCCCATTGCAGGGAGGTGGGTCAGAAATTGTCCCTTTAAGAGATCGCCTGGCTGAAATGCAGTCTGCTCTTCCAGCTGCTGCCCCTGCAGGTGCTCTTGATCTCTGTCCGTTTTGCAGGTGGGACTTCAACACAGAGGCTTCCGCGTGTGCTGCTCCACTGCCCCCCCCACTCCCTCAGCTGTTTCTGCCCGCCACTCGGAATGGAGCCCCACCCACAGCAACACTGCCCAGCACGCACCAGGGAGACTGTTGCTCTCTGTTCCGGAAAAATAAAATCTGAGCTGTGTCCTCTGTTGTCTCTCCTGCTTGGCATCTGCTGCACATTCCCTGGGCAACCCATCCCTATCAGTGGCCTCTCCAAGGGAATGCCTGGGAGGGTGGGCAGACTTGGGTTTGGGGGGGGACGGTCTATGAGCTGCCACACTGCCCACCACGTGGTTGGACAAGAGAGGGGAGTGCCGCCTATCAGCCTGCCTGGGCTGACAGCCTACCCGACCCCACAGGGCTGTTGTGCACAGGGCACTAAGGGGTGTGTGTGATGAAGTGGACTCAGAGTTCTGTGGCTGATGCACTCACACTCTGAGTTCCACAGCCCCTGGGGGAGGTGTTCCATGCACATGGCAGGAGGTGTCAGGGCAGCACAGGGGGGTCTCTGGGTGGGGGGGAGTTTTCTGCTGCTGGGCTGGTCACTCCCAGACACACATTCCAACTGCTGTCTATGACAGCGAACTCCTGCACTTGGTACTTTGTGCTTGTCTGCTTGCCATTGGCAGAGTCTCTGACAGCGGGAGGGTGTGAGGGGATTGATGGCTTCTCCATGGTCCCATGTGGCCCTGTCTCGCCCCCACCCCTGCCATCAAGCCAGGCTTCTCATGTGCGCATGCCCAGCCTCACTCCTGTTCCCTCCCCGTGTTGGTGGGACGTCTCTCCTTTGCCTGTGATGGTCTACCCATCATTGGCTCCGTTCTCTGTTTGGGGGCAGGTTGGGGATGGCTATCAGCCTCTCTGGGGCCACCTCTCCCCATCCCTGTCATGAGCAGTGGCGCATGCGCCAGGACTGGCTAATGGGGGGGGTGGCTGGCCCTCCCCTCCAGCTGCCTTCACCTCCCTTGCGTGCTCCGCCAGCGGCATTGCCATGGCAACCGTCTCTCTCATGGCAAGCTACGCCTCTCCCCTCCCCACGCTCCAGCATACCGAAGTCCTCAGGAAGACTACTAGCGGCACGGCAGCTACACTGCGGCCAGCCACCCCTTATCTCTGGATTGGGCTGCCATCAGGAATACTTTTATCTGGGCTGAGGCTGTTATATCAATGTTGAGATTTAGATAACAAGAATGCCTACTACTCAAAATTATAAATGTATTATTATTTGGGTGACTCTCAGTGCTAGGAGGTTGCCCACCACCATGCCTGCAAAAATCAAAACAGTAACACAGTAGCAAACCAGTAGAAAACTTGAGTGCACAAGGAATGAACATCTCAAATTTTCATCTGGCAGGCCAGAGCAGTAAATGTCAATGTTGTTTAAGAAATTCTCACACTGAGCAAAACCTGGTATTTAAGTAAGTAGAAGTCAGGAAGAAAAAAAAAGCCTTATCATAGTTGTCAATAAACCTGAAGATGATTTTCAGTGAAGCTCTGTGAGAACAATTCTTCTTATATGTAATTAAGGCATTTTTTATTCTTAGTAATAAAATACTCTTTTGTTAAATGTTGGTCTTAATTTGTTTCAGCTATCTCTCACACTGAACATAATAAAATCAAAGTCACGTTCTAAATAGAGCATTGCTCAAGACTCAAAATCTCCCTCAAACACACACATACACAGAGCACACAAAACCTGATTGATCACTGCTGAAATAACCAGCTTTTTTCTCATTGACTCATCACCAACAAATAACTCTTGCTTAAACAGAAAATATGGTGAAAAAAGTTAACCAGTAAATATCCCCATCATTAGTGACACAATTTCCATCAAATACTCTCAAGAACACAGTAAAGCTTTTTTTATTGGTTGATTTTCAGTTACATTTAGGAGGAACACTCAAAATGCAATCCTATCAAAGCAGATGGAACATGTTCTGAATTTTAATTTTGACTGCTGGGCTTACATAGAGATTACATACCTAACCTTAGAAAAATAATGAGTAAAAATATATAAGGGTGCAGGATCAAACTTCAGTAACATCAGTTTATTCCAATTTTGTTAAAAGTTTACTTCGCAGATGATGTGGCAGAGGAAAAACCCCTTCATTAGTATTCTACAGCATCAGAACACAAAACAGAACAGGCATTTCCAATGGTGCTGGATTCCTCAGTGTCTGGTGAGGTAAGGATGTGTGGCTGATGCCAATATGGGAAAAAACCCTATATGGTCACAACATTAAATGGCTCTTTTTATTCCATGTTCTTTGATTGGGGGGGAGGCATGGGTATGATGTTCATGTTTCTCCTCTTATGTTCCCAAAGTAGGAGTGCAAAGTGCTTCATTTTTGGAGGAAACTGTAGTGCAAGCAGTACCAATTATTCAGAAATGGACCATCCATTGCATACTTTGCCGCAAACTCAGCCATGTGCGCAAGTGTAGTTGTCTACTATCTAGATCTCATTGCTCCAGCATTTGTCATTCTGTAACATAAGTATATATATTTTTGAATGCACCTGTGCTTTTCTCAGACAGTCAACTTGGTGAAGTCATACCACTTAGCATATAGTTATTTTAAGTGCACTGATTTTCATTTCTGCCCTTCAGAGTGAGATTAGCAACTCTTTCAAGTAAAAGGGATAAAAATTAAACAGACATGATAATACACAGACATGAACATCTGAATGTTGTCTATACATCCATACAGATTGGGGGGGGGGGGGATAAAAATGAAGCCTGCAAAATCAATAAAGTATTTGCTATCCATTTCCTTTTCAAATGAAAAGGCAATTGTTTTAAACAAGGTATGCCATAACAACCCCACTTGAAAAAACAACCAAGTTTCCATTTTGGTTTAGTTCTTGGATCAGAATGTTTGTTCATGCTTATCGTTTCACCTTCCTGTCCCTCCCCTCAGTTTGCAACTCTTGCCTTTACCCATCAAAATGTAGATAGGTTCCTATTCCAAGGAGCATACCACTTTTCACTCTATGTAAACCATTTTGTAAAGCACCATATTCATTAATGGTATTGTACAAAGTATAGTAACACAATTCTCAACCACTCTGTTGAAGTTTTTACTTCTATGAGAAAAAGTCAGTGGAACTCCATGTTGGATAGTGAGCTAGAGTACAGAGTAGGAGAAATAAGGAGATCCTCTGTTCCTATTGGTCTCCTTTGCCTTTACTACTATCAGATATGGTAATATTATTTAATGGTGTAGTGTAAGACATTCAGTTTACTGTTCTATGTTTACCGTCATGGGAAATATCATTCGGATTTTCTACCTAGTTACTCCTACCTATTGCCTCTGTTAGGCTAAACAAATAATTTCTAATCTAGTGCCAGGTGGGTCAACACTGGTAGAAAATTCTACACTCTGGAATCTTATGATTTTTTCCCCCAGACAAAACAAACCTCACAATCTCTCTGTTATTGCATCTGATATTTATGACTAGAACAGCATCTTAGTGAGTCACTCTACTGAGTTTGTGGCAGACCGATCTGGTGGCACTAATGTTTCTGCAGCATCATGGACATTAGATAAGAGATGGGACAGAAAGCAAATGTCTGCAACAACTCGATTCTGCAGACAAAAAGGGGGAAAGATTAATAGAATAACTGAATATTTGACATTAGTATTTTGCAGACAAATTTTAAAAAGCATTAAAGTTTACCACAGTTGTAAAGCTTTATCACAATACAATTCACGCTCTCCAACAAACTTTCCACTTCTAAAGCTTCCTTTTATTTTTAGCTTTGGTCCCATCTATAGCAAATAATAGACGAAAGTATTAAAAGTGAGTATTTTGAAATGCAAAAAGATGTGGCTTAGGTTCAAGCAGTGAGAAAGGCAGGGTTGAAGCTACTCTTAAATGTGAGATCAGAACCAAAGCCTAGTGCAGAGAAAATGAAAGGCTTTATTTCAAAAGGTGTCTGGGATTAGGGCCTTCTTGTACAGTCAAACCAATTGTAAGAAGAATGTTGCTTTCTAAAAAGTGCCAATGAGTGGAATCACCAGGCTTCCTTGCAAGTATGGCATAGTGCAGAATGTAAAAGGATTTGCAAAATGTGGGGTTGATCCTAGGAAGTGAATATTGTACAAAAACTGACTTTTTCATCACAGAATTTGCAAGGAGAAGGGAAGGACAAGTTTTACAGTTGTCTAAGTACTGATAATAGGGCTAACCTTAAGGCCTTAGCACACGAAAACCATATATGACACTTAAACATTTCCCCCAAATTTATCAAACTTATTGAGGAAGGTGGAGTGGGAAAAGAAATGAGGAATTATAGAAAATTGTATATATAATCGTTTATGACAGAGCATTTTTGAAAACCAGGATATGTCCCTGAAGGTGATTAATATGACACAGATTTTTAAAATGGAAAGTATCTGCATATGAAATCTGTGCAAGACAAAATTGCTGTCCTTTTAGAGAAGAAAATACTAAGACTCATTTGATGTATCTTTTTAGTCACAACAGTGGCAATTTATTCTTTGTTGATGCCAATCAAACATCAACTTTTCATTTCTAGGACAGACGTACAATATTGGCTTTTGGGCACAAACAGCTTTTAAGAGAGGAGGGAGAGAACAAGATTTGTATAACACCAACTATACTATATGCACCCTATATGTGAAATAACAGCAGATCAGAGTGAGTCACTTATTTAAATATGCAAAAATGTCAGGAACATACAGCGCAAAAGAATGGAGAGCAGCTTGCAAGCTTTGCACCAGAGTATGAGGGCAGACGTACGCACACATACACACACACATTCTTTGTTAGTTACAGTTTGACAAATTGTTAAACAGAAAAGGTGGCACACGTCTATACAAAAAAAATATATATCCCAAACAGGAATGAGTTGCTTTTCTCATGCTGATTTCATATTTGAGCGCCCCTTCCCTACTTGACCAACACCCATCAAACCCACTTATTATATATGTCAAGAGGCCATTATTATTAGACTATCAATGCCAATGCTTCCATGTCCCTACTCTGTAGAACTACTAAAGATTTGAGCAGCATGCACAATTCATTTATAGTCCACTCTGCATAGTCTTTAAAACAAACTAGTAGGGGGAAAAAAGGTGAGAAACATCAGCAAAGGGCTTTCAAAATACAGATGACTGAGAGGCAAAGATCTCCTAGCAGAGGAGCGTGGATGCCAAACTTTAGGTTCATGAGCAGTCACGCTGGATGGAGGACTCTCCAAAGGTGTTGTCTGAAAGCTTTCCAATTCCTACCACAGTGGCTCTATGAGGCATAATCCAGGAGACACAATAATGTTAAGGCCAAAACTACTTCCTTTTGCAACATTAGTGGGAGCGTAACAAGATGCAGCAGCATTTTTAAACCAAGGCTCAGAGAGACACTGCTTTAGAGCTACTTCCACTCTAAGAAAGAAGCTACGCAGTATTTGCATGGCTCTCGTCTGCACTGAGCTCCTCTTTACCATTACAGTATCGCTTTCCAGAGAGACAGTAACATGGTAAGAAGGATCCACCTACCTGCAGAAACAGATGCACAGAATGCAGTTAAGCCCCCTGCCCTGGCGAATTACACTTAACTGCATTCAAAAATTCAGCTTGTGCATCGAAACCGTATCAATTTATGAAATGCCTGTTTGAAGTCTTCATTGGACATGGTGTAGATAATGGGGTTGATCAACGAGTTAAGGTATCCCAACCAAGTGAAAAAGTCAAAGATGGCCATGTGAAACCAGCAAGCATCTTTACAAATAGGTAACACCAAAGTGATGATGAAGAAAGGTAGCCAGCATACAATGAAGGCTCCTAAAATAATCCCCAGAGTCTTGGTAGCTTTCCGTTCTCTAGCAGCTGTCAGCTTCTTTTTTTCCAGCAGGGCATCCGACACCTTCACTTTGACTTGATTCATATATACAGGAGATCCTGTTTCACTGGAAGCCTCTGAGGCTTTGCAGTTTATGGAAGTGACTGATGAAGTTGACCCAGGAGAATCAGTTATTAAGTGAGCTCGGGTTAACCTTTTGCCCATGTTCTTTGGTGTCTGTTTCAAAATTCGAGATCTGGCTTCCACATAAATCCTTCCATACAGGATGATCAGTAGCAAGGTGGGGAAATAGAAGGCTCCCACTGTGGAATAGATTGTATACAAGATGTGATCTGTGTTCACCACACAGTCGGCCACCTCGTCCGCTTTTGACTGGCGCCAGAATAAGGGGGGCATTGAAATGGAGATGGAGAAGACCCACACCAAAGCAATCATGCCAGCCGCCCTCTTAGGAGTCCTTTTGGTCGAGTATTCAACCGCATCAGTTATGGCCCAGTATCTGTCCAGAGCAATCACACACAAGTGGAGAATGGAAGCAGTGCAACAAGTGATATCCGAAGAGAGCCAGATATCACAGACTATCTGCCCCAAGGTCCATTTCCCAGTCACAGTGTACATGGTGCTGATTGGCATGACAAGGATGGACACCAGGAGGTCAGTGACAGCCAGAGAAGCTATGAGATAGTTGGCTGGTGTGTGGAGCTTTCGAGTCTGGTAGACAGTGGCGATGACAAAAGCATTGGACAGCATGGTGGCCAAAGTGATAAGGGCCAAGATGATGGTCAGGACAACCTTCCAGGAGAGAGGGGTGGCATCTTGGTAGGTGGCCACTTCTTCACTGCAGTTGTGAGAATGATAGGAGTCATTGGTATGGAACACGTTCAGGCTGTCCAGAGTTTCTTGGCAGGCTCTAGGCTGCTCCATCCCTCAACGGGCTGGCTCCAGGGGGCTGCCAGGCTCAGCAACCCCGGACGGGCGTCGCCCGGAGAGCGCGCCGCATCTCAAGAGCAGCCCGCGCGAAAGGGGCGCGCGGGGAGGGGTGGGGGCTGGACATGTGCGCCGCGCTCATCCAATGGGGACGCCTCCCGCGTCCCGACGGACCATGGCTCGCGCCGCCAACCACCCGCCCTTTGCCAAAACCAAGCCGGCACCTTAGCACGTGCGGACTTCCCGGCAAGGCGACCTGCAGCGGAAGCAGCCAATACGGTGGTCCAAGCGACGACGCATCTTCCCACTTTCCTCCCAAGGAGGCAGCCTCGCTGGAAGTTACAAGTCGCCGGCGGCGGCAGCTCCGCGAGCTCCTAGAGCAAAGTCTGCTTGAGGGGCTGCAGGGCGCGCCTCGCTTTCTGGGGAGGAGAAATCAGCGCGGCCGAGCTGGCGGGCTTTGGAGCCTCCGCCTTCCCTCGCGCAAGCAGCGGAGACGAGTAACTTTTGCAGCAGCCGGACCACTGGACTGCTCCCAGGTAGGCAGCCGCGCGACTGGAGAAGCGCGCGCGTGTCTCTCTGCACAACGTGCGGTCTAGGAGAGGCAAGCGAGGGAAGCGACTGCCCGGCGTGCGCCTCCTGCCAGGGCTATATATACCGCCCGCTCGGCTTCCACTCTGCTCTGCGCGAGCCCGAGGCGGCAACTCGTGGCGGCACTCTCCCTGCGCTGACTCCCGGCCCTCCGCCACCGCCCCGCCTCTGCCTGTCCCCGCGAGAATCCCGCTGGGTCCTAGCGCCTGCCCTCACGGAGCGCGCGCCTACCTGAGACTTTGGCCACCCGAGCCTGGGTTTCCCCTCCAGTCACCTCCCCCCCCCCACCCCCAGCCGCTTCCTTTCTTATTTCTTTGCGGCTTCTTCGTCGGCAGCTAAAAAAGAAACGAGAAAGGCCCGGGGAAGGCTTCTGTGTCACTTGCGGCTCAAAAATGGCAGGGGCAGAAATGCTGGGGATCAAAAGATGAGGCGGGGGGGGGGGGGGAGTGTTTGTTGTGTTGGTGCGAAGTGAATGGCTTTTCGCCCTCCTTGCGCCGCCCTCCAGTGATGCCGCCGGGCTTCGATAGAGCCCCGCTTGGTCTCATTGGCTCCAGCCGGGTCAGGTCCGAGGAGAATGAAGTGACGCGCGGGGTCGCCTGGCGCTTGCCCTCCTTTTCGTCGCTGCTGCTGCTGCTTTTGTCCCGGGAGGCTCGAAGCTCAATAGTGCCGCGATTCTCCGGAGCGAAGGCGGCGGGACTTCCTTCTGGGGCAGTGCCTGGGCTCAGGCTGCTCGCCGCCTTGGGGCAGATCTAACGGGAGCCTAGGAAAAGTGGCGGACGAGCCTGCCTTGCCGCCCTAGTCCGTCTCTCCGCGTGAAGCACTGAAGGCCTGGCGCCTGACTCAACGTGCTCATTGCGGGACTGGAGACGAGTCACGGGGTGTGTCTTGTCCGCCCGCCCGTCTGCCTGTCTTTCTCTCGCCCGGGCTCCCAAGAGCAAAAGCAGCTCCTGATGGTGTGAGCAACGTGACGTGGAGCCCTCCGCGTGTTTACGCGGAAAGGTGGCCCACGGAGGTCCCCGGGGAGGTCCTCCGGGTAAACGGGCACCGGATCGCAGCCTCAGTGTGCCCGGCGTCCCTGAGAACGATTGTTGGCTCGAAGGTCCCCCGTTCCCGCGCGCTTTCATTCACGCGACAGATCTGATCGAAGACGTGCGTGCAAAAAACCCAGCGACCGCGCCAAGGACCGCTGCAGACGGGGCCGGGGCTGGCGGGATCTGCTCCGCCCGAGGGGCCGAAGTTGTGGCGAGGCGCTGCGCCTTCGAAATGATCTCCGAGGTCTCGGCTTGAGCCGGTCGCCCGATTTCGGCCAGAAACGCGGGCGGGGACGAGATCGTAGCTATTGCCACAGCGGCATCCCGACGACCGTTTGGGCTGGGCCAGGAGAGCGTTGCGACCAGAAGCCCGGAGCTTTTATGAAGCGAAGCTCTGTCATTGTCACCGGTTTATTATGGAGGCGGGAAGTCCTCCCTTATCATCGTTAAACCACGATTGTTATTCTTTTGCCACCTCCCGTCTCCTCGAAGCCCTGTCTTAAGCATGCTCACTCTGAGGCAACTCTCCCGCTGAGTTCAGAGAACAGCCTTGGTTCTCCTCTCTTTCCTTTAGTGGCGAGTTTTGCGCCAGATCGACACAAGCTCACTCTGGAAGAGGATCTTCGGCCGGCCTTTTCAGCCTCAAGACTCTTTATTTGTCAGGGAACTGAGAGCGATCCATCAATTTACTAGACGGACCTTGGAGACCCCGATCTTTGGGCCAGACTCTGTCAATCAGACACGCCTCACAAAGTTGTGAGGACAAAATTGTAAGGGCGACACACACCTTGAGCTCCTAAGAGGGTGGGCGGAATAACAGTGCATAGACACGGACAGGTGCACATGCTTGAGGCGGCGAAGTCGCCCGTGGCTTCTGACGGGAAATCGATAGCACTCAGGAAACGTCTCTTCCTCGGGGCAGGAAATCTTTTGGCATCTGACCCTTGGGATTGTCCCGGCCCGTCCACTCTAGCTGCCTGTGCTTTTTGCCTCGGGGCACCGAGTCCTTACATCATCTCTCTCTCCCTCCCCCCCCCTCTCTCTCACACACACACATCGCTGGACTTGCTGCTGATGTTCTTTCCATCCAGATGGGGAGTCTGGTCATTTTGGCCCACACTGCATTGTGAAGGCCTTAGCGCCCGCTGCAGAGTTCTTGGCAAAGCCGGTGGTGTTTGTTTGTTTGTATGCCCTGTCAGTGCGACCGTCAGTACTTAGTTGCAAATGGTTTTAAAGGATCACATCCTTGCACCACTAGTCTTATTGATTCCAGTGGAATTCACTTCTGGGTAACGCAACTTTAGGGAACAATCCTTAGCAATCCTTGTTTAGGGAACAATCCTTAGCAATCCTTAGTGCGGGGTGACATGATAGAGGTGTACAAGATTATGCATGGGATGGAGAAAGTAGAGAAAGAAGTACTTTTCTCCCTTTCTCACAATACAAGAACTCGTGGGCATTCGATGAAATTGCTGAGCAGACAGGTTAAAACGGATAAAAGGAAGTACTTCTTCACCCAAAGGGTGATTAACATGTGGAATTCACTGCCACAGGAGGTGGTGGCGGCTACAAGCATAGCCACCTTCAAGAGGGGGTTAGATAAAAATATGGAGCAGAGGTCCATCAGTGGCTATTAGCCACAGTGTGTGTGTGTGTGTGTGTGTGTGTGTGTGTATTGCCACTGTGTGACACAGAGTGTGGGACTGGATGGGCTATTGGCCTGATCTACCATGGCTTCTCTTATGTTCTTAGCAGGTCTTCTTAAAACTAAGTCCCATTTGACGGAACAGGGCTTACTCCCCGGACAGTGTTTGTATGATTGCAGCCATGGGACCCCAACCTCATTTGAAGGTTTCACTGCTGCGGCACTCCCACGCGCAACCCCCCCCCCTCCTTTTTAAAAGGTCCCGTAGGGAGGAGAAGCTTGCCCTGGCTCTGTATTGTAGGTAGCGTGGAACTGTCCAGCAAATCGAGCTCCTGAAATTGCCGCACAGTTTTTGTTTGCACTTTGAGAGATTCTCGGATGAAGAGCTGCCAGACTTTCAGGGATTCCTTACTGAAGCTGCAAGTTTATGTTTGCAAATGGTCCAATCCTGTCCTCATTGAATCAGAAAGCCCGTGGGACTCCTGCAGCAATCAACTCTCCAGGATCAAGAGTGATTGGTTTGGCTGGGGTTCTGTTTGGGCTTCATGGCAACAATCCTTTCCTGCCCCCTAGGAATCAACATCTGAGGTGTGTTTCACATCACAGTACAGAAATAATAGACAGGTCCAGGATTATGCAGGATGCTCTAGTGTCCTTGCAAACCTGAACCTTTTTCAGCACTGATGCTGAAAATGTTACTTTTTAAAAAAGGAACTGTTGTGAGAGTTATATTAGTGGTGTCCGTCTCACAGCATTTTAACTTCCCATAGTGGATAATGCCTCCTGTGTCTCTCACATTGACTATGCCACTATCACTGTGTTTTTTTAATTTACAAAATTTGACTAATGTCAGTATTGGGATTGTTAATAGAGAACATATTTTAAAGGTTATCTTGGTATGATTGCATTAGGCAGTTGGATCAAAAAAATTTACCCATAATGAAATAACAATTGTAAGCAAGAGAACTGTGTTAAGCATACCGACTTTCCTCTGTGGATGAATATGCACAAAAGTAAACAAATAAAAAAGAAAATTATCTTCCCATTATAGCTTTGTTTTCAGGAAAAAACAATTCACACATTAAGATATCACTGCAGTGGTTCTTGAGCTGTGGGCTGGAACTCAATGGTGGGTGACAATTCTCTCACCAGCAGAGCATGAGGCCAGGAGGGAGGAAGAGGAACAGGAACAAATGGGAGAGCAGATTCTGGGGGCTCATTTTGGGGGCTTAGTGGCCTGTTCAGGTTTGCCTAATGAGCAAAATTACCATGAAATATGAACTGTTGTGTAGTCATGCTATGTATTTATGAAGATGACCATGAAAAATGAAATACAGACATGTTTATCAAATTTATATCTTGTTCCCTCTTCCCTGAACTGGACTCAGGGTGGTTAACACCATATAAAATACACCAATAAATACAATACTAAATACGATATGATAATAAATTATCGTAAAATATAAAACTGTTAACAAATCTGCCCCATTAAAATCTATTCACCATCAAGCACAGTAAGATGCATGGATGGTAAAGACACAGCTGAAGTATACCAGTTGCCAGGTGGATCACAATCACCCAAAAGCTGCCTGAAAAAGAATAACCCTGCATGCCCTGCAGAACCTAGAGAGACCTCACAAAGCATGCATCTCTTCAGGCAGCTGAGAAGGACCTTGCTCTTGTTGACACAAGGTGGGCTTCAATAAATGCCAAGATGAAGATGGAGAGGATTATACCAGGAGAGGAGGTCCCAAAAGTATGAGGGTTCCAGACTGTTTAGGGCTTTAGAGGTAAGTACTAACACTTTGAATTGGCATTGGAAACTAATCAGAAGCCAGTGTAGCTGCCGTAGGATAATATATGCCATCAAATAATGTGTGCACTGACCAGGACACTCCTGCTAGCAATCTGACAGCTGCATTCTGGACAGCTTGCAGCTTCTGGAGCATCTTCAAAGGTAGCCCTGTACAGAGTGCATTACAGTAGTCCAGTCTTTGAGGTGACTGTTGAATGTATTGCTGTGACAAGGTCCTCCCAAGAGATAGGGAGCCAGTTGGCAGGCCTGGTGTAGATGGTAGAATGCAGTCTTTATCATCAAGGACACATATTTGTCCATGGAGAACAAAGAATTGAGTCATATGCTCAAATCTACATAAAAAGATGGACCCCATCAAAGAATTGATAGAAGAGGTCACCCCAGTGGTCTGGGCTTCCCCAGCCACATAATCTCTGTCTTAGTTGGATTTAGCTTCAACTGACTCTCACCTAGCCATTCTACCACTTCATCCAGACAGGAGGTCAAGACTGGAATTCCAGATACCGATCTTTCCTTAAATCAGAGGTAAAGCTGGGTGTCTTCTGCATCTTGATGGCACCTGACTCCGAACCTCCTGACAATCTGTGCCAGAGGGTGCATATAGATATTAAATAACATTGGTGAGAGAATCAATCCCTGCCGAACACCACAGGTTCTACCCCATGGTGATGACCTCTTTCCAACCATGATTATTCTTTGAGACCAACCCTGGAGGAATGAGGAGAACCAGCTCAAGGCCATACCCCTCACACCTCAGGACCAAATGGTCAACTGTGTCAAAGGCAGCAGACAGATCCAACAGGATCAATAGAACCATTCCTCCTGCATGTGTTCAGTGTTAACCTGATCTGAGATTCCTGCCTTTATGCTGGGTAGGGGAAAACAGAGTGAACAGCGAAGTTACTGCAGTAACATTGTGATCTGAAGCACCTTTCTGAACTTGTTGAGTACAGCAGACTTACAGTGTAATCTTAAGAACACTTCCATGGGAATATAGAATTATTGTATAGTGTGGGACTTCTGACTCAGAAGTAAGTCCCACACTATACAATAATTCTATATTCTCAGAAGTTCTGAGTAGATCTGCTTTGGATCATTCTCCTAGAATGGTGTAACTCTGTTTAGATTGCACTGTAAGTTGTTCCGTTGCACTGTATGTAGCTTACAGTTGCAAGGTAAACTACATACTTTCAATTGAAAACTCAAAATTTAATCCCAAATGGGTGATGGACTGTTGATTGCAGTTAGTGATGAAAGGAAGACACTCTGCACGTGCTTATGAGCAGTCAGTATTCTGTGTTCTAAAACCAATCTTTTCCCTTCAAACAGATTCCAAAACTGTGCCATGGTTTTAATTCTGTGCTAAAATATGAAGGGTAGAAAGGAAACTATGCTGCAAATCTAGGAAAATTGTTAACCACCTAGAAAAATCTTCAGTTAAGACCTAATCCTCTTGATGTTACTACTATATAAATATTAAATAAACACAAACAAGCTAGAAAAACCCCTAAGCACTAGTGAAATAGTCTTTTAAAAAGATAGTATTTTAAAAAAAGAACTTCAAATACAAGTTTTAAAATCCCTTGCTGTATTTATTACAAAGATACAGTAAAAGCAAAGACCAAATAATGTTTTAATTAGAACTGCAAACTTTTCTATAGTTCAAAACTTACATTTCATCAGAGGAATAAACTTTTAAAAAACATGCTATCTCCATCAATACACATGCAGAAATTTCATCTGTTGTTGCTTCAGGCCATATTTTTCCTTGGTAGTAGGAAGTTCTACCGCTGTGTTAATTTGTTCCTAAATCTTTCACAGGAAGAAAGATTTCAGAGATGGAGATTTGGTAATCTATAATAAATATCTCAGTACAGAACTTATAGGTAAAATGTTCATATCTCATGTGGAAAAAAGAAATCCTTTGGTTCACTGTTTTTTCTCAGATAGAGGAGCAATTGTTTATTTGACTAGATATTGCAGCTGTCGGCTGCTGTTTGTACAGCAAAAAATCAAGCCCAGCAACACAGACCTACACATTCACGAGCAAGAGCAACTGATCAATATTAACTGTGAAGCAAAGAAAACTCTAATTTAAAGAGAAATTGCTGTTTTGTATATGCTTGCAGGTACATATGCTAGTGCTTGAAATTCAATCATATTTGGTCACCAGCAAACTATTTGGGTCATAGCTTGAGATATTGCATTACAAGAGAATAATAACCTAACATTATTGCCATTTGATATAGTGGCAATATGAGATTATTAGTAACATGCCTAAATTAATAATAATTCAGTAACTATTCAGTAATTATGGGGTTGTATGTTAGAACAGAATAGCTAAAGTAATAATTTAATGGGTTAATAATGGAGCAAGAGAGGTAGAGGTTAGTACTTCATACATGAAAATTGAGGGGTCAACACAGTCAAAACGTGAGGGGAATTGTTGAGGTCAAAACCCATGAACACCATGTTCTGTGTTTACCAGCAAAGCACAGGTTCAAGCACTGGACTCTTACTGTAGGATATCTTGTCCCCTGACTTAAGTGCTGGTAAGTCAGCCCTTGAGAAAAGGTAAAGTCTTCAGGTGGCTCAGATGTGCAACAGAAAGGGTTTGGGTAGAAGAAGACAAAGCAAGGGACAGGTGGTATAGAATACAAGAAGGCCAGATGTATCCATGAATCCTAACTAACTTGACATGGGCCCTGAGGCTTTCATCCCAAAGGACAACCAAGAGGACTAGCAAAGGGCTTAAGTGGGATTTGGGAGTGTTTTGTGCAAGTGAAGCTAAGTTACAGTGAAGTCCTAAATATAGTTACAACCTCTAAACCCATGGACTTCAGTGGATTTAGAAGGGTATAACTCTGCTTAGGGTGGTACTTAATTTGTTTTTTAAAAAATTCCTGTGCTTATTTTAAATGTTTATATTCTGTCTTTCCACCCAATTCAGGGTCCCTAAGGCACTACATTTCGAAAATTTAAACATTAAACATTTCAGACATTAAAAAACCTTAAAATCAGTTTAATACAGGGCTTTTTTGAGCAGGAATGCAGCTCTGGCTGGCTTGGCACCAGGGGGTGTGCCCTAATATACAAATGAGTTCCTGCAGGGCTTTTTCTACAAAAAGCCCTAAGAACATAAGAGAAGCCATGTTGGATCAGGCCAATGGCCCATCCAGTCCAACACTCTGTGTCACACAATGGCCCTTTGGGTGAAGAAGTACTTCCTTTTATCCGTTTTAACCTGTCTGCTCAGCAATTTCATCGAATGCCCACGAGTTCTTGTATTGTGAGAAAGGGAGAAAAGTACCTCTTTCTCTACTTTCTCCATCCCATACATTATCTTGTAAACCTCTATCATGTCACCCCGCAGTCGACATTTCTCCAAGCTAAAGAGTCCCAAGCGTTTCAACCTTTCTTCATAGGGAAAGTGTTCCAGCCCTTTAATCATTCTAGTTGCCCTAGTTTAATATATATAAAATATTTAAAACAAAATAATACAAATATGAAAATAAAACACACAAGCAAGGAGGGAGGCTAATAAGAGTTAGTGAGGGAATGTCAAACAAAATTAAAGTCTTCCCTCACTAGCAGAAGAGTGAAATAAAAATTAACTGATATAATATTAGATTTTAGACATGGCTTGTATGAATCCTTATGTTGCAACCCACCCTGAGCACACTTTGGTGGGAAGGGAGGGATAAAAATTGAATGAATGAATAAATAAATAAATAAAAGAGTGAAACAAATGAATCTGTAAGGACCTCACCCTCTCCTTTAGATGAGACCCCCTTGGTTAGCGGGGTCACAATCTTATTTTGGACTTAGTTGTTTTAATAAGCACCACCTTTTAGACCCTAAGTGTCAGGGAGTCTGGAACATAGGGAGTCTTGTAGAAGCACCTGGGTACAGTCCTAAAAGCCCAAGAAAGAAGTAGAATATGCTGGCATCATAAACTGATTAAGTGCAACCTCCTCCAGCTCAGGGTTCTCAATAACAATAAGACTTAACTTCATTCTCAGCAACAAACAAAAATCCTGGCATATCCCAGAGGTGTTTGCCGAGCCCAAGGAAGTTGGTATTACATTAACCAAAGTCTGGTTCCTCTTTGTCCTTTTTTTTTTACTGTATTAAGAAGGGCACTCACATCATTAATTTATCCTACATCCTGTTTCAGGAACTATCTTAACTCACCCAAACTTTTGTGTCAATGCAGATCTGGCTCACTTCAACCTAATTAAAGTTTGTTAATCATATTGCCTCACCTAGGCTTTTTGTGCCCATGCAGATTTGGATCACAAAAACCCAATCAAGGTATTTTTCTCACTTTTTCTTGCCAAAGATTGACAGCAGTAAACTTGAAGCCAGCCACTGAGATTTAAATCTTTTATTTTGGATAATTGTGTTCTTGGGAAAGTAAGTTCCTGTGTCTGGCTATGAGACACATCCCCATAAAAAGACCATCTTAGCCCTGACCTGGATAGCCCAGGCAAGCCTGATCTCATCAGATCTCAGAAGCTAAGCAGGGCCAACCCTGGCAAGTACTTAGATGGGAGACCTCCTTGGAATACCAGGAGTCAGAAGGCAAAAGGCAGTTTTACCAAGCCACTTTTCTGAATGTCCCCCATACCCCAGTAGGGGTCACCAGAAGTCAGCCATGACTTCCAGGTGTGTATGTGTGCATGTGCAAATGCACACACATGTACACACACAGAGGACCATCCCAGGTCAGTGAAAAGTGTGCCAGGTTTTTCCCACTACCTGAACACCTCTGTCAATGTAGGTTCCATTTTTCCTCCTCATTCTGAGCCTTAGACCTCTCCAGGCCTCAAGCCCAGGATCTCAGATCATATGTCATTTCCTTAAAAAATTCCCAGTTTCCTTTTATAAGTGTCATCTTGTTGGTGTGTGCATATATGGCTATTTAGGAAATTAGTTCTGATGCTTCCAATGTAAATACTTAACATTTTTACTCCTTTTACTTTATTTTGTATGCAATAAAACTATTTTTTTCTGTTTACAATAACTCAGTCTGTTTCTTCAAAATTTCACTATGGGATACCACTACTGAGACCCTCCCTAATATATGTAGGCCAAGGTCTTGCATCATTCCTTTCTGAAACCCTAATTTCCCCTTCTCTGGGTCCAGGCTGGGTAAACATTTAATGATTAGGAGAGTGGAGGCAATTTGATGCTATGCTATTCCTTTCTGGAACCCTTTTAAAGCTAATTTCCCCTTCTTTGGGTCCAGTTTGGGTAACAAATCTGCCCGGAAAATTTCAGCACAATGACTGAAAAGGCCTTTTCTTGGGTTGCCACCCATCTAGCCTAAAAAACAAACACACAGAGCTTCTGAAGATGACTGGAGTTAGATGGGTACATAAGGGTGATCCTTCAGGTATGCTGATCCCAGGACATAAAGGCTTTGAAGGTCAATACTAGTGCCCTGAATTGGTCCCATTGGAAGCCAATTTAGATGGATCAAGATTGAAGTGAAATGGTCACTTTAACCCATTGCATCATTGCAGTAGCTACAGTGAAAAAATATTACTTGGATTGGATCCATAATGTATCCATAAATACATTCAGGGTGTCAATTATAAGACAATTTCTCACTATTGCAGATGCATCAATAGATTACCTAGAACACAAGCTGTGGAAGAGCACTTCCCCCTCTTCTTCCTTAATGGATGAGAAACCTTTTCCCTTTAGCCATTTGATGTCTCCCTCTCTTGCCCTTCCTCTGTGACTTCATTGCAATGTGGGGACAATAATAGTACTGCCCTGTGCTACAGGGTTACAAATTGGCGAGTTACAGTAAGGTAATGTATGTGAAGAGCATTGAATGCTTTAAAATTAGGGTTGCCAAGTCCAATTCAAGAAATATCTGGGGACTTTGGGGGTGGAGCCAGGAGACTTTGGGGGTGGAGCCAGGAACAAGAGTGTGACAAGCATAATTGAACTCCAAGAGAGTTCTGGCCATCACATTTAAAGGGACAGCACACCTTTTTAAATGTCTTCCTTCCATAGGAGATAATGAAGGATAAGGGCACCTTCTTTTGGGGCTCATAGAATTGGACCCCCTGGTCCAATCGTTTTGAAATTTGGGGGATACTTTGGGGAGAGGCACTAGATACTATATTGAAAATTTGGTGCCGCTACCTCAAAAAACAGCTCCCCCAGAGCCCCCGAAACCTCCAGATCAATTCCCCATTATACCCTATGAGAAGACGTTTCCCTCTCCACCCCCCTCCCCCCGCCCCCCCCCTTTCTGGGAAATCTGATGCAGGAGACAGAACTCACTCACCTCCGGAGGTGCAAAGGCACATGGTCCTTTGGGGGCGTGGCTGGGCTCCCCTCCCTTCACCGGCCAGCTGACTGGGGGCGGGAAGCAGCCTGAGAAAACGGAAGAGCTCTGGCTGCTGCGATCGGGGCTGGGTGGGAAGGGCTGCCGTTCTCCCCCTCCCCCCCCCCGCTTTCCCTTTTATGGCCAGCGGGAGGAGGAGGCTCCAAATCAGGGGTCTTCAGGCCTAGCGGGGGATTTGGGACCCCTATTTAAAATGCTATAAGTATTAAGAATTAATATCGTTATATTTCTATTAATTGGGTGTTGGGCACTTATACTGTGATCAGTTAGTCACAAAGACTAATGATTGTTATTTTGGGTAAGCAATAGTGGCTTCATCACTGCTGTAAAAAAGAAGGCAAAAAGAGACCACTCCCGCCCCCCTGCCCCATATGCTAATGAATACCATGTCAAGAGTAGGTTATGTTATACTTAGCATGGTAAAATATTTTTTTCCTTTATCATGATTACCATGTAAGGGCCTTTCTGGATGATTGGTTAGTGTGCAGAACATGTATCATTGCTACTCAATTGCTGCAGAGGATCCAGGTGTCTTTTCCTAGCTAGCATTTGTGTGTGTGTGTGTGTGGAGACTGCATTTTCCCAATGCTCAAAGAGTGATATTTTGTCACTGTAAAAACATAATTTCCCTTCCCAGCTAGCAAATCAGTTGCACAAATGTCAGTGGACCTATTGGCAAGTGCTAGTGACATCATAGATAATAAGTGACCTTCCCTCATTGTTATGCCTAGCCTACCTCACAGTGTTGCTCCCAGGAAAGAATTTATTTAATTCATTTATGTCCCGCTTTTCTCTGCAGGGAGGACCCAAAGCAGCTTACATTGTTTTCCTCTCCTCTGTTTTACCCACCATAGGATAGCCAACCTGAGTTCCTTGCAGAACGAGTGGAATACATTAGAACAGAATAACTAAACCAAATTCCCTTTATCATCCTGAAAAGCCTCTGATGAGATCATTGTTTTAGTTTATATTTAAAGAGACATACACATTTAATAGGGGATTTTACAGAACAGCAACATAAGGACTCTCTTCTCTTTAACATTATTTTACACTTGAAATTTGTGACAGCAATCCTATCCTAAAAATTCCAGAAAATTATTTCTCTCCTACATCCACTTTTGTGCTCTACATGATGGGCTTGCCCATCAATAATTGTCTGTCACCTGTCTTCTGCTTTAGCCCTTTAGAGAATACCTTTATCTTTCCTACTTGCATGTTGGATTATAAAATACTGAATCTAGCAGTCAGGAGGCTAAATGATGGAGGAAAGCATCTGATGCATCTTCAGTGACTACTAGGACAATATGATGAATTTATTTGGATCTTAGTTATTCCCTCAAGCATTAATTGAAAACACTGCCAAACAAAAAATATAGCTCCTTTTGGTATAAAGTTAAAACACAACTTTCTAACTGCACCAAAGGATCAAGAAGTTTTTCAGCCATCATTCATCAGTTTGGGAAATTTAGCTTTCATGAAGAAAGCTGGTGATAAATAGTAAGGCTTGTGTTTTGTTCTGTGAATCACAGTGCAGCTAAGTTATCAGTTCACCAAGCACTTCTCCTACCATTTTGTACATAGCCCGAATGTTGGATTTGGACTAAAGAAATCAGGGTTTAAAACATGAACTCATCTCTAGCATCATTGCATCACAATCCTTCAGCCTTCTTAATGTCACTTGACTATTGTCAGAATTATCAGGTGATAGTCTGAGGGCAGATGATACATAAGAAGCTCAAAATACAGCAATTATTTTTTTTAGAAAAAGAAAGAAAGGGGACGACTCTGAGTGAAGAAGAGGAGGAGATTGGATTTATATTCCACCCTTCCCTCAGAGTCTCAGAGCAGTTTACAATCCCCTTTCCCTTCCCCTGCCCTCCCCTCAACAGGCACTCTGTGGTGGAGCTGTTATGGGAACTGTTCTGAAATAACTTGTGACTGACTCAAGGTCACATCAGCAGGTGCATGTGGAGGAGTGGGGAATCAAACCTAGTTCTCTCAGATTAGAGTGCACTACACCAAACTGGCTTTGTAAATGAGTGTATCATAATTGTTCTCACGTTGGAACGATAAAATGTTCTAGTTTAGACAGCCTAAATCATGTAGTTCAGAAAATTTTACCATGTTGCATTTCATTTCACTGAGACAAGTAATCTGCAGTAAATCAGTTGCTTATGGTTGATACCACATGGCTACCATTAGATTAGAAAGTACCATTATATGTAAGTTATTAAGCTCCAACTAAGTTTTAAAAGTTATATGCATTCTTTTATTGGGGTGACTTTCACCATTACATTCCCAATAATGAAATTCCAAGTCTTTATAGATAACCTTCACTATGTAAATCAATGCATTGGTATTTTGTTGGGTTTGCCAGCCAAAAAGAAAAAGGAAAGGAAAAAAAACAACCCTCCAGTGAATGTGTGAAGTTCCCTAGTGCTCACTTTGAAATAAAGCTGAAGCTGTTTAAATGTCAGCGTTTTAAGTTACCAGTCAACATGAAAACATTCAGTCTGAGTAACTGAAATTTAATTACTTGGGACAGCTGTGACTGGTTTTTATTTTGACTCTAAAGATTTTTAAAAGGAAATTCTTGTCACCCACAACCATGCACGCACACACGCACACAGTGCAATCCTAAAAACACTTACATGAGAGTAAGCCCCTTTGAGACTGGAGTAGACTGCAATAGTATTCTGGGCAGAGGTGTTTAGAATTGCTCTACTTGGAGCAATAAAGATGTATCTGGAGAATGAACCTAAACAGGTGTGTTCAGGGGTGGAATTCTAGCAGGAGCTCCTTTGCATATTAGGCCACACACCCCTGATGCAGCCAGTCCTCCAAGAGCTTGCAAAAAAGAGCCTTATAAGCTCTTGGCAGATTGGCTACATCAGGGGTGTGTGGCCTAATATGCAAAGGAGCTCCTGCTAGAATTCCACTCCTGGATGTATTTAAAATCAAACAGGTCTATTCCATTCTTAGGCATACTGCTTCTCCAGTCCATGACATCTGAGCCACCACTGACATTTGAACAAACCCAAACCCCTTGTAGAAATGCCTTATTTTTCATGCAGTTAAGAAGAGGTTAATGGTAAGTCAAGAGAAGCAGCGGAATGGATGATTTCAAGTTTCTATATGTGTGTCACCATCACCATCATCTACTTAGTTGATTCAGAGGACTCTTCGATGCTAAACTGAACATGGAAAATCTTAGAAGAGCTAGACATACAGTAGATACCAGATTCAGCCCAAGCAGTAGGCAATTAGTCATAGATAAATTGTCATTTATTCTATATTTACATCAAAAGATGTATCCAGTCAGTTCAAAAACGCTATGATGACATTATGATTCAATGATTATATTTATCTGTTATGATTCAATGATTATATTTATCTTTCTTGCTGAATTGGGATGAATGTTACTAACATTTTGATTGTAAACATTTACAGTGGTGCTTCTTTCTTTGCCACAGGCATACTGTTTCTGCAAGGTACACATACAATCGTATTTTGGGATGCTGCACTAGAATGGCTATTGGTACATCCATTCCTAACCATACCTGTGGCAGTGTAGTAGTACTAAAAGCTGAATGTATGGAACAAAGGGCCCATACAATGGAATTACATTAGAGATTTTGATTCACTCTGATGTGTTTATTTCGCCTTCAGTAAGCAGCAAATATTGCTCCGTTGGTTAAAATGAAAATTAAACTGAATGAAACATTGTTGGAGTAGGCAGATGGCGGAAAGGACCACATACTTGCCCTGACAATGGAGATCTTGAAAGATGTTATACTCCAAGTATAAAAATAGGTTCACTTCACAGGATTTTAATTACAGGAGTGAATAAGGATTTTTTCCTTGATGTTCAGCTTGTTCATTACGGTTATCGCCCACCACTATCATCCTTCCCTCACTGTTTACTGAAGCTGAAAATGCACATTTACAAAATAGTTGCCCAACTGTAAAAATAGTATAAATTCTTGCTTCAGGATTAAAAGATAATTTTCTCAAAGGATCAGGATTACGGTGTGCTTTTAAAATGACAACAACAGCAGAATCATTCTATTTGCTTTCTGTTCTCCTCCCAAGCTCCTGTTATCTTCATCTCTGTTAAGAAGTAAATGATTTTGGATTTTGAGCTTAAGGTTTATGCTGAGCAAGGCAGATGAAACGAAACTGAGGGATATCATTTTAATCCTTTTTGCTTTCATATAGCACATAACTGAGTCCATTGTATCAGACTGTCATTGAAATACAGAGGTTAATTAGTGGTGTGATCCTGCCATACAAGCAAGCTGCTTCCTTCACATGTGAAAGCAAGTTTGCCATGTTTTAGTTTAATCTGCTGGCAAATTTGATTGCATCTGAGAATTCTGGTAAATGCTGTGGTGAGGCCACACAATCTCAAAACAATATATGTAGGATCCTGAAATGTTTTTCAGAGATTTTCCCTGGCAGTTTGTGCTTGTGTAGAGAAAACATTTCTTAACCCCACCTCACCCTCAGTCTTGAAAAGCAGTAGAAAGAGTTCTGCTGCTTTTCTGCCACCCTGTTTTCTTGTCCTCCTTTTCCTACTTGGACTCATCCTGCTTGGCTCTTTGGCTTTAAGAGTGGCTTGTTTAATAGATGTTAGCTTTGCCTCCCTTCTTGTTTTGTTTCCCAACTTATAGACTATGATGCTGACTTTTCTGCTTTGGTGATTTTTCATTACAGATCTTTACTGATTGCCTAAGATACCAAAATTATTTAAAACAACAGCACAAATTAACCAGGGTGGGGGTGCTGAACATGCATAAGGAGCCAGCTAGCTGCTGTACCAGTGTATCTCTGATATACGCTGTCTCCTAGATGTGATCTCAGAAGGCCCAGGTGGCAATACTTAGGGGAGGGATGGTGGCTCAGTGGTAGAGCATTTGCTTGGTAAGCAGAAGGTTCCAGGTACAGTCCCTGGCAACTCCAGCTAAAAGGCTCCAGGCAAATAGGTGTGAAAAACCTTAGCTTGAGACCCTGGAGAGCCACTGCCAGTCTGAGTAGACAATACTGACTTTGAAGGACCAAGGCAGCTTCATATGTTCATATGTACTCTCTAGCCGAGTGTGAGCATGGAAATGCTGTGGAGCAAGAGGGGAGGCAGGAAAGAGCATGGAGCTTGTCTCATCTGCTCAAAAGCAGACAGGGACAGAGTTGTAGAACACCCCAGGCTTTAGTGAGCTGCAGATCATGAAGAGATCTCATGAACTGGGTTGCCAGCTCCCTCCCTCTGGTATGGCACCTGTGCCTTTGTAAGATGCAGCCAGGAGCCATGCAGAGACAGGCTGAGTGGTCCTTAGTACAGCATGCCTGTGAATTAAGCAGACTTATTGACTGGAAGGCTTGAAGATGCAGGATGCCCCAGGAGCTAGACCGGAGCTGATGACTAAGCAGGAACTACACTGGTTATGCTCCCAGATCTCCCTGTTGAATCACCACCTGAAGCGACGCTAAGCAGAAACATGTTCAGCTTTGGCAAACAGTACAGATGCTGTGCCAACCACAGCCATGCCTATGGGTGCCCTGCAGGTTCTGCAGTTCAGCAGGGAACCCCCCTGAAGCAGATGCTGTAGCCATTCAAATTACACTTACAGATTCTACGAAGAAGTTCTCTGAAACTGCTCTGTCCACTGCTGCTGCTACTGCATATGCCTTCATTATTCAAAGCAGTGTGTTCCATTGTTTTCTTGGCTAGTTGATCCAGAAGGTGCAGTGGGGCTGTGCCTGAGGAGGAATTTTTGCTGGTGTAATTTTTTTTTGGGGGGGGGGTGCTGCTCAGACCATGTGCCTCTGTTCAGGTTGTGCTGTTGCTGAGACTTTTCTCACTGTCCACTGGCTTTTGGAGGGGCAAGTAGCATCAAAGAGCAGTGGCCAGATTGGCTGTGCCTGTGTGTGCCACTCACATGGGTGTCTGATTTGTCAGCTTTGCCTGAGTATGCCATCTTTGTCTTGCAGAGAGGCACACATTGTTTTTACCCCTCCCCCAGTGAAATGTCCACAAGGAACAGATCAGCTGTGCTGCTTTTGCATTGGTTGATAGTGGCCTCCACCTTTGTCACCCACAGGATTGGGCTGCCCATTTGCAAATAGGTTCCAAACTTTGATCTTATGCACATTAGCAAGCATTCTTACCGAACAGTTTAGATAGGATAGATACTCATAATCACAGTGATAGAGTTAAAAATATACTTGAACAGAGTGTCAGAGTACTTTATTAATGGATTAAAATAAAAACTCACCTGGAATATAAATTAAGAATAGTATGAAAAGATCAATAAGATTAAAATTGTCAGGCATCCTTAGTTTTAAAGGATCTCTTACTAAGGCAGTTCCTGGAAGTGGAACAGCTGTTCTCTGTTTTGGATGCCAAAACTCTTCACTGTCTTTTATTTGATCTGGCAACTTAAAACAAATTGAACAGTAGAAGAGATCACTGCCTAATGGGATGCCAGCACTTACTATTTTGCGATGAATTTCCAAAGTTCACCATTCAAGAAAGACTCCAAGGATTTAAACCCCGGAGGATATGATGTTTAGAATGACATTCCTCAGGTAGACTTTATTGTTTAACTTTTTGGTAATGGGAGAGCATTGGGAGAAACCAAGTACCCACATGAATGAAGAAAGATTTTGTTCCCTATATCCTTGCAAATGTCTTTAGTATAAAGGTCAGCTAGCTTGGCAGGCAGCTGCCTCAGTATTGCAAATCCTAGGAAGTTAGTCTGAATTAATATATGAAAGAATATACATCTGGCCACTGACAAGCCACACCCTGAGCTATGCACGCTGAGGAGAGGTTTGTTTTTTTAATGGAAGACAGTTTAATATATGTAGCATTCATAGATGTCCAGAAGGGGGTGACTCCGAAATCTACAGGGTGTGTTCACATTCCCTTTTATACCACACAATGGTGGACTTGTGTCAGAACAATGTTAAGTTCACCTGAGAAACCTGGTTGAGGTTATTATTTTATTTACCATTATTAATTCATTAATTACATTTTATACCCTGCCTTTCTGCCCCTTGTCTGGGCCCCAAGGTAACTAACAGATTAAAAACATACATTTTATTTATTTATTTATTTTTATTTATTTTATTATATTTATATCCTGCCCTCCCCTGGCGGGCTCAGAGTGGGATATAAATATACCTTAAAAACCATTTCAATGACATAAAAGCACATCATTAAAACAGAACCAAGTTAGAATACACATGCAAATCCATTAAAAAAAAATAATATAAAGGAAGGACCACTGGGGAAATGTCAGACCAAAAAAAACATAAGTCTTCATTCACTGACAGAAGATGGCAACAGAAGGAGGCATGTGAGTCTCTCTGATCAGAGAGTTCCAGAGTTTTAGTGCCACAACTGAAAAGGCCCTCTTCTGAGTCAAAGCAGGAATCTGTATGATGAGTATGGTGGTCAGGTAAATTTGTAAGGGAGCAGGCAGTCCTTCTGATATGATGTCTCAAGCCATGTAGAGCTTTAAAGGTCAGCACTAACACCTTGAATTGTGCTTGGAAATAGATTGGGAACCAGTGTAGACAGGCCAGCACTGATGTGGTCCCTATGACCCACTCTGGCTGCAGCATTCTGTACCAACTGAAGTTGCCAAAGACTTTTCAAGGACAGCCCCATGCAGAGAACATTGCAGTAATCTAATCCAGATGTAACCAGTGCATGCATGACAGTAGTCAGATCTTTTCATCCCAGGAAAGGCTGCAGCTGGCTGACCAGTCAAAGGTGATGAAAGCCACAGCTGCCATCTATTTATCCAGCAATAGGTCTGGGTCCAAGAACACCCCAAAACTATGGGCCTGTTCCTTAAAGGGGAAATGCAACCATCTTCTTACCAGCAGCACTTCCATCTTGTTGGGATTAACCTTCATTTTTACTTCCCATATCCATTGTAAAACTGCTTACAGTGATCCAGCTATTTTTTTGTGAAAACAGTAATGACAATTTCTTTTATGAACATTTTACAGAGCAATATTATATGTATGTACACAGACGTAAGCCCCAGTAGGTTCAGTAGGCCTTACTCTGTCTCAGCCAACATACCATTGTAGCATCATTAAAAAAAATCTTTGTTACTTTGTTCTTACGATCATCCTCCCCATCAATATTTGTTTGATGTTGGTTTATAATGATTTAACTCTTGAGCACATTCAGTGTATACAGTTTTGGCTTAATTTGGCCCTAAAGCTTAATTACAGAGCTTGGTGAATCAAATGACTTGGATATATAATAGCAACAATAGAGGTGGATTAGGTGGTCCTGATCCTTTGTGCAATCTGTGCTAATGGCTTGCCATTTATTATCATTATCTGAAGAATGATATAGATTAACTGTGCAAGAAGACACTTAATGAATTGCTGTATATAATATAGATATGTCTGGATAAGTGAAGAGAACATGACATTACAGCATGAATGGACCGATATGAATTTATGCAGACTGGTCAAGAAGAGATGTTGCATGCAGGGGTGTATAAAGAGGCAAATTTTAAAAATTCAGTTCTAATAGTGCAATCCTATGCATCATTAGTGAGTTGATTTGCATTAATTTCAGCACAAATGGGAGGGATGATAGATATGTGGGTAGGATTTTTTTGAAAAGATGGCCAGTATTTTGCGAAGATGCTCGGTGCCTATCTAATCTCTGCAGTGATGCAAGAATCCCTATTTCCTTCACTTCTCTGTGCAATACCATTGATGGTCTAATGACTGTAATAAATATGACTGACTGGCAATACCAGACTGCATGTCTGTCTGAGTTCAATTCAAAGTATTGGCTATCACAGACAAAGCCTTTCATGGCCACAGACTCTCACATCTGCTGGACTACCTCTCCCCCTATGCTCCACCATGACAGCTTCACTCATTTGCAGAAGGCCTTCTGCAGGTGTCACCAACCAATGGGCAAGATCAACAATTGCCCATATACATGCTTTCTTTGTTGTGGCCCTCACCTTAGGAAATGGCCTGACTGAGGAGGTCAGGAAGGCTCCCACTCTTCTTACAATTCACAAACTAAGTAAAATGGAATTACTTAGGAGGGCATTCTTTCATAGGCAGTAGGGCTATATTATAATGGAATGATTCAGAAAGATGCTTTAAAGGGAAAAGACTGCGGACTGTACTGCTGTGTATAGTACATAATATTTGTTGTTGTATGTATTATCCTACTGTGTAATTTCTGCATCCTTTAGCATGTCATGTTAATACTTATGCCTTGTTTCAGCTTTGTCTCATATTTCTACAATTCTAATCCCATTACATTGTTTATTGAATGTCTATCCTGTTGAGTTACCCTGTGTAACCCGCTTTAAGTCTCAGTGAGGAAGGCAGACTATAATTAACACAAATGAATGTTAATGGGCATAAACTGGCATAACTCTCCATAAGACTGTACTACACTATAGCACAAAATCCAATGACGTGTGGATTCAGCTCTGGTGTGTTCTGAAGCTTGTTGAGAGGAGGACAATGAGCAGGAGGAGCTGGATTTATACCTCACCCTTCACTCAGAGTCTCAGAGCAGTTTACAATCTCCTTCCCTTCCTTTCCTTTCCCCACAACAGGCACCCTGTGAAGTAGATGGGGCTGAGAGAGCTCTCCCAGAACTGCTCTTGAGAGAACAGGTCTGCAAGAACTCTGGCTGACCCAAGTTCACCCAGCAGCTGCCTGTGGAGGAGTGGGGAATCAAACCCAGTTCTCCAGATTAGAGTATGTGACTCTTAACCACTTAAAGGCAGGTTTTCAAACTGCCTTTAAAAAAATCCAAAAAGTTCTGCATCCCCTGTCATCCTTGTCACAAGAGATTAGAAGTCTCCAGCGGTAATTGCTCATAACAGATGCCTTAAATTTTCATCTGCTCAAGGAAGGAAAAGCAGAGCAATCCTGATCGTTAGAAAAGAGCAAGACTCCAGTAGTGCCTTAAAGACTAACAAAATGTGTGGCAAGGGATGAGCTTTTGTGAGTCAATGTTACTAGACTCCTGCGTGCTTGTATACTGCTACAAACAGAGACATTTTTACTGCTAACACATCAGCTATCCATCTTGATCTAAATCCTGATAGTTGTACTGTACGCAACCAGGGTAAACCTTTTCATACCTTCTAGTTAAAATGAAGCTTCTCAATATTCTATTTTAAAAATACTAATCATTTTTAAACACTATTTGGATTGAGGGCCGCTGCATATATTCTCACCTCCATATTTTTATCTTTTCTCAGCTGCTTTACAAATTAAAGTTCTCTTTAGACTTGTGAATGCCTCCGCTTCCCTATTCAGCCTCTTCTTTGTTGTGTCTGCTGTTCTTCTTTCAGTTTACTTTAATGCAAGTCCCCTTCAGAGACTTTTCTTTTATTACAGTCCACTCTGCTCTTGACCTGTGCTGTCTTTTGTGCAGCTGCCTTGCTGCCTTGCCTCTTATGATCCTCAGAAATCAATCTTTAAGCAACACTGGCAAGGACTAAAGACTAAAGTTAAAACATTGTGAAATTCAGGCCATAAGATGGAATCATTACAATGGATCAATTTGGTACCAATGATGGTCTCAAAAATAAGTTACCCCACCAATAACTTGTATTGCAATCTTTAAAGGAATCTGTTTGCACCCTCCCGCTCCCAAAAACCTTGGTTGTTTAAATGAAACTTGCACTAATAATTTAATACTGTAGAGCACTGATAAAATATTTTTATAGTGTAATCCTAAAAGGATTACTTAAATGGACTTAGAAGCATGTACCTCTGTTTAGGATTGAACAGTTAGAATGTATAAACAACTTTCCCATCCATTATTATAGTTACTTATATGTACATTCACTTGTAAAGTAGATCAGGGTTATTATCCCCACTTTAAAGAGAAGGTAGGAGGAGTGCACAAAGCTAAGTGTGAGTGTGGGAAGGTGCAGGAAGCTAGTGGCGGTCTCTTATCCATACTCATGGCTTCCTGATGATAAAGAAGCTTGGACCTGAAGAAAGCTCCAACTTCTCTTTATTAGGTGATGTGCCAAGGACAGCCAGCATGGAAAAGGGGGGACTAGGCTTGCCTTTTGGCTTGATCTCTTTACCTCCACTAATGCCAACCTCAGATTCCTAGGGCAGTGGCTTTTAAGGAGTGTCCCAATACCTGGACCCAGAACTCAGTTCCCACCCCCTCCTCATGGCTACAACAAAGTCCTTTGGGAATCTCATCTCCTCCGATCACAGCTATTAATGCCCTCCAGCCTCAGGCCAGCTGATTGGAACTGGACCACACACAAGCTACAGGTAGGATTGCCAATCTCCAGATGGCACCTGGAGATCTCCTACTGTTATGATTGATCTCCAGACAACCAAGACCAGTTCCTCTGGAGAAAATTTCCCCAGAAAATTTTCCCCTTCCCTCCCACCATCCTCAGCTACACCCCCAAAATCTCCTGGTATTTCCCAATTCAGAACTGGCAACCCTAGCTACACATCTCTGTGGAGGGTCATATCTCCTGGTTGTATTTGAGGGGATCCCTGTTTCCTTGACTGACTTACCCCAAAGTAGGGCTCCCTTTTGCCTTGCCCTTCTACTCTTCAGGAGGTGCCCACCAGCCTGGTTGCACCAAGACATAATGTGTTCCCAAGCTCTCCCACCACCAGCTCTTTAAATGTATAGCCATCAACCAATTTTAGAAGAAGAGATTAAAGGCAGGGAAGCTTCTCCCCCACCCTCCCATCCACAAAGCTAGAAAGCTATCAGCATCTCTCCTCTTCTATTTGGTGGCTCTGGGGAGGGGGGTGGAGACAGAGCAATCTCTCCTCAGAGACCTAGATTTGTCTCTGGGATATTTGATTGTTGATCCCTAGCTTAACTGGTTAACAAGGGGAATGAGTTTTAACTAAACAAGCAAATGTTGACCTCCCATTTTCTTTTTCAAAAGCTTAATACTTTATATTACAGAGGCTATGGAACATTAATTGATTTAGCCATATTATTTACAGGGTAGAGCTCACAAGTAGCTGTAAACAACTGCAGTCTCCTGGAGGGTTCTTGTCAAGGATGCTGAAGCATGTGGCAGAATAACAAACTAAGGTTATGATCACTTTCCCTCTTTATGAGAGCAATAAAATAGGTAATCCTGATCTTAATAGGTGCTTCTGCTTTTGTCGATAAAAATCCTGTTCCTTCCTTCCTCCAGGTCAATAGATATTTCCCACACAGTGAGAATATATCTATTAGTTCAGTGGGGGAAATGAACATAGAAAGACTTCAGGGCCATGATAGAAATCCCTAGGAGGCAGGATTATACAATGGTGCATGCCGTCTGCAAGCAGCTCTCTCAAAATGGTGACCAAGTTACACATTACAGATGTGCAGGAGCAGACACTAAAATAATAATAAAATAAAATAAGGGAGGGACGGTGGCTCAGTGGTAGAGCGTCTGCTTGGGAAGCAGAAGGTCCCAAGTTCAATCCCCGGCATCTCCAAAAAAGGGTCCAGGCAAGTAGATGTGAAAAACCTCAGCTTGAGACCCTAGAGAGCCGCTGCCAGTCTGAGAAGACAATACTGACTTTGATGGACTGAGGGTCTGATTCAGTATAAGGCAGCTTCATATGTTCATATGTTCAATCATCACAATCCCACTAGCACTGGGCTGTTTGCAAAATAGTTCACCTGCCTTTTCAGCAACTCATGAGTGCATAGCTTTTTAATACATGCATATATACCCTGCTGCCCACCCCCCACTGCCCAAGTGGCCTGGGTTTATTTTGAAGAGCTCATGCAAAGGTCTGATATTGTGTTGGCCTGAAGGTTTACAGCACATGATCTGCAGTCATACTGAGCTGAAAAATTAGTATGATAACTTAGAATCAGTTCTCCTTCCTTGGAGGTTTTTAAACAAAGGCTAGATGGCTAGTGATGGAGATCCTGTGAATTTAAGGGGAGGTATTTGTGAATTTCCTGCATTTTGCAGGGGGTTGGACTAAACGACCCTGGAGGTCCCCTCCAACTCTATGATTTTGTTTCATTGTAACATCTGAAAGTGTGTTTTGCTTGCACAGATGGGAAGTTTTCTTCATTTTAGGTAATCACGTCTATGCAATGTATAGGCTTGGATTATTGAGTTGCGTGAATTGCAGTATTTCAGTTCAGCACTCTACAAATCAATTTGGGAACAAACAGAACTAGGTAAAACACCATCACCTAAATGGTGAAATCTTTTGTTGAAATACTGACTTGCTGTAAAGACTTGTGCTTTTTCCTTACATGTTTTTATACTTAAAAACCAGAATATTTGGCCTTTCACAGCAAGAATAAAGGCTTCTGTTTGATCAACAAAGTTAGTTCACACAAGTGTTTCTAGGACATGAGCAGTTATTTTGTGGCTTTCTTAACAGACTTTCTCAACTCAGTTACAACTTGTGAAATATTGTAGTAGTGCCTCAGTAGCTAAAATGGCAGTCAACCTTCAATTTATATTTATATATATTTATATTTATATTATTTATAAATATCACATGAAAAGTGAAAAGATGGAATAGTCTAATACAGGGCTTCATGACCTGCTGTGACTAATCCTACAAACTATATATTGGGGTCTTGGCAAGTCAAGTCAGCTCTAAGAACCAATAAAAAGATTTGGGTTTTTTGTCTCTTGGTGGGCGGGTAATGCTACATTACTATGGGCTGCATTTTCCTAGGTGGAATACAAATTGTGCAGGCCAAATTTAAAAAGTAGAGGTCAGTAACTGAAGATAGCCTAAACTTCCTTTTGTAAAAAAAACAAATAGAACCTGATAAACCATCTACCTTGAAGAAGGAAAAATTGAACTTCCTACTCCCAAGTGTAGAATTAAGAAGAAGAAGATATTGGATTTATATCCCGCCCTCCACTCCAAATCTCAGAGTGGCTCACAATCTCCTTCACCTTCTTACCCCACAACAGACACCCTGTGAGGTGGGTTGGGCTGAGAGGACTCTCACAGCGGCTGCCCTTTCAAGGACAACCTCTGCCAGAGCTATGGCTGACCCAAGGCCATTTCAGCAGGTGCAAGTGGAGGAGTGGGGAATCAAACCCGGTTCTCCCAGATAAGAGTTTGCACACTTAACCACTACACCAAACTGGCTCTCTTAAATTAAATAGTAGAATTACCCTAGGCCCTGTTCACACATATGCCAAGATAATAGTTCCTGGGCTATACTGTTTGGACTGCCATAGGGACCTGAATATTTATCGCATATTTACAGAACGAAACTCGGTGATGGAGTACAAATTTATCCTTGATTTTTCTTTAACATGCTTGATCTGTATATGCAGCTGGACATTTTTTTCCCCCATTGGGAAGTAGTCACTCATGCAGCACCATATCTACATTCTGAAATTATACAGTCTTGGAACAATTACTGTGCTGACTGATGTTTGCATGAGCTGTGTCTTAGTGACCCTTTGAATCAAATACTACAATTAGATCATATTATGGGTGCCAAAGCATTTGGAATTGTGGTTTGATCTGCTAGAGTAGAAATCAATCGATGAGGGGGCGGGGGGAGGAAACTAGATTATAAAAGAATGTGGAGCTTGGAAATTTGACTCAGTAGAGTCCAAAAGAGATGACTGAGTCAGTTTTACAAATCTGGAAGCAATCTTTACAAAAGCTTTAAGGTTTAAATGGAAACATATAATGGATCTTCATTTAAAAGAGATTATCGTTTAAAGCCACTTAGAGCTTTTCAAAAGAGATGCCATGTAAACCAGAAATGTACCTGCACAATGTCCTAAAGAATGTGGCAATAATGATTTCAATGTCGAATAAATTCTTTGGATTGCAATTTGCAAGTATAACAGTTGGTGGCAGCTTTGAAACAATTTTTGCCTTTCCAAATTCTCATGGCAAATTTACAAAGAACTGCAACAGAATACTCAATCAGTCTTTTTACATTGATTTAAATGAATGTAACAATAAAACTGTTATCCATTTTCTTAGGAAGCTCTTTGCAGACAGCTTTGTTAACTAGGATTTTATTATTCACATTTACCAAAGTGTCAGAAGTGCTTCTGAGCAGAAGTGAAGAGCTAATGTCAAAGATAAATTGTCAAAAGAAGACAATAGTAATGACAACAGCTGGGTGAAATCAGTGTAAGGTTACTTTAATGTCCATCAAACTTGCCCACTCCAAGCATAGACAAAGAAGAGATTGTAACAAGATTACTTTTTGGGTTCAGTCTGCTATTTCTCAGTTGATGAGTCTGTTTATAGGAGCTAAAGTAGAAAGCATGAAACACCATACCCACTGAAGATTTTAATATCAAAGCATATATAGTATATATATTTTATTTGAAAATCTGTTTATTTAGTCAAAACATTTCTATTTCCTCTCAAATAGAGTCCCCAAGGTGACAAACAGCAAGGCATTAAAACGTTTAAAACATCAAAAACATACTCCCAGTAAAATTTTATTGTTCCTCCTGCTTGATTGTGTGCTGTTTCTATATTTGTGTTTTTATTGTGACATATAAACATATTGTTAAATATAAACATAGAAATGTACAAACAACACACAATCATTCAGAAGGAACAATAAAAGTTTACCAGGGGCTTGCCAAAAGAAACAGAAAAGTCTTCACCTGCTGGCAGCAGACAATGACCAAGGGAAACAGACAAATCTCCCTGGAAAGAGAAAGTTTTAGCACCGCGATTTTTAAAAAAGGCCCTTTCTTGGGACACACTAGGGGTGTGCATTCAGTTTAAACCTTATCAGTATCTTTCAGGTATTTATTCAGCTGAATACAGATCCCATCCATCCAGACCTTTAATGGCAAAACATAGACATTTCTTGAATACAGATTCTTGAATCTGATTTGGCTACTGATATAGCTGAGCCTGAATAAAAGCCAATATTATTCTGCTTTTATTTGGGCACAGCTTGGAGAAGGCATTTAAAGAGACCAAAATATCTTTAAATGCCTTCTGAGTTGACTTGCCAAGCCACATGACAACTTCATCACATATAGAAATCTTCTCCACATACGAAAATTTGTGTGTTAAATGCCATCAAATCACTTCCAATTTACGGCAACCCTAAAAATTAATGACCTCTCAAACATCCATTTACCATTTTAAAGTTTTTATTAATTTTCCAAAGAAGAAAAGGGGAAAGGGAAGTTGGAAATAGAAAGTTGAAGTTACAGTTAGTAATACGATTATAATCCAGTCTGCATGATAATAAATCTTTCAAATAAAATGTCATTGAGATATTATTGTTCATTTTATATCATATCTTCATAATCTATGTAGACTATTATGCTGACTGTAAGTCGTCATTTAGACTATCTGTCTATCTAAATTGGATTACCTTTCTACATTTTAATATACTTCTTAAGAGATAAAAATAAAAGTTCACACCAGTATGTCTTAAGTATCTAACCACACATATAGCTTCTCCCAATGTTTCCTTGCTTCTTCCTTAGATTTTCCAGCCAACAACTGGGATAAATAGTCTGTTTCCGCCATTTCCAAAATTTTCCCCACCAAGTCAGATCTCATGGGGATTTCCTGAAGTTTCCATTTCTGTGCCAGAAGAATTCTAGCTGCTGTATTGATATGAGCTATTAAATGTCTCATCTCTTTTGTATAGTCACTAGGATATATATTCAGTAAAAATAGTTCTGGTTTAAATTGAATCTGTATCTTCAGGATTTTCTGTAGAAGTTCATGCACCATCTTCCAATAGTCTTTCACCACCTCACAGGTGACCTCCCAAACATCCAATCGTTGTTTGCTCAGGTCTTGAAACTGAAGGCTGTGGCCTCCTTAATTGAGAAAATCCATGACATACCTTTTGCTGCCTTCAACTTTTCCTAGCATCATTGTTTTTCCAGTGACTTTTGTCTTATAATGTGATCGAAGTATGATAACCTCAGTTTACTCATTTTAGCTTCTAAGGAAAGTTCAGACTTGATTTGATATAGAATCCACTTATTTGTCTTTTTGGTGGTCCATGATATCTGTAGAGCTGTCCTCTAACAGCACATTTCAAATGAATGAAAACATGTGCTGGCATTATTATTGTTAACTCCAACACCAGACAGAAGATTATTAAGTATATCTCTTATTCTATCTATATCTATCTAAATGAAGGGGAAGGGCGAGAAAGAGAGAGAGACTTAATTTTCTGATTATGTCATGCATGTACATTTTATTCAAGGATGCTTGATACCGCAAAAAATTCCTGTCGTGTTGCAAATTGTATAACTTTTGCTGTTAAACTTTCTTTTATTTCTGTACTAGCATCACTTCTTCTTGGGCATTGGAATGATGCTTACATGGGAAGTATAAACTCAGCATAATAAATGCTTCTCATTTGGGCATAGATTCCACTTTACTGGAGTGGTAAGAAGCAGTCACATTTCAGCTTCTCCTGTACTGATGAGGAAACATAGGAATGGACCAGAGAGCTATACTGATGCTAAATTTTTTATGGACATGGATAGATTAATATTTTTATCATTTGTACTGTACCCACAAAGACATCTGTGGTACAAAGAAAGGAGGAAAAAAGAGTTCTCCTTTATCTTGCTTGAAGAACCTGAGCTTTCATATGATAGGGAACAATTCTATTTTGCATAAATTCCTGTCACACAGTTTCTTTCTCAGCCATGGCAGTGGCCAACTCCACATTTTCCTATATTTTTTTCAGGAGTTTGAAAGAGCAGGCCAATTTAGTGATGGATAATTTATCCAGCATTCTCCAAAGTTTCTATGACTTTGACATTATCAGATGACAGGCGGTCTATCATTGGTAATCTACATTCATTGTGGGTTCTGAGAAAGCTCCAGAATGCTGACAAGCTATCAGAATTCTTCAAAGTTTTGTCTTATTCTGAGGCCTAAGCAGAAAAGGCTAATACATAGCCTTTAAGCAGATATTTTGATTTATCAAAAATATGTAAACTACCGGTAAATATAAGACTAGAAAACTGTTGGTCTGCTGTTACATAGGTATACATGCAGTTCACTTTGACCATATCCACACAAGTGCAAACCTCCGCATTGGCATTCTTTAATAACCAAAGTTTATAAAGCTTTCCACATAAGTTTTTGCCTCCCCAAGAGTAGACCCAAATTTAGTGCCCTGTTACTCCATGTTTTCTGAATCCACTTTTTCTGTGATTTCCCCTCTTCAAATCTGAACTCTCAGTGAGGAATTCCTGATTTCTAATTTTGTTTTCTTTTGTGTCATCAGTGTTGCATGTTCATATGCCATCCTGGTTATTCCGGAATTTTTCAACAAAACTGAGAGAACGTGGAAGTATGTATTGTGAGTTTTAGTGTATAAGTCAGAGATGGCATGGAATCCAATAAACTAGAAAACCTAAAAGGAACTAGCTTCTTCAAAGAATCACTTTGAATAGAAACACCAGGCTTAAAACCAAATCTGGTACTGGGGACACACTATTGTTCCCATGAGGAAAACTCTGACAGTGATCTTTAGATGGAAAAAGAAAAACAAGCTTCCACAGATGAAAATGTAAGAATGAGTTACTTTCACTTGCTTGTCCTTGACTGAGTAAATGCATATTCAAGTCATAATGAAACAGAGATCTTTTAGATTCAGAGTGCAATCCTAATAAGGTCTGCTTAGAAATAGGCCCCATGTTTTTCAATAGGGCTTATTCTCAGGCAAGTGTTCTTAGGACTGCAGCCTATATGATTTATCTTAGACCAATTAGCTATGGAGCCAACTGGAAGTGGTACTCTTGACTTAATCTTGACAGGAAACCAGACCTATTCAGAATAAGATATATGATGTCTCACAAAGGTGAAGCTGAAACAAATGCTCATAAAAATCACTTTTTAGACTATTGGCCTTGCTAGCCTAGACCTGGCAAGTTATAAATGGCTAAAATGTGTAAATCCAATCTAAAAAGAGTAATCTGTGAGAAATAATATTCTTCCCAGCAGTTTACCGTTCTCAAAATAGCAAGTGTAAGATTCCCTGGGGAGTGGGGAAAAACTGAAAGTAAAATATCCAGCAGCTAATGATATTTTGTGCTGACAAATCCTTTTGAAAATTGGGGAGATCTTTTGAAGGTACTGCAGTGTTTGTTGCAGAGATCTATTCATCTAGTTATACAGAATTGGAAAAAATTTCATGTGAACAGAACTTGTAAAAAAAACTAAGGAACTAACAACCTAGAATTATTAAAAACTGAGGCACTTCGAGAGGGAAAAAAACACAACATTGTTTACAGGTATAGTCATAGGCAGAATTTAACTCAATGGGTATACACTGGAATAGCTTTGAATAGGATTTCACAGTTAATTACTCTTAAAAGATCTAGGTCTAGTAAGGTAGCATATACTAGCAATACAGAGTGTTAGAATGCTGTGTTAGTGTCCAATTTGCCATCCATACATCCATATAGAAGAAGAGGAAGAGCAGAAGGAGGAGATTTATACCCTGACTTTCACTCGGAGTCTCAAAGCAGTTTACAATCTCCTTTCCCACCCCACAACAGACACCCTGTGAGGCAGGTGAGGCTGAAAGAGCTCTCAAAGAACTGCTCTTGAGAGGAACAGCTCTGAGAGAGTTATGACTGACCCAAGGTCACTCAGCAGGTGCATGTGGAGGAGTGGGAAATCAAACCTGATTTTCCCAGATTAGATTCCTTGCACTTAACCACTATATAGGTAATAGGAATCACAGATTAACTGTGTTACAATGATCTGGCAAGAGTATTTCCTTGAAGTCAAAAGTCCTGACTCACAAAGATTGTTCAGAAACATCTAATTAGTAATAGTCCATATTACAAATTCCAAAGATGATACTCCACAGTTCCAAACAAGATCCCAGTGGTATTTCTTGTTTCATAATCAAACTTCCTTAATGGAGAATCACTGCTGTATATCAGGCACAAATTGGACTTCCAAAGCCAAACACTGGCATCATTAAACATAGAGGACCAGGGGTGGAATTCTAGCAGGTGCTCCTTTGCATATTAGGCCACACACTCCTGATGTAGCCAGTCCTCCAAGAGCTTACAAAAAAGATCCTTGTAAACTCTTGGAGGATTGGCTATATCAGGTGTGTGTAGTCTAATATTCAAAGGAGCTCCTGCTAGAATTCCACCCCTGTAGAGGACTAATAATCTAGTCCAGGGGTGGCCAAGGAGAGCCAGTTTGGTATAGTGGTTAATTCTGCGGACTCTTATCTGGGAGAACTGAGTTTGATTCCCCTCTCCTCCACTTGCACCTGCTAGCATGGCCTTGGGTCAGCCATAACTCTGGCAGAGGTTGTCCTTGAAAGGGCAGCTGTGTGAGAGCCCTCTCCAGCCCCACCCACCTCACAGGGTGTCTGTTGTGGGGGAGGAAGGTGAAAGAGATTGTGAACCGCTCTGAGACTCTTCGGAGTGGAGGGCAGGATATAAATCCAGTATCTTCATCTTCTTCTTCAAACTGTGTCTCAGGAGCCACATGTGGCTCTTTCACAAATATTGTGTGGCTCTTGAAGCCCACCCCCTAAGCCTGCTTGGAGAAGGTATTCTCTCTTTAAATCACTTCTCCAAGCCAAACCAGCTGGCAACATGGATAATACATTTAAAGTTAAAGTTGTTTTCTTTCCACCACTCCCTCCCTCCTCCCTCTACCCCATCTATTTGCCTGCCTGTCTTGTCTTGCGAGAAGAGCCCCGTGGCACAGAGTGGTAAAGCTGCAGTACTGGAGTTGGAGCCCTCTGCTCACGACCTGAGTTGTGTCCCAGCAAAAGCTGGTTCAGGTAGCTGGCTCCAGGTTGACTCAGCCTTACATCCTTCCAGGGTTGGTAAAATGAGTACCCAGCTTGCTGGGCGGAAAGTGTAATGACCGTGGAAGGCAATGGCAAACCACCCCATAAAAAGGTCTGCTGTGAAAACGTTGTGAAAGCAAGGTCACCCCAGAGTCGAAAACAACTGGTGCTTGCACAGGGGACCTTTCCTTTCCTTCCTTGTCTTGTGGCTTTCAAACATCTGACATTCATGTCTTGTGACTCTCAAACAACTGATGTTTATTCTATGTGGCCCTTATGTTAAGCAAGTTTGGCCACCCCTGAGCTAGTCATTATTAGAAGGCACATTAGCTGGTGGAAGAAACTTTCTTGGACAGTAGGAGATTCCTGCCAGCGTCTTCTACCAAATATAGCTGTCTGCAGCCACCAAAAAGTTACTTCCTGTGGGCATATGATCATAGGGGGCAATAGATAGAGGGAGGGATCCACAGGTAAAGGAGGGATCGAGCTGCTCTTGCATGAGCAGAGATGTCTTCTCCCACAAGGGACTCGCCAGAAGATGCTTCGCCAGAAGATGCTCTTTGATTTTAATGGACTAATTCCATTTAGCTCTAACTTCTTTTAACTTGGCACGCACACATCCTACCATCCAAAATCAATGCTAGTTCCCAGAATTGTTTGCATCTCACCTCACTAATCCTTCTGTATTTCAGAGTTTTTACCACACAGCTGCTGCCAACAGAGAATGAATGAAATAATCTTTGCTCTAATACCGCATGTATGTACCTCACCAAAATTGTGTGTGTTTTAGAAATTATATCTTGTCATAAACATTTTTATCTTAGGACACTGGTCCAGTGAAACCAATGCGGTAAGAAGGATGTAACTCTGTTAAGGATTGCACTGTAAATTCTCCCTTTTAGTCTCAGGGCTTCTTTTTAAAATGATGTACTGTCTCTTATGAAGGCCCCATGGCTCACTGATGGAGAACATCAGTATGCAAAAGGCCCTAGACACACTGCCTGGCATCTCCTGCCCAATATTGTGTAAAAGATCCTTTCCTACTTGAGAATCCGGAGAACCACAGTCCTCCAACTGAGCTGTCTGAACTAGATGGACCAACCTATTCTAAGCAGTTCTGAAGCTCATAATACATATTGTAATGGGATTTTAAAATGTGTTTGTTCATACTGCTTTTATTGATCATCCCCTCCAGAGACCCATTCTGACAATAAATGTATCTGACAAGAATCATAATACATTGAGCCAGAAGGAACAGCCAACCCTTCTGCTATGACACATCTTTGAATGACATGTCTTGCAACTGTCAGGTGCTTATTTGTCCAGATAAAGGCTATTACCAAAACTACCCACTCTTTCAATTGTCTTGCATTATGTGAATGGCAACTAGTGAAAGAGAGGCAGAATTTTCTTTTTTAACCAAATACATTTGCATAACTATGAACACTTTAAAGATGAACATCTTTCCAAATAATCTTTACCATCTATCTTCAGGGTGAAATCACTTACTGAAAATGCCTCTCAGTCTAATTCCGCCCCCCCCCCCCAAAAAAAAAATCAAATATCTTACCATCTGCAATTTCAAATGCAAATTCCAGCCACTATAAAGCTTTTATTTATCTTATCTGTTTAACCATGTTTCTCCAATTTAGGTTGATTCAAAAACCATCAGTGATACCTTTCTAGAGATAGATCCAGGGGGGCAGCCATGTTGGTTGAAGCAACAGAACAAAGTAGGAGTCCAGTAGTACCTTTAAGACCAACAAGTTTTATTCAGAATGTAAGCTTTCATGTGCATGCACACTTCTTCAGACGAGGAATTAGAAGAAACAAAATATCACGAAACATCGAACAAGCTTTCAGATCCCTAGGAATTCTTCATCATGCTGGATCTGGTACAGAAACAAAAAAAAGTGAGCTGATGGATGGGAGAAAAAGATGTTTCAGAGCACAACACACTGCATTGTATAGAATCTTAGAATCTTAAACAAACTACTGGGCACAAAACGGTCCTATTTGTTTCAAATTGTGAGATCTATTCAAAAATATTAATCAATCACCAGTAGGCTGACAAAGAATCTTCTGTTTTGGACAAACACATACCCACATCATCAGAACATAACAACAGTTTAAATTCACTTCAGTGTTACTCCATTTATTGCATCAGTTTCTATTGCATTGACTACAAACAGTTCTATATCAGTTATGGGCAACCTTGTCTATGCAAGGATTTACATGGTTGTCCAGGGCTCAATACATTTCCTACATTTTCAGTTTAACAGAAATGGGACATTTGTGAGAGACACAAACGTGTCCCTCATGAAGATCTATGAGTCACCAGAAGCCAACATGAATCCATTTCTCAGTACACCAAGTTTTTATTAATGCATTTATTGACAATGTATTTTGTAATCCATATTGTATCATAGTGGATATTCTTGGCAGGAAGGTATTTTACGTAAAACACATCCCCAAAATATGTTAATAAATAAGTAAACAAAGAGATATGTTTAAGCATGTTTTTAAATTGTGGCACAAAACTTGAAACCATGCCTAAGGCTGGATAATTTGTCTTGGCTCACCCAAATTGTGTGTGGACACAGGAAGTGATATTGTGAAATATATTTCACGTTTGCCATGCCAAATGAACAAGTGTTACATCAAGTGAGATCTATTTCACCAACATTACAGAAAAGGCATCAGCAGAAGCAAAAAACTAATGACTAGACAGGAACACATAGGCATTCAAAGCATTTTCCTGGATGGGACAGTGACTCAAAAACAGGATCATTTTAATTGATCAGTATCTTCTCCCAAAGACTAAAAGGGCAGTTTTTCATGCCCTGTATGTTCCAAGTTAATCTTTGAGCAGACATATTTACTTACGTTGCATCTCTCTGAGCACTTGAAATAGACTTGCCCTGGCTGCTAAATGGATATAAAATAGCATAGCACAAATGTTATCTGAACTTTGTTTTGGTTGAAAAAAGCTCTCCATTTTTTAAAGGACATTAGTTTTTTACAGGCCTTAATCATTCCAGATGGACCACAAATTTTAAATAATGAGAGGCATGAATCATTTAGTTTTAGAGAGGATTGTATTTTCTGAAAAGCAAAAAACTATGTCTTCTTCCCAAACACAAAAAGATAAAACCTTGTATAGGAAATGTTAAAATCCTAATATCTGAAATTTGACATGTTACAAAAAAGTGGACCTAGTTTCATTTTCATATTACATTTGGTAATGTAAGAATTGCCCTAATTGGTAGCATTAGATGTCTGAGGATGTATTGTAGGAGTCCACTCCATAACTTCTTTACATGCCAGCATCACCTACCCTAGAAACTGGAACAAAGTTGACCTGGAAAATCCTGGGAAACATGGACATCCTGCACACAGCTATGGTCTTCACACAACTATGGTCTTCTTAGGCTAAGAAGGAGAAGCAAACCTATGATCCCTGCTATAGCATTAGGTAATGTGAAAAAAGCTTTTAAAAATCCACTAAAATGCAGTATCACAGATGGTGTCCATAAGAGCGAGGTTCTTTTGTTCCAATTAATTCCAGTAGGACTGAATCAGACTGTGCAGTGGATTTAATTCTTCCTTTTTTCCTTCCTTGAAGCATGTATACTCTAAGATGGTGCACATAAATATGCTTATATGACCATAGCCTACTGTGCCTACATTTACTTTATTTCTTTGCACTTCTAATAACGCTATTTTCAAAGGCTTATGAGGGGTAACATATATCTGACACATATTAAAACCTCAGTTCCTTTAATTCTTTCAAACATATTCACATTCCAGCAAAAGTTAAAGACAACCATAGTGCAATTCTAAGCAGAGTTGCATCCTTCTAAATTCATTGAAGCTAGTGGGCTTAGAAGAGTGTGACTGTGTTTAGGATTCCACTGCTGGTGATATGTCTGGTGGGGAAGACGATGGGGGAAAGTCTTTAAGAATAATACCTAGCTGACTTTGTTCTCTTCTTGCTGCACAGGTATTTAAAGCTTGGGTTGTGCTCCTGGCATTTTCTGGTGAGGTGGAGATGTGCCTGCTGAATATCATCTAACAGATTTTGTTCTCCTCCTGCCCTACTGGTCTAGATATGCCCAGAGGTATAAGCCAAACGTCTGGATATGCTCAGAGGTATAAACCAAAGGGCTTTTGTCTCTTAGCTGGAGGTGAGAGCCTAGAGCTGGCAGGAAGAATAGTTAGGAGGGAGAGGAAGATTTGCTCTGTACTCAGAAGACTCCCCTCCTCCCTTTCTTGATAATTTTTGTTGTTCTTTTTCCTTTTTTGTATTGTAAGCTGCTTTGTCTTGCTACTGGGGAGAAAAGTGGGATACAAATAAATAAACAAACATAATGAACACCATTGAATATGAAATGCAGTCACCCCTACTGATTATTAGCCCTTATATTTGACCAGGTGAAAGTCTCGTCTTGCTTCCTATTGCCAGCTTGAGCTTTAGCTGAAAGAAAGATTCCAAAACTGGAGAGCAGCACCAATGAATGCTTTTCTCATATGCACTAATATTTTGGACTGAAAAAAGCCTCATGAACTTGCTGAGTAACCTATCAGTATTCAGTAAAAACTATTTAATAATGCAAGATGACTGTATTAAAAATTAAACATGTAAATATTTACAATATTTAGCCAGTGTACACAGTGGCAAATTCAGCCGGCATCCTTCCCAGGGAGCACTATTATAGTCATGCATTATACGTTTTTATTTATTAAAAGATGCTTCGCACATCATATCCTGCAAGGAGCACTAGACAACAAAAATGGATTTATTCCATTTTGTTCTCACAACAATCCTATGAAGTCAGTCAGCCTGGCTGAGGGTGACTTCCTGATGATGGCAAACTATAATGATGTTATAACCTCTTGATGCCCTCTATTTTGTCACCTGGCCTAGGCAAGGTACAAACCTCTTGAGTAACTATGCCCTCTATTTTAACCCAAAACTAACAAAGCCAGACTGTTACCCAGATTTATGGCACTTCACACCTATGACATCAATCTGCTTTTTATCACCCTCCAATGTTGTTTCAGCCCAGTTAACAACACTAACTAACAAACACAGAACCCAATTTGTGATTCTTTTAATCTGCTAAAAATATTCCCATGATTCTACATACGAACTCACTGCCCACTTATATTAAGAACTGCTGCTTGCCATTCCAAATTTGTCTGATGAAGTCTGCTTAGAGCATATGAAAGCTTACATTCTGAATAAAACTTAGTTGGTCTTAAAGGTGCAACTTGTCTGCTGCTTTGTTCTGATGATAACTCAGTGAGTATTGTTGAACAAGGATTCTAATCTTTGGTTCCCTGGTCCAAGTCAGCACCTTATCTAATACTCCAGTCTTCAAATTTTCCAGGCCTGGAACTCACCTTTAACCCCCAGTGCTACATGGGACCAACCCCATGGTGGGAACTCTTGTGACATCACAGACACGTAAGAAGATCAGGATTTAGAGTTATGAACACAACCCTACTTAGCTTCTGAGACCGGATGAGATCAAGCTAGCCTGGGCAACTGTTATAAAACTGGTACCTTTTTAATGTTTTTACTGTTTTTTTCCTGGCATATGCTAACTTAAGACAGGGTATACTCTTAGTGATCACTTGTATAACAACTTAGTTATTTAAACACTACTTAAAAAAAACACTTTAATTTCTAAATCCCTGACAGAACAGTGTAATAGTTCTGTAGCATGTGCTCTAGAACCTTTCCTGCAGTTCTGTTTCTGTAATAAGCAAATATTAAGTTTCGTTAAAATTAAAATCATGTGTATGTTTGTATGCAAGAAAAATTTGCAATTAAAAAAAACAGGGATGGAGAGGGATGGTGTTATGGGTTTTAACCAGGTTAGTCTTTAAAGTGCCATGAAATTATGTTTTGTTTTTGTTTCTTAAGTATGCTTGTTGATTGATTTTCAGCAAGGCTCTTTCAAAGTATTTTGTCATCTGGCCTAGGCAAGGTACAATTCTGCTATCTTGGTTAACTCTTGGATGCTATCTAACCAGTGTTCCCTACATAGCTGATGCAAGTTTTACACATGATGTTATGCTCATTTACTTCCCCCCAGCCCCTCACAAATATCACCTCTGTGTCAGTTAAAAATTATATTTCCCTCAAGTCTTCAGTAAATCCTCTCCCCCTCACACATATCATCCTTAAGTCCCTCAACTGCCTGATTTATCCTGGCAGTGCTGAGTGGCTGCTGATGGGACAACAGTTGTCTTTTTGAAAGTGTATGCCTTTTTTCAATACAATAAAAGCTGAAAGGTATGCTAACTAGGAGAGATGATTACCTGGTGACAAATGTAGCTTGCATGTGCAGCCAGCAACCTCCTGCCTCACAGCCCAAGCATGCACTGAGCATCCCCAGTGTGTGTATAGTGTGACAGATAGGAAAAGGTCCTGCACCAGTTTATCAGCCCTTGTATACCTGTGTGTATAGAAAATCTAACAGCCAATGCTTGGAGGAGCCAGATGAGAAGGGGCAGTAGAGAAGAAAATGCATAAAGCTGCCAGTTCAAGTGAGATAGGGTTTTAGCCTCCAGTGGCTGAAACTGGAGGCTAATTCCTCAGGAAACTGTTCATGTCACAGTGTGGCAAGAAAACAGGCTACAGTAGATGCTTAGGAGTCTCAAAGTCTGGCTTTCCTGTTCACAGAGGGGGTGGGGCAGGAGCAAGTACTATCAGAGCTGTTGATTCCACAATGTTCTGAGCTGAACTGAGCCTTTTGATAGGAGTGAGGGCATGCAGCTGTACCAGTGGCCTGACATCTGCAGGTGTTCACAGCTGGACCTTGTCCAGCATCCTGCAAAGTCTTGCAGTGGATCTAGCTCTCCAGGTGTCTCTCAGTCAGTGGAGAGGACAGTCTGCTGTCTGACCTTTGCTTCTGCCTGGATTTTCTATCTTTTGCTCTTGAAGACCTAGTGGTGACTGTGGAATCCCTGTCAATGGACCTCTCTCCCCAATGGGTCCCTCAGCAATTCCAGTTTCTGGTGCTTGCTCCTGCTCTTGAGACTCCTGGGCTTCTGGTTTGGGAGCCACAACTTGCTGCAAGTCTCCTGGTGGCCCCTGGAGATCAGACGGCCCAGGCACCTCATGGTCTATCATGGTTTTACTCTTCATGGAATCTACCACCATGGTGTCCTCATCCTCTGATGAGGAATCACTAGGCTCAATTCTGATAATGTCTTTTAGGGAATGTTTTAGCGAATTTATTGAACATTTTAGAAAGAGACTGCACCTGTCTCAGGGTCTAGCTTCTGGGGGAAGCTGGCTAAAGATTTGCAATTTTTAGGATCTCACACTCAAACTGTGAGATTCCTAAGGTTGTGAAAAAGCCAGAGATTCACCTCAAGAGTTTTAAAAGCTTGGTAACTGTTTTCTGCACCCAGTAATAATCAGATAGTAAAAGTTACTTTCCCCACCCCAGGCCTGTTTCTCTCATAGCTCATGTGAAGTTCTGGGGAGAACTAGGCATTTGTAGACCCTAATCAGAGAAATCCCAAGAAAACCTGAACTAGTGCCTGGAAATACTTATGGAGAGCAAGTGGGTTAATAAACTGAAGCTTAATCCCAACAAAATGGAAGTGCTACTGGTGAGCAGAAGGCCTGATGGATTTTAAGGTGTCACCTATTCTGGATGGGGTCACACTCCCCATGAAGGAACAGGTCCATAGTATGGCAGTGAATTCCATGTGTTTATCATCCTTTGGGTAAAGTACTTCCTTTTATCCATTCTAACCCGACTGCTCAGCAATTTCATTGAGTGTCCATAAGTTCTTGTATTGTGAGAAAAAGAGAAAAGTAATTCGTTCTCTGCCTTCTCTATCCCATGCATAATCTTATAAACCTCTATCATGTCACCCTTCCGTCGATGTTTTTCCAAGCTAAAGAGCCCCAAGTGTTTTAATCTTTCTTCATAGGGAAAGTGTTCCAACCCTTTAATGCTACTTGCCCTTTTCTGTACTTTTTCCAATGCTATAATATCTTTTTTTGAGATGTGGTGACCAACATAGCACAGTACTCTAAATGAGGCTGCACAATTGATTTATACAGGTGCATTATGATACTGGCTGATTTGTTTTGATATGACTGATCCAGTTACCTAGATCCATGCCACAGTAACATCAAGACTAAGCTACTGCATTGCACTGTACATTGATCTTCCCCAAAATCAATTGGGAAACTCCAGTTGGTGCAGTTTGGCTTTTATCAGGAGCTAGATGGAGTATGCATATTAATCCCATTGTGCAGGCACTCTACTGAGTGCCCATCAGTTATTGGGCTCAATTTAAGGTATTATTTATCATATACAAAGGCCTTCATGACCTTGTATCCTCATATCTGTGAGTGCACCTCTCCCACTATGCTCTGCCAAGACAGCTTCACTCATCTGAACAGGGTTTTTTGCAGGTGTCAACCTGCAAATGGGCAAACTCAACAACTGCCTGTAGACATACCTCCTTTACTGTGGCTCCCACCTTGTGGAACTGCAAACTATGCAAAAGTGATTTATTCAAGAGGGCTTTTCTACTCAGGCAATACAGTTGCACTAAACTAAATTATCTAGAAAAATTATCCACAAAGTTATCTAGAAAAATTATCAGGCACTGTTGTCTATACTACTGTGTATACATTGCTGAAACTATGATTATAATATAGCAAGGGTGGCCAGTAGTAGCTCTCCAGTTGTTTTTTGCCTACAACTCCCATCAGCCCCAGCCATTGGCCATGCTGGCCGGGGCTGATGGGAGTCCTAGGAAAAAAACATCTGGAGAGCTAGTGTTGGCAACTGTAGTATAGAATTTTACTTCATTGAATGTGTTATGTTTCTACTTATGCTTTGCTTCAGTTTCTGTTTTTAGACTTCTGGTTCTTCCTATAGTCCTAAACTTATTGCATTCTTTACTGGATGTCCCATTTGTCAATTGTACTGACTCACTCTGTGTAATCTGCCTTGAGTCCCTGTGAGAAAGGCAGACTGCAAATAATAAGTAAATAATAACAATAATATTCTAAATTCCAGTTTGCAACAAGAAAGCTGAAGAACCATGACAATGATTGCCTGATGTTTGATGGATGAATAAAGATCTAGTTCACTGCAGATACATAAACTAGGAAGTGATCTTTTGGTGCAACGCCTTAGTGCATATACACACTGGTAAGCTAGATCCATAGATGTACCTGGATGCATCTGACAATGAACACACATATGAAGCTGGATTATACATTGGTCCATCACAGTCAATACTGTCTACTCAGATTAGCAACAGCTCTCTAAGGTCTCAACAGAGGCCTTTCACATCCTCTACTGCCAGATTCTATAACAGGAGATGCTGGGGATTGAACCTAGGACCTTCTGAATGTCTGCCACTGAGCTATGTCCTCTCCTCATTCTTTCACAAAGCATTGTTTGAAACAACAGATACAATCCCAAACACTGCTTATGTATATCATTACAAACACTGAAGTTCTAAAAATCTCAAGGGTAAGCCAATCATTCTACTTCCCTCTTTAAAGTTAGAATATAAATACACACGACAACATTTTATTTAGTTCATCCTTTATGATCAAGAATGTGATAAAGTGGTTTATATATCCAAAACAAATCTGAAAGGCTTCTAGGCTGTCAGCACAGTCAGAAGCCAGAAATAATTACATAGTATATTTTGTCTGACTTCTACCTGAATCAGAATTTGTCCCTGAAATCTTTTATTTAAAATGTTAAAAAAAAAAAGTATGCAAAAGTAAATTGTGAAAGGAAACAAATCTGGTCATCTGAAGCTGATTCCTGTGATGTGTGGGTATGTTACATAAATCTGTCTTTGAACTATGTGATAACAGATCCATATACTCAGTTGCAGATAACAAAACACACAACCCCAGAACATTCTTGAGTTGAGACAAATTGTGAAAGGCAGAAATCACTTTGTAACTATACTCTGTAGTGGGCATTTATGGATTCCTTTCTGTTGCAAAGCATATAATTGCAAGTAATAAAGAACTGTCCTGAGCATCTATCAGCCATCTGTTTCTGGACCTGTTCTCTTACCATTTGACTACAATCACTATGAATCACTGTCAATTCACCCAAAAGCATTCTGGAAGGTGGAAGATTCTGCCCTAAGGCATTTGGAAAGGCTTGGAGATTTCAGGCTCATGTATATTTCATCAAAATGAACTGGAAGCTGCAGATGATATGCCATTTGAGGCTATATTATGAGAAGTAATAGCAAACTATACTAAGCCCATTTGATTGTGTCCAGGCTGAGTGGCTACATTTTAGGAATACAGATATACCACATTATCATAGAAAAGAGAAGCAAAGGTGTGGAAAGACTGGGCGTACACAACACATAAAGAAAGCTGACAGAACCAGCTCTGCCAACAAGCACACCTATCTTTCTCTACCACATGTTTATCCTGGGCTTCTTTCAACAGCTCAAGACAACATACAGGTTAATACCCTCCACCACTTTATCTGCAGAGCAATCATGTGAGATAGGTTAAGACAAGAGAAAGTAGCTGGTCCAAAATCATCCAGGGACCAAAGGAGAGGGGAGTCTGTAACTCATTGTAGCCGCCCTGAGCCTGCTTTGGGGGGGAGGGAGGGATATAAATCAAATTAACTAACTAACTCCCAAAGCTTCCCCACAAAAAAAAGAAAAGCTGGGATAAAAATGGGAAAAGTAAATTATTGTAATACATTCTAAAAAGTAAATACCCTTTAATAATTGTAATACATACATACCAATAATAGAAATTTAATAATACAAATGTAATGCATTCTAAAAAGTAAATATCCTTTAATAAATATATGATAAGAAAAATAAAATGATCATAATACAAAGCTATATTTTTAGAAAAACTTTGTAGAGTGGACCACTGATAAAGGCATCTTGTCAAAATGTGTTTGCTCTTATATCTTGCAACTGACAATAGGAGATTTTTGCTTATTTTGTTTATTAGTTGTACATTTGTTAAAGGATGTTTACCTTAAAGTCATCATGAGTGTGTGGGTATTTGAATTTTAGCCTCTATAGTTCTAGTCTGACACTTTAACTTCTATGCCACACTGGCACACCTTGTTATAATGCTGCATCAGATTCTCCAGAGAATTCTTTAACTGTTCCTGTGGAAGTGGTGAATGAAGTCCCTTCAGAATGCTCAGGTTCATGATAAAATTTATCAGGATAAATATTTTTATCCTTCCTTTCTTTGCCCAGTGGACTAAAGACAGGACTTCATATTAGGTACACTATGTTGTAGGACAGGGGTGTCAAATGTCCAGCCTGTGGGTCAGAACATCCTGCTCAGGGCTTAGTCAGACCCCCAGGGCTCTTTTCTCCCCCTCTCCCCTCCTGTTCTCACTGTTTGAAGCTCCAAGGCTGATGAAGTTCCCTGCTCTTTCAGTTCCCAGCCTTTTCTGCCTTGTCTTTGCAGGCTGCAAGGAAAATGTGGAACACACTCTCCATCAAAGCTGCAGGGAGAACGTGGAGTGGATTTTCCATAGCAAAAATGGAGAGATTGGGCAGCCACTGTGATGCGATGCTAGAGAAGGGTTTTTAAACTTTAAAACCCCTTCTCTGGAGTTGCGCTGCAGTAGCAACCCAATCTCTCCATTCTGTCCTGTGAGCCCATAAGATAGAATGGAGAGATGGAGCCGCCACTGCGGTACAATGCTAGAGAAGGGGTTTTAAACTTTAAAACCCCTTCTCTGGGGTTGTGCTGCAGTGGCAACCCAATCATTCTATTCTATGGGCCCATAGGATAGAATGAACAGGAGGGAGAGGGGGAGAAAAGGATAGAATGGAGAGATTGGACCACCACTGTGGCCCAACCCCAGAAGAGGGGTTGCCTTGCCAGCCTGTGCTTCTCAGAGACACTGAGAAGCATGGGAGGGGGAGATCTTTTTCCTTCTTTTGCACTCCAGGGTGCAAAAGCAGGAAGAAAGCCCTGCCACTGGTGCCTCTGGAGACTCTGAGAGGTACATGGAGGGCAGAGGGATGCTGCACGATCCAATTCTGTGCCCCTGGACTGTCGGCACTCTAGGATTTCTAGCATGTCAGAAACACTATTAGAAACATCTCATTGGAAACCAAGATCAAGATAAGTCATATTATGGTAGTCCCCATTGCTATGTTTGGATGTAAAATCTGGACTATGAAGAAAGCTGCTAGGAAGAAAACTGACTTGTTTGAAATGTGGTGTAGGAGGAGAATTTTACAGATACCATGAACTACCAAAACAAAGTGGGTTCTAGATCAAATGAAGCCTGAACTCTCCCTAGAAGCTAAAATGACTAAACTGGAGGTATTGTACTTTGGTCACATCATATCATGAGAAGAAAAGACTCACTGGAAAAGACCATGAGTGAAGAACCACCTTCAGTTGGATTGACTCAATCAAAGAAGCCACTGCCTTCAGTACGCAAGACCTGAGCAAGGCTATTATGTTTTGAGGTCATTAATTCATAGGTCACCATAGGATGTTTTGAGGTCATTAATTCATAGGATCACCAAAAGTCAGAAGTGAGTTGGTGGCACATAACACAAACACACAGAAAAATTGGATTATTATTAGTTGTGCATTTTTTGTGCATATGTGTTTAATCAAGTTGTGGCATGGAATCTCAAGCTTGATGATGATTTGGGACCACTTAATATGCATGTATGCCTATCCAAGTTAAACATTTCTTCAGATATTGCAAGAGTAAAGATTTCTTCCATTTTTCTAATTCTATTCCACTTGCTCTCCTCTAGGGAATTTTAAATTAGCTCTCTGTTAATATGGCTGAATCCACTTTTGATATCCCCTTCCTCATTCTTTGATTAACTAATGAAAGGACTATTCCCCTTACAACACCCAACTCATCCTGTTCATCATCACTTAGTTTTGATATCATCACCCTTATTTCCTTGTTCTGTTTTGTTCTTTCTACACAGCCATTTCAATTACTTGATCTTCCCTCTAGATTAACTTGATATTTTAAAATTCACCAGGAAGATCATTAAATGTTTATAAATAAAACAGCAATAGACCTTGGTTTTTTTATTATTGTCCCCCCATGCCAAGAAAAAAAAAATCACGCCTTTCCAGAGATCACAAATTAAAATCCATGTGCAAACAAGACATGTTTGAATAAAGACAACATAAATGAAAAGGGAAGAAATAGCACCCCACTGGACTATCACGATCTAAGATGCTCATCTTCCACTTTGAGGTATAAAGCTGGTACTCTGTGACACCTTTGATGGAGATCTCTGTGGCACAGTTCATTATCTATATTTCAGAAGGAACAATTTTGCCTGTCTAATGTAACAAAAAAGATTGCACAAACCGTTGGTCTAAAGTCTTAGGCCTTCAGTTTACACTACCAGAGAGAATGGGCTTTGACTTCATGGATATAAATTATTATTAGTCAAGGTCCTGGAGGCAGAGCTCACACAGTGAGAGTAATTTAATATATGCTGTAGGCCTCCAATTTTTATCTAATCTTCCCTCATCTCCTCAGTAAAGACAAGGAGCAGCAGAGTGGAACCTGGTACTGATGGCAGCAAGAAGATGGAAAGCAAAGCTCTGCAAACAGTCTGTGACAGCCAACTTCTGGTTTGTTCTGCTGTTGCCAGTGATCTAAGTCTGACCAGATCTGATTGCTGCCTCGCTGTCCAGACTTTCTAATAGCTTCGACCCCATCCATGGATTTGTTGACAGTAATGCAATTCCCAACAAAACAGAACATGTTGGATACAGTTGCAGCTGCTCAAAATGTCACAGCTGTGACTTAACAGGAACACTGAACCTAGTGAACTGTAGCACATCATTATACCACCATATCAAGAGCTCATTTTACCAGCAGAACATCATTTGTGGACAAGTGAAAGGATAGTAACACACAGGGCTATTTTTTTGTTGCAGGAACTCCTTTGCATATTAGGCCACAACCCCCTTGATGTACCCAATCCTCCAAGAGCTTATAGGGCTCTTAGTACAGGGCCTACTGTAAGCTCCAGAAGGATTGGCTACATCAGTGGTATGTAGCCTAATATGCAAAGGAGTTCCTGCTACAAAAAAAGCCCTGGTAGTGCATTTAACAGATGTATAACATGATTTATGAAAAATTCTCACCTGTTTGAGGTCTTTTGAAGATAAATGGGGATGTAGGGAAAAGAGGTCACATCTCATGCCAGGTATTGCCATGTTGTCTTGACTTTTTGCAGCTTCATAAGGATATACACAAAAATAAGAACATAAGAACATAGAAGCCGTGTTGGATCAGGCCAATGGCTCATCCAATCCAACACTCTTTCACACAGTGGACAAAAATCCCACGTGCCATCAAGAGGTCCGCCAATGGGGCTAGAAGCCCTTCCACTGTGCCCCCCCCCAAAAAACCCCACAAGAATTCAGAGCATCACTGCCCCAGACAAAGCATTCCAACAATAAGCTGTGGCTAATAGCCACTGATGGACCTCTGCTCCATATGCTTATCCAATCCCCTCTTGAAGCTGTCTGTGCTTGTAGCCACCTCCGCCTTCTGTGGCAGTGAATTCCACATGTTAATCACTCTATGGGTAAAGAAATACTTCCTTTTATCAGTTCTAACCCGACTGCTCAGCAATTTCATTGAATGCCCACGTGTTCTTGTATTGTGAGAAAGGGAGAAAAGTACTTCTTGTAAACATCTATTATGTCACCCCACAGTTGATGTTTCTCCAAGCTAAAGAGCCCCAAGAGTTTTAACCTTTCTTCATAGGGAAAGTGTTCCAACCCTTTAATCATTCTAGTTGCACTTTTCTGCATTTTTTCCATTGCTATAATATCTTTTTTGAGGTGCAGTGACCAGAATTGTACACAGATATTCCAAATGAGGTCTCACCATTGATTAATTCAGGGGCATTATGATACTGGCTGATTTGTTTTCAGTTCCCTTCCTAATAATTCCCTGCATGGCATTGGCCATTTTTATTGCAACCACACACTGTCTTGACATTTTCAGTGAGTTATCTACCATGACTCCAAGATCTCTCTCTTAGTCAGTCTCTGCCAGTTCACACCCCATCAACCTGTATTTATAGCTAGGATTTTTGGCCCCAATGTGCATTACTTTGCACTTGGCCACAATGAACCTCATCTTCCATGTTGACACCACTCACCCAGCCTCAACAGGTCCCTTTGGAGTGCCTCACAATCCTCTGGTTTTCACCACCCTGAACAATTTAGTGTCATCTGCAACTGTAGTCACTTCACTGCTTACTCCCAACTCCAAATCATTAATGAACAAATTAAAGAGCATGGGACCCAGTACTGAGCCCTGCGGCACCCCACTGCTTACCATCTTCCACTGCAAAAATTGCCCATTTATACTCACTCTCTGTTTCCTATTAATTAGCCAGTTTTTGATCCACAAGAGGACTTGTCCTTTTACTCCATGACTCTCAAGTTTACTAAGGAACTTTATCAAAAGCTTTCTGGAAGTTAAGGTAAATAACATCTATTGGGTCCCCTTTGTCCACATGTTTGTTCACCCCCTCAAATAACTCTAACAGGTTAGTGAGACAAGATTTTCCCTTACAAAACCCATGCTGAGTCTTCCTCAATAACTTGTGTTTATCAATGTGCCTACTCATTCTCTCTTTGATAATGATTTCTACCAACTTTCCCGGTACTGAAGTCAGACTGACTGGCCTATAATTTCCCGGATCTCCTCTGGGATCCTTTTTAAAGATGGGGGTGACATTTGCTACCTTCCAGTCCTCAGAAACGGAGGCAGATTTCAATGAAAAATTACATACTTTTTTCAGGAGATCCACAAGTTCACCTTTGAGTTTTTTCAGAACTCTTGGATATGTGCCTTCCGGGCCTGGTGACACAGGCAGTTAAAACAGTGCCAGGAAATTAAATAAGGCTATCATGAACACAGCATCCATAAACCTTACAAGGTGTACTGGCTACCCATAATGCTGAGCAGACAATGGAATTATGTGTGTAAGAATGAGCCACAGCATTTTTGGATCCATTCCCCACCCCAGCCTTATTGACATGGACCAAGGTACACTGGAGAATAATATTGGTAATGTGACCTTCCTTTCAAGTTACAAAACATAGGCAAATATTGCTGGTAGATTGTGTTTCTGGAAACAATTTGACTTTGCCTCATGTTGAGTTAGGGTTGCCGAGTCCAATTCAAGAAATATCTTGGGACTTTGGGGGTGGAGTCAGGAGACTTTGGGGCGGAGCCAGGAACAAGAGTGTGACAAGTATAATTGAACTTCAAGGGAGTTCTGGCCATCACATTTAAAGGGATCACACATCTTTTTAAATGTCTTCCTTCCACAGGAAATAATGAAGGATAGGGGCACCTTCTTTTGGGGCTCATAGAATTGGACCCCCTGATCCAATCTTTATGAAACTTGGGGGGTATTTTGGGGAGAGGCACTGGACCTGCGGATCAATTCTCTATTATTTTCTATGGGAATAAGTCTCCATAGGTAATAATAGAATTCCCTCCCCCACCCTGTTTTCTGATGACCCTGAAGTGGGGGAGGGTCTCTAAACCGGGGGATCCCCTGCTCCCATCTGGGGATTGGAGATAATGCAATAATATGTGATGTTGTAGTGTTTAAAAATTAATTAATTACAATTTTGAAGTAATTTTCATTATTCACTCGTTATTTTCCACAGTTTTTTCTGTTGTTGTATAACCCACCTGGGGATTGGCAACCCTGCATAAACAGGTTCCTATACAAAGACTCTGAAAACAATGCAAAACAAGGACAGAGACACACCCTCTTTCTGGCTCTACAAAGACTTCTGTGCTTCTTTCTTTCTCTCTCTTTCTCTCTCTCACGCACACACACTTAACTGTCTCTGGTGCCTCCACAACGAGATCTGAAAGGTACAGGGGCTACAGCTGCTCTCTTTTACACACACACTCACTTGCTCTGAAACGAAAGCAAAACAAATGGAGGAGCTGCACTCTGATGATGTCTGCTGTTGCTAGGGTGGCCAGACCGTCCCGGGCGCCCAGGAATGTCCCGGTTCTCGCCCCCTATTCCCGCCTCCCGGGCTGGCTATACCGGGACCATTTAGAGGTCCCGGTTTAGCCAGCCCCGGAAGCGGTGGGCCGCGGGCGCCGGCGGGGAAGGCGGCGAGTGAGGGAGGAAGCGTCCCTGCGCGTGCGCAGGCCCCCTGCACACACGCAGGGACGCTCCCTCCCTCACTCGCCGCCTTCCCCGCCCGCGCACGGGGCCCGGCGGCGGTGGCGGAGGCCTCTCTGCGGCCTCCGCTGGTCGCTGGAAGCCCTCCAGAGACTCTGGAGGGCCTCCAGCGACCAGCGGAGGCCGCGGAGAGGCCGCGGAGCAGCGAGCGCTGGTCTCAGAAGGCCTTCCAGAGACTCTGGAGGGCCTTCCGGGACCAGCGCCGACCAGCGAAGGCCTCTCCGCGGCCTCCGCTGGTCGCTGGAGGCCCTCCAGAGACTCTGGAGGGTCTCCAGCGACCAGCGGAGGCCGCGGAGAGGCCGCGCAGCAGCCGGCGCTGGTCCCGGAAGGCCTTCCAGAGACTCTGGAGGGCCTCCAGCGACCAGCGCCGACCCGCGGAGGCCGCAAAATGAGCCCCCTTGAGGCTTATGGCAGCAGGGCTCGGGGGAAGCGAGCTAGACTGCTGTTCTTTTGAGGGGTTATAGAGTGTTTCGAGTCGTCCCTGTGGCATTGGTCCCATCATTGTGGGACCCAGGGGGCCGGCGCAGCGGCCCGCTGAAGCAGCCTGTCGGTCACTTCCGGGTTCCTGTCCTGCATCTCGACCTGTGTTATTAGTGACAGGCTGGTTCGGCGGGCTACTGCGCCGGCCCCCTGGGTCCCACAATGATGGGACCAATGCCACAGGGACGACTCGAAACACTCTATAACCCCTCAAAAGAACAGCAGTCTAGCTCGCTTCCCCCGAGCCCTGCTGCCATAAGCCTCATGGGGGCTCATTTTGCGGCATCTCCCGGCGGGAGGGTGGCACCCGCACGGGACACATATCAAATGAAAGAGGGTGCGCAGGGCTATCAGAAACAGCCGGCGGAGGGAGTCGGGAGACCACCCCACTGGGGGATCCACACCCCGAAAGTGATGAAGGTGGCGCAGATAGAGCCAACAGAGCAAACAGGACAAAATAAATAGGCTGCATTATGCAGCACAGTTGAGAAAGTGCCTTATCCCATATACTGATGAAGTATATACAGGATTTGAGAACAAAATTGTTTCCGGCGGTGATATTTGGGGGATTTTTGGGGACGTCACAGGAAGTGCTGTGAAGTCACTTCCTGTTTCCGGCAGTGGCATTTGGGGGAAATGATGTCATTTGGGGGAAGTGATGTCACAGGAAGTGATGTCACTTCCCGTTTCCGGCAGGTGACGCGGGGAAATGATGTCACAGGAAGTGTGTAATGTCACAGGAAGCCTGTAAAACCGGGGGATCCTCCACTGGAACCTGGGGATTGGGAAGCCTATTTGAGTGCCTTCTTGAATCTGCTTTGTCAACCTGTTTTTGGGACTCTTTTTCTGGAGGAAGAATGGAAGGAAGATGGGTGCCAGTTTGAAACACCTAAACAGAGTGTTTTCCTTTCCTCCTGATGCAAATATTTACAGCCTGAGCATAAGCTGAAGAACGAGAACCTAAGGGGTCGTTGCCTGTGGCTCTTAGCCCATGGAATGTAGACCTTGGAATATAGGATTGACATGGTGGATATCAGCTCAGGATATCTTGTATATTTTTCAGGCTTTGCTGGGTTTTATATTGTGTTTTTCAGTTTTTTCTAAAGTATAGTTTGTGTGCCAGTTTGAGTCCCAGAAATATTGAGGAGAAAAGCAGGCCAGAAATATCCAAAATAAAGAAATAGCAGGTTACCTAAGTTGTGACCTGTTAAAATGCATCCTAGAGAGCCAGTTTGGTGTGGTGGTTAAGAGCAGCGGACTTTAATCTGGAGAGCCAGGTTTGATTCCCTACTTATCCACAGGCAGCTGCTGGGTGACCTTGGGCCAGCCACGGTTCTGTCAGAGCAGTTTTCTCAAGAGCTCTCTCAGCCCCACCTACCTCACAGAGTGCCTGTTGTGGGAAGAGGAAGGAAAATGAGATTGTAAACTGCTCTGAGACTCCAAGTGAGGGGTATAGATCCAATCTCTTCTTCTAGTAACTCTGTATTGTGGTCTGAACTTTCCACATTTACATTCAGAACCTTCTCCATTTACATAGCAATAGGCAGGTAGCAAAGAAGAGTTTTTTAATCTGCCCTTGGGTGGGTATGTTGCATTTGGCTTGGCATGTTATAAATTGGCCTTTGCCCAATTACAATGATTTTCATGGATTACATGTGATTAGGGGAAAACATGAGGGTCTCCCCCCACACGTGGCAGTAATGCTGCTGGTGTGGTACAATAGTTGAAATGCAGATCAACATACTCCCAACTGATGTTATGCCACCATGTATGCATAGTGTTGCTCAAAAAAAAATGCACATTTGCATAATGCTGCTCCAGAATAATGCAAAATGTGGCTCCTCCATTGGCAGTGCTTATTGCTGGAAGGTACTGGGTGTTCCATTGCAATCATCTCTGCATTGAAAAGACTAATTGGCCTCCTACTGCTTGGGAAAAGGGTGGAGAGAATTTCAGGAACTTTTCAAATGCTAGTCAAGAAAAGAGAGAACACTTGCCACTTATATTTTTGAACTGTAGTAACAATGTTATCATGCTGCCCTGATTTATTTATTTTTATTTATTTTTTTAAAAAAATCACTTTGGTAGTATCAGCAAGAACACCAAGGCAGTTCAGTCTGAATATGCAGAGGAAAGAGATGAAGAGAGTGTTTTCTTTCATTCAAACACAAGGACATATGAAAAAGAGTGTCCAAACAATGCCATTGTCAGGAAAGATTGTTTTCTCCCAGGTTTAAAAAAAAAAAAACGCAGAAATAAAGGTTGCATTAATAAAGTTGTTGAAGTGGCAAAAAAAAATCTTTGTGTGAATTGGTTAATCTGCCTCTTAGTATCTGCTTCTTTTCTGTGCAAGGAGTTAAATTACAACACAATTAAATTACAACACAATTCTTTTGCCTTTTACATATGTCTGTCTTGTATTCCCTGATTTTTTTTTTTCTTTTGAATCTGGATGACCTTGAATTCTTATTCTCATTCTTGCAGTCTTTGCCAGCCCATCTGTCTTCCTGATCCTATATTCATTTTACACTGGATTCAATGTTCTTTGGGGCCTTATCCTATTATGTTATTCCATCCAGACACTGTTCCTGAAAATGTTGCTTTACACCTAGCCAACTCAGAAAGAAGTGAGCTCATTTGGCATAGATGGCTGTTTCTGCATCCTGAAGAAAACTGGCAATATCAGGAATGAATAGCTAGATTTCAGAAAATTCAAACCAGCATGTTTTGGCATCAAGCACCATACCATTATACTGTCACAGTGCAGCACCTGCTAAGCTATAGAACAGGTCTGCATAATTTGCGGCCTTCTACAATTAATGCAGTCCATTCCCAATGTATGGCCACAGAACTGGGGTTCAGTCAGCACTGGTTTTTTTCTTGCCTTATGTGGGATCCCAAAACAGGAAGCTTTAGGCAAATTATGACTGATGTTCCTCAGCCAGCCCTGGGTGCCATGCTAACGTTGATCCCTTGCCTGAGAGATTATTTTAGCTCTTTTAAGCATCAGTTTTCATTGATAATTCCATGGGAACATTGAGATTTCAATACATTTACTAAGCCATTAGATGCAAATCTACCTTTCAAAACAATTATGTCAAAACAATTCAAAACGAATAAAACAAAACAGCTGGTCAAACTTGGCTTCACCATCATAGTGGGGTGACAAAATGTGCAAGTAGAAGGAAGATAACTTCTCTCCAGAAAATTATAGTCATAAATGCTGGGGTAAGCAGTCAGTAACAAACTCATTTAATGAATGGGAATTAGAGGCTGAAAGGTTTCTGTTCTGCAGTATGACTGTAGCATTACTCACTTCTTGTGAACAAAGGTTGTACTTGTGGTTTGTTTTTTTTTCCTTGCAAAGTCATTGAATATAATGGAGTTACCTAAATGACACTTAGGGAGAAAAAAAACATGTAACAGGATTGCTCAGATATAACTGACAATAGAATTCAGCCTGCAAGGTCTTTTATTGATGGGTGAACAGAAGGCAGAAACTAGTAAGCTTGGCTTAGGCAGCTCATGTTATCTTTACAAAAGTGGCAAAGGGCCTTCTGTTATTTCAACAATATGGTCCTTTGTTCAGATAAACCCAGATCCTTAAATTTGAGTAGGATTTCCCCCCATGGATTTTCAATGAGACTAAGCCTATTAGGTGGACCCACGGAACATTGCTTAGGAGAAATGTATTGCCCCAGGAATCTAGCAGTCTGAGTTGAAGGTGGCATGCATTAATCAACTAAGCACATTTCAGAAATATCCCTTTTAAAATACACACATAGGAGAACCACAGATAAGTTAGCCCAATCACTTCCCAAAGAAAAATAAAAGGAGAAGCAATAAAAAGATAACAACATGCTCTTGCATATATATAAAGTGCCATCCGTTCACAGCCAATTGCAGCAAACCCAGCATGGGGCTTTCTAGGCAAGAGAAGAGCAGAGGTGATTTGCCATTGCTCTCCTCCACAGAGTCTTCCATGGCACTCTCCCTTCCAAGTATCAACCCTCCTTAACTCCTGAGATTGGATGAGTTGCGGCTACAGATGATGCCTTCCCTGATGTGATCTTAGTACATTATTCCTCCAAATTAAAATCAAGATATGATGTAACATTTCTGTGGGTACCCCCCCCCCCACAGAGAGAAAGAGAGTCAGCTTTTTTTTTAGCAGGAATGCACAAGAACACAGTTCCAACTGGCTTGGTGTCAGGGGTGTGGCCTAATATGCAAATGAGTTACTGCTGGGCTTTTTTGACAAAAAAGCCCTGCACACGGTGATTATAATGAACAATTTTTAGTACCTTCTGTCGTGATACTGGATATAAGAAAGTTTATCAAAAGTAGGATGAAGAAACAAATGTGTAGCTTTTAAAGTAGGGCACCATTTTTTTCTGTGCTTTTTATTGTTGTAGGGAAATATACTACTATTTGGATGTAGAAGTGCAGACTATGATTTTTTTTTTCTGGGAAATAAAAGTGTCTGATATCCTCAACTCTCAGCCCAGTACTTCCAATTTTTTTGTGCATAAATGAAAATTAATATCCAGTATTAAAACGACCACCACTTTTCCACTTTGTTGTCTGCCTTGTAAGGGACCTGTGTGTTCCACTTAGTGACAGAGGGATTTGTGATTAAAGAGACTTTTGATCAAGTGCTAGGCTTGCAAACTCTGGCTTCAGAAAATTGCTGGAGATTTGGGGTCCATGCCTGGGTAGAATGGAGTCTGAGGGAAGGGAGCTCATCAGGGAACAGATAATGCAGGATCCATCCTCTTTACCTAATTTGTCCAGAGAAATTTATCTCTGTAGTCTGGCAACAGAGATTAGTAACAGACTTGCAAGGCCTCCCACAATAGCTCATTAGGCTGCTTGGAGTAGAAATAATTTTAAAACTGCTGTTACAGCAACACTGTGATGTCATTTCTGGGCCAAACCAGGAAGTAACATCACACCACTCTAGGATTCAGCAAAAACTCTATGGTAAACTGATGGCATAACTTTGCTGCAACGGTGCCCCCCATGTTTCCATCTCTCAGTCTCTTGCTAGTGTCACCCATTAGCTGGCAACCCTAGTTGGTAGGTCCCACCTTGTCCCTCATACTTTTCAACAGGGAGAAGTCATCAGGAGATTGGGGTTGGATTGTCGCCAATATTCACATGACAGTCAGCTCTATACTGTGCTGCCCGATAAGGCTGTAGAAACCCTGAACGAGTGCCTTGAGGCAGTTTTGGATGTGGGCTAATGAAGCTTAATTATGATAAGATGGAGGTGCCCAAAAGAGATTGATTGTCCCCATATGTTGGCATATACCACCAGCTGGTGAAGATCTTTTGTTTTGTTTGGTGTTCCCTCAGCAGTCCCTTGTTCCTGCCCAATATTTTATTGTTTGTATGTTCTTGTATTTTAGCAGTTGTTTCAATGGTTTCTGTTGGTTTGATGTTGTTTTAAGAAATGATTTTATTATATATTTTAAATTTGCAAGCCGCCCTGGTGACCATTATGTGAGCAGAAAGGCGGAGTAAAAAATTTCTAAAATAAATAAATGAAATAAATATCTGCTCAGCATTTCACATGTTATTCCTTACAAGACAATGGGATGGATCTAGTGATCTTTCAGTGGGAGGCAGAGGCAGTGCTAGGACACCAGCCTGAGGCCGGCACTCCAGGCAAGGCGCCATCGCTGGTCCAACACCAGCACCAGGAAAGGTGAGTGCAGCTACAGCAAGTCTCCCGCTGTCAGCGTTTGTGCTGCCGCTGTCCACCGTTGCTCTGCCTCTTGCATCTGTGATGTGAGAGGCAGAGTGAAGGTGGGCAGCAACAGCATGCACGCTGACACCAGGAGCCTCGATGTTGCTTCTAAGCAGACTATTTCAGTCCCCTTAGAAGCATGGGTGGGTGGGAGTGCCCAAACCAGCACCCTCCCACCTCAGCTCGGCACTCCTGGCAGCCACCTACTGCAGCTCAATGGATGCACCAACCCAAGTGGGAGGTACTGATGATTTTTGATGCTTCCACTCCCACCAGCAGCCATTTTGGCTGAAATTGAATCCGATGAAGATGGAGGTTCTCTACCTGGGTCGAGGCGGTCCGGGGGGAGAGACCCAGCTGCTGGCCTTTGACGGGGTACCACTAATACCGGCCCCTAGGGTCAAGAGCTTAGGCGTGCTTCTTGAGTCCTCCCTTACAATGGAGGCCCAGGTAGCAGCCACTGTTAGATCTGCCTTTTTTCATCTTCGGCAGGCGCGGCAGCTGTCCCCTTACCTGGAGCGCAACGACTTAGCAACGGTAATCCATGCTACGGTCACCTCAAGAATAGATCACTGTAATGCTCTCTACATGGGCTACCCTCGATGCTAACCCGGAGACTACAACTAGTGCAGAATGCTGCAGCACGGCTATTAATGGGGCTGCCGTGATGGGAGCACATTCAGCCAATGCTGAGGGAGCTGCACTGGTTGCCTGTTGTGTTCCGAGTTCGCTTCAAGGTGTTGGTATTAACCTTCAAAGCCCTTTATGGTCAGGGACCTGCCTATCTACGGGACCGCCTTTCCCCATATATCCCCCAGAGAGCACTGCGATCAGGGTCAAAAAATCTGTTGTCTGCCCCTGGCCCAAAAGAAGCCAGGCTGTGTATGACGAGATCTAGGGCTTTTTCGGTGGCAGCACCAGAACTTTGGAACACCCTTCCAGAAGCCATAAGGGCCCTGCGGGATTTGTCTGCGTTCCGCAAGGCCTGTAAGACTGAACTGTTTAAACAGGCTTTTGCTGTTTGACTGAAAAAGGGCTGCCACTGGACATCTTATAGAATGCTGGTGATCACAGTCGAGAATTCAATATCGCTATACTGTACTGAAACAGCGCCATAGAATGGTTTTAAAACTGATATAAGTAAATTATGGTTTTATATGTTTTATTGGATTGATTGTATTTTATGATGTTGTAAGCTGCCCTGAGTCCGCTTGTGGAGAGGGCGGGATATAAATTGAAAGTAATAAATAAATAAATTTCCAAACCTCGAAAAAATTATTCCCAGGGTCATAGGACTTGCGTGGAATAATAGCCATGTGAGTGGTGGAGGGGGACAATGTCACCCTTTCTGCTGATGGAAGAGGGAGCAAAGAGATTTTGCCCTTTTCCTGTATCACTGCAGCATCCTGACCCATGATATGGTGTAGTGCACTCCTCCACATGAAGCCAGCTGGGTGACTTTGGTTCAGTCACAGTTCTTTCAGAGCTCTCTCAGGCCCCCCCCAAAAGTCTAGCTCACTACCTAGTGGTGCATAATGCTAAAACAGCTAGAACTTCAGACTGCCAGACAATCTTAGGATCTCCTTGCTATACTGCACACAATGCCATATGATAAATTATTATTTAATTATTACCCTGATCCATATTGATAATAGTACACAGGGATCCTATATCCCCAGAAAACAATTTCCCCAGAGTAGGAAATAGCTGCCAGGGAAGAGGGGAAAATGGGAAGTTCCACAGTCCTTGCATGGTCCTTGCACAGGATATAACCAAAGGCCTGAGATATCATTTTTTACCTTCCCTTTTTCTGTTTTGTAATATCCCACCTGATGAAGAATTCTGGAAAACTCGAAAGCCTACACAATTGTTGGCTCAGTCCAAATGAAAGTTATTGTGTTGCTTCTGGTTTTGGAATTCACTGAAGCTGTCCTCAACCAGGGCCAGGGCAGAAAATGCCTGGTGGGATTCCCTTCTGAATAACATCAGGGCCCTGTGAGATCTAATGCAATTTCATAGGGCCTGTAAAGCAGAGATGTTTTGCCAGGTGTTTGGTAGAGGACAGCAACAGTTTTCCATCTATCTGGCACTCCTGTCTCCTGCCCCCTCCCTCCAAGGCAATGGCACTATTGGTTGTTACTGTATTTTTATCATATTTCTATTTTAACTGTTTAAATAAATATATGGCTGTTTTTATTGATGTACACTGCCCTAAACCTTGCCTTACAGGGGAGGGCAGGTTTGTTTTTTTTAAAAAAAATCTAATTTAAATGATAACAATAATAATTCTTTGAATACTTACTAGAAAGTAAGCCCCACCAAATGCAGTGGATCTGGCTTAGGAACAAACCTATATAAAATCAGAGTGTAAAACAAAGAGGTAAAGATAGTCCCCTGTGCAAGCACCAGTCATTTCTGACTCTAGGGTGATGTCGCATCACGATGTTTTCACAGCAGACTTTTTACAGGGTGGTTTGCCATTGCCTTCCCCAGTCATCTACACTTTCACCCCAGCAAACTGGGTACTCATTTTACCAACCTTGGAAGGATGGAAGGTGGAGTCAACCTTGGGCTGGCTATCTGAACCCAGCTTCCACCAGGATCGAACTCAGGTCGTGAGCAGAGATTTTGGATTGCAGTACTGCAAGCTTTACCACTCTACACCACAGGGCTCATATGTCATCTCTAATCTTGATCATCTCCAATTTCTAATGTCACACCTTATAGATAATAGAATTTATTGCTGCAAAATTGTGTTTTCCTTGATCCTTATAATACAGAAATTTAATATAATATAGCACATAATATAATACATAATATATTAATATTATGACATTAGAAATTGGAGATGATCAAGATTCCACTGATGGCAGCGGACAGGCTCAAGAGCCTGGGGGTACTATTGGAGCCTTCTTTAAAGATGGAGGCTCAGATAGCAGTCACTGCCAAGTCTGCGTTTTTTCATCTTAGGTGGGCAAGGCAGTTGGCTCCCTTCCTGGATCGCGACGACCTAGCAACCGTGATCCATGCTACGGTCACCTCAAGGTTGGACTACTGCAATGCCCTCTACATGGGGCTGCCCCTGTGTCGAACTCGGAAATTGCAGCTGGTGCAGAACGCCGTGGCCCGGCTGTTACTGGGCCTCCCAAGATGGGGGCACATACGGCCGGGTCTTCGGGCTCTGCACTGGCTTCCAGTAGTGTACCGAGTTCAATACAAGGTGCTGGTCATTACCTTTAAAGCCCTATATGGCCTGGGACCTGCCTACCTGAGGGACCGTCTCTCCCCACATGTTCCCCAGAGAGTACTGAGATCGGGAACCCAAAACCTTCTCGTTATCCCCGGGCCAAAAGAAGCCCACCTAAAATCCACCAGGGATAGGGCCTTCTCTGTTAAGGCCCCTACATGGTGGAATCAGCTGCCGGAGGAGGTGAGAGCCCTGCGGGACCTTGTTCAGTTCCACAGAGCCTGTAAGACAACTCTCTTCCGGCTAGCCCACACCTAACTGATGAGAAACGAAACGTAGCTTGCCAGACTCCTGCTATATATTTTGCTGTGATATTTAATGTTTCTAAGGTTTTAAATATTTTAAATGCTTATATATTTAAATGTCAGTCTAATTTTATGTTTGACTCTTTGTTGTAAGCCGCCCTGAGCCACTTGTGGGAAGGGCGGGATATAAATCCTAAATAAATAAATAATATACTTTTATATAATTCACACATTTTCCTGGACATTACACTGCTGTACCGCTAGTTTTATATACACTCCATATGTTGTGTAACTCCTGTTTTGCCATCTATCAATAACACATTGAGTAGAACAGATTTTTATTCCAGTTTCTTAATTGAAAGTCTTAGATTCATGTGGCCTCTGACTCTGGCTAAAGTATAACTAAAAAGGAATTCTTTACAATATTGGGAGTAAACTTCCCTCTCCCCACTTCCAATATAATGGAAAGGAAGAGTCTAATGAGATCAACCATGAAAGAGCAGGATTCAGCAAAACTTTGTATTTCCTCCCAATATAAGTAATTTGCTGCATGGATAGCACTTATTTGTAGCAAAAAGAGTGCAAAATCGCATATACTGTTGCCAGTAAGCTTGCATTTTGGTTTGTCTTTCTTCCTGACCCTTGGAATGCTTCTCTTCTCTGCATTTGCATGGGTCAGTAAACAATTTTGTCTTATTACCACAACATAGAGAGAAGAGCTAGCAAAGAAAACAGGAAGCCACCTAAGAGCCATTGCAGATACTAGCAGAGCCTTGCCCAATATGAGGCCATCAGATCATTTATCAAGACACTAACGATTAATCACATTGACTTTAGCTATAAAAAGATCTTGCTGTATTAGCATTCTGTCAAAGAAACAATTGTGCCCACATTTGCATCTAACTCTGAAGATGTGTTCTTCTCTTCCACCCCCTAGCCTGTCTTTGCTTCTGCTTCTCCCTTTTGTCATCTCCTTCTTATACTTTACAGTTGTCTGGTACCATGTGTCCACAACCGAAAATAGCACCTGAAGTTCTTTTTATTTCCTGTGATGACCGCACATGTACAAATGGCACTGTAACCTTTGAGGCATTACCGCCCCCCCCCCCTTCAATTTTTATTTTTATTTAATAACAGTTTTCCTGCAAATCTGAGTGTTCTCCCTGGTTTGTTGAAAACTTTCTTATAGCCCTGGGAGGTATTGTTTGACCCACATGCAGAAGGCACCCATGATTATTAGATATATTAGAGAATTAAATTCTGCTACTACACTGCAGTGTTTGTCCTGGTAAAGCAACTGTGATTTGGAGGAGTGCAACTAGCACAAGGGGTCCCTGAAAGTGTAATTCCTTTTCTTAAAATGTAGATATTGTGTATTCTTTTTTTTTTTTTGTAATTGACAGCTATGTTACATGGCCAGCTATTTATCGACATGGCCTTATATCATCACGTACAGTATTGACACTGTTCTTAGGATTTATTACCACAGGGAGTTTGAGTGGAAAATTAAATAATAAGCAAGAGGGAGAGACTCTTGACTGGTTAATATGATTACATGACTCACACTCTGTCACAGCTACACCTAGGATTAAGTCCCTGAGCTTTGTAATCATCTGGAAATGTCATTACTGACAGTGATCTCCCTTCCCCAATTAGACCTTGGCAGTTTCTTCCTGTCACCCAATTAGAACATAGCAGTTTCTCAAAACTGCAATGCATTTAACATGTCTAGATAAGGAATAGGCACTGTCTGGATTCATCCTGGGAAAACCATGCTTTCATGAGCTTAATGATTCAGTTTTGTGATATTATATATCCAGGGCTTTTTTTGTAGCAGGAACTCCTTTGCATATTAGGTTACACCCCCTGATGGAGCCAATCCTCTAAGAGTTTACAGAGCTCTTCTTGCTGGGCCTACTGTAAGCTCTTGGAGGACTGACTACATCCAGGGGGTGTAGCCTAATATGCAAAGGAGCTTCTGCTACAAAAAAAGCCCTGTTATATAGCCATTGGAATCAATAGGCTTGAAAGGAACTCAGCTTAGGTGGCACTGTGTGTCTATTCAGTGGTTAAGAAAATGTCTTGTGTTTGGGAAAGTTCTTAATTCAAATCTTACATCTACTAGAAATTCACAAAGTGGACTCAGGAAAGCTACTTGTTTTCAGTCTCAGCTCCCTGGCTACAATAATGCAAGCGTATCTCACATGTTTGTTGTAAGGATTAAGGTTATGGTATGGAGCCCCGTGATGCAGAGTGGTAAGGCTGCAGTACTGCAGTCCTAAGCTCTGCTCACGACCTGAGTTCGATCCCAACGGAAGCTGGGTTCAGGTAGCTGACTCATGTTGACTCAGCTTTCCTTCCTTCCGAGGTCGGTAAAATGAGTACCCAGCTTGCTGGGGGGGGGGAAGTGTAGATGATTGGAGGGGGAAGTGTAGATGATTGGAGAAGGCAATGGCAAACCACCCCATTAAAAAGTCTGTTGCGAAAACACTGTGATGTGACATCACCCTAGAGTTGGAAACGACTGGTGCTTGCACGGGAACTACCTTTACTTTTTATGGAGCTCTCAGGAGGATTAAGGTTATGGTATTGCCCCTTCCCCGTGAGATCCCAAAAGCCACTACTGAGAGCGGGGGAATCCTCATAAACAAATGTACTGATGCATGGCTCAGGGAAGGACTGCAATGAGGATGGCAAATTGGACATGATCACCTAGGGTTGCCAGATCAGGACAACAAACCAGTGAGGGTCTTACCAGGAGACTTTGGGAAAGGGGAAGAAAGTGAGCTCCAGGTGAGCTACCATTGCATTTAATGGGACCATGTCCCTTTTCAATATCTTCCCTCCATTGGAAATAGTGGATGATGTGGGTACCTTATTTTGGGGCTCATAGAATTGTACCCCTAGTCCAATCTTTTTGTAACTTGGTGGGGGGGGATGAGGAAAGGCACCAGTAGCTATGCTAAAAGATTTGGTACCACTACCTCAAATACACACACACACACCACAGAGCCCCAGATACCAACAGATCAATTCTATATTATACCCTGTGGGATATAGGACATAATGGAGTGCCCAGTGGCCATTCCCCCACCTCGCTTTCTGATAGCCCAGAAGTGGGGGGTTGGGACTCAAAACCAGGAGATCCCCACCCCAGCTGAGGACTGGCAATCATATAATCACCACTTCTGTGATTTTCTGCTACCAGATAGTAATGCTGCTCTCAATTTGTGGAAGATGAAAGATGAGGCAAGTATGCCCAATTTGGAGCACCCAGGAGTTCATAAACCAAATATTCATTTATGTATACACACTTTTCTCCATGGAGGGACACAAGATAGTTTACAGTGATGCATACATAAACCTACAGATAAGCAAACAAACGAGACCTGCCCAGGATGTAATTGTTCAACTCATTGGTTAACGGCTCATTTGAACTCAGGAAAGTGTGTCTTTTACTCTTACCCCTTGGTTAACACCCAAAGGTCCATGCCTCTGGCCTTGCCCAAGATTTACAGGGAACCTGAAATACACAGGGGAAAACCAATCCTCGGCAAAGAATATTTTTTAAAGTATTTGAGTGTTGCATTTTCTATATATGCGCCCTGAAAGTAGCCATGAAAATAGCAACTGAAATCTGCCCTCTACTCTTTCAATGAAATTTCTGTTTTGAAATTCTATATTACCATCTTTTGCAAGCACATGCATGGAGATTACACTTGAGTGTTTCTTTCATTATTTATAATAATTGCAGAACTTGGGTGTTTTGTAATTATTATAATTTATACGAAAATGAAACTGATTACCCATCTAAACAACCTATAACAGAAAAAAAACCCATGATTTTCTTTCATTTTGTTCTGATTTCTTTTGCTGTTGCAGTCTCTGCCTCTAGTAGTTTTACTTTTATAAGGCATCCAGCATTTTCCTAAGAAAATGCATAGAGCTAGCACAATGTTCCTTATCAGGGAGAGAGTCTCTGGGCTTTCTTGACTGCCTGCAATCTGTAACCGCTGGGATTACATAGATGTGTGAGGTGTTCCAATCCAGCAGTATATGGGATGGGACTTTGCTTTCCCCTCTCCTCTGAATGCCTGCCTTGGTCTGTCAAATTTTCTCTTGCAATCTTCACTCCCCTGCTTGCTTGCTACTCTCCAAACCTTATTCCTCATCCAAGCAAATCTTCCTCAAAATCCTCCTCTTGGTGCCTGCTCAGGTGCCATACTCTCCTTGGGGCACCAAATGGCCTTGGCTTTGTCTGTCTGCCTCTACCCTGTGCTACTGTTCTTCATGCTACATAACTACAGTGCTTTTTGTTTTACTATATGGAATCTTTCCTGTTTGTAGTTCCAGTCTTCAGAGTTAAATTTCCACAGATGAGATCTTGTTGAAAATTAGATATATTGATGTGGCTGTGTCCACTCTAAGTTAAATCTCAGTCTATCAGAATCATTTATTACTTTGTGTATTAATTGCATATGAATTGGAGGTTTTTGGTATTGTCAGAATGATGGATGATGGATGCAAAAACACTTTTTTTATTCCTCATCTCTAGTCAGCTACACCGCATAGACTTTTCCAAATGGTCTTTTGTCCTTCTCATAAACAGTTGGGAAGCTTACAGGTATGTAACAGTGTCAGATGCGACTTGATTTAGTGTAGCCACCTGATATTTCTTTCCACAATGCCAATTTTCTTTCAGCTCACAGATGTCAACTTGTGTAGCCAAGTCTATTTTATTTCTACTAACAGAGACCTAGATGAACCATATTTTTAAAGAATTAGGGCCTTTCTGCTTTATATTCTCGGCATGGTCTCTTTTTCAGTTTCAAATTGACAATTTTTATTAGCCAATAGATCTAAAAGAGCTTCATAGGAATTTCTTTGCTTATTTTTTGATTTTAATAGCTGCACTGAAACCTATCAGTCATGGCTTCAGAATGATAACTAGATCCATTTGGTTGCTTTCTTATCCAGCTTCTTGACTGAGCACTCTTTGTCTAATTTGTATTTCATCTTCAATATATGTAACATACATCTTTCCAGTTATTGTAAGCCAACAATAAAAATGAATTGAAATAGAGTTGTCTTTGCTAGTGACAGTGACTTTAAGTAATGGGCACTGATGCTATAACTCAGACAAGTTCTGTTTCTTTAGTTGAGTTAATGGATAGTTGATTCTTTTTATGCATACTTAAGAAAGAGAATTTTTTCCCCCTGGAAATGTAATGCACCCCTATTTTATAGATGATGACAACCATTGCCAAAGTTTTGTTCCTTTAAAAAGCCATTATGCCTTAGAGGTCTCTCTCTCTCTCTCTCGGCTTGACTTCGCGAACGAAGATTTAAGAAGGGTGCAGTAGTCCACGTCTGCTGCAGGCTCACTGGTGGCTGACAAGACCAATGCGGGACAGGTAGATCCGGCCACAGTGGCTGCAGGGAAAAGTCTGATTTGGGGTTGGTGCTGTAGCAGTGCGATTCTTCCTCAATCTCCTTTTGTCCTCAAGACCAGCTATGCATGCGTTCTCAAAGGAAGAGACAGCCTGGTGGATGGTGTGCCTCCATGCTTTGCGATCTGAGGCTAGGTCAGACCACTGGTGATGGTTGATGCGACAGGTGCCAAGGGATTTTTTCAAGGAGTCCTTGTACCTCTTCTTTGGTGCCCCTCTATTTCGATGGCCGGTGGAAAGTTCGCCATACAGAGCAATCTTGGGAAGGCGGTGGTTTTCCATCCTAGAAATATGCCCTGCCCAGCGCAGCTGCGTCTTCAACAGCAGTGCTTCAATGCTTGTAACCTCTGCCCTCTTGAGGACTTCAGTGTTGGTCACAAAGTCACTCCAGTGGATGTTGAGGATGGTGCTAAGGCAGCGCTGATGAAAGCGCTCAAGGAGTCGCAGGTGATGACGGTATAAAACCCACGATTCGGAGCCGTAGATGAGGGTTGTCATCACAACCGCTTTGTAAACATTGATCTTTGTGCCTTTTTTCAGATGCTTGTTGCTCCATACTCTTTTGTGCAGTCGGCCAAATGCACGGTTTGCCTTTGCCAGCCTGTTGTCGATCTCCTTGTCAATCTTGGCATCTGAGGAGATGATGCACCCCAGGTAGCTGAACTGATGGACTGTCTTCAGTACTGATTCACCCACAGTGATGTAGGGAGGGTGATAATCTTCCTGGGGTGCAGGCTGGTGGAGAACTTCTGTCTTCTTCAGACTAACTTCTAGGCCGAATAGCTTGGCAGCCTCTGCAAAGCAGGACGTCATATGCTGCAGAGCTGATACCAAGTGGGAGACGAGTGCAGCATCATCAGCAAACAGTAGCTCTCGGATGAGTTTTTCCATTGTCTTGGAGTGAGCCTTTAGTCGCCTCAGGTTGAACAGGCTGCCATCAGTGTGATAGTAGATGTAGACACCATCGTCATCATCTAGATCTACTGCAGCTCTTTGAAGCATCATGCTAAAGAAGATCGTAAAGAGAGTTGGCGCGAGAACGCAGCCTTGCTTTACACCTGTGCCTATTGGGAAGGGCTCCGAGAGGTCGTTGCAGTGTCTGACTTGGCCTCGCTGGTCTTCATGTAGCTGGATGATCATGCTGAGGAACCTCGGGGGACATCCTAAACGTTCCAAGATTTGCCACAGGCCTTTCCTGCTAACGGTATCGAAAGCTTTGGTAAGGTTGACAAAAGTCACATATAGACCCTTGTTCTGTTCCCTGCATTTCTCTTGGAGCTGCCTGAGAACAAATACCATGTCGGTGGTGCTCCTCTTAGCTCTGAAGCCGCACTGACTCTCTGGGAGGAGTTCTTCTGCAATGGTGGGCACCAGTCTGTTCAGAAGTATTCTGGCAAGGATTTTGCCTGCGATGGAGAGCAGGGTTATCCCCCGGTAGTTGGAGCAGTCTGACTTTTCTCCTTTGTTCTTGTATAGAGTGATGATGATTGCATCGCAAAAGTCCTGTGGTAGTTTGTCTTGTTCCCAGCAGGTGACAAGTACTTTGTGAAGTGTGCTATGTAGTACTGTGCCCCCATGCTTCCAGATCTCTGGTGGAATTCCATCAACTCCCGCTGCCTTGCCACTTTTCAGTTGCTTGATGGCTTTAACAGTCTCTTCTAGGGTGGGGATCTCATCCAACTCTGTTTTCACTGGTTGAAGTGGGGTGAGGTGGATTGCTGAATCTTGAACTACGCAGTTGGCACTGAAGAGAGCCTGAAAATACTCCGACCACCGGTTCAGTATGGATGCCTTGTCTGTGAGGAGCACTTGGCCGTCTGCACTACGCAAGGGACTCTGAGCCTGATATGATGGGCTGGGTTCTCTCTGCAAGCTTGGTCCACCACTCGTTCTGAATGTCTCGAAGCTTGCGCTGGAGGTTGCTACATGCAGCGCGAAAGATTGCTTTTTTCCCGGGACAGGAGGGCTGAGCAAGATGTGCTTGGTAGGCAGATCTCTTTTTCGCTAGTAATTCTTGGATCTCTTGATTGTTCTCGTCAAACCAGTCCTTGTTTTTCCTTGTGGAGAACCCGAGGACTTCTTCAGAGGTCAACAGGATGGTAGTTTTTAGGTGTTCCCAGAGTGCTTCTGGAGAAGGGTCTGTGGGGCAACTGGGGTCCTCAATTCTTGACTGGAGTTTTGCCTGGAAGGCAGCTTTAACTTCGGCTGACTGAAGGCTGCCAACCTGAAGCTTCCTCCGAGGGATACCTCCTCTCCTGGGTGTGGGTTTAAAGTGAAGACGGAGATTGTAGCGTACAAGACGATGATCCGTATGACATTCCGCACTGGGCATTACTCGGGTGTGTAAGACATCTCGAAGGTCTCTCTGGCGCACCAGAATGTAGTCGATAAGGTGCCAGTGCTTGGACCGTGGGTGCATCCAGGTTGTCTTCAGGCTGTTCTTCTGCTGAAAGATAGTGTTGGTGATGGTAAGCTGGTGCTCCGTGCTGAATTCTAGCAGGAGGCGCCCGTTATCATTGCAGTTGCCAATGCCGTGTTTGCCAAGTACTCCTTTCCAGGCTTCCGAGTCTTTACCTACTCTGGCATTGAAGTCGCCAAGGATGATCACCTTGTCCTCTGTAGGGGTCTTCCGTACGAGGTTGCGTAGATCAGCATAGAACTTGTTCTTTTCTGCAGGATCTGCTTGAAGAGTTGGGGCATACACACTGAAGAGTGTTGCATGCTGCTTGTTTTGAAGTGGGAGGCGCATGGACATGATGCGATCTGAGTGACCTGTTGGCAGGTTTTTGAGTTTGGAGGCAATGGAGTTCCTGACCATGAAGCCAACGCCAGAAAGGCGGCTCTCAGCCTTTGACTTACCCGACCAGTAGAGGGTATAGCCAGCACCATGTTCTTGAAGACTACCTTCCTCAGGGAAACGGACCTCACTGAGAGCTGCTATGTCAATATTCAACCTGAGAAGTTCGTGGGCAACTAGAGCAGAGCGTCGTTCAGGGCGACCACTGTCTACTGCGTCAAGCATGGTTCTGATGTTCCAACACGCAAGCTTAAGTCTTTGCACACTTTGTGAGGCAGGTGCATGCCTTTTCTTTGTTGTTATTTTTTGACCGCAAGTAAGGATGCCCGTTGACCGCGGCTAGCCAACTGGGGTGGGGGAGACGAGCTTTGTTTAGGCCACCTTTTCTAGGCCCCTCTCCGTGTGGAGCAAGCAGTGCTGTCCCTAGATAAGGCTGCTTGGTCATTCAGGGTGCTGCCGAAAGATGCTTTCGTCTCCGGGTCAGCATCAGGCGACCAATACCCTGAACCGCCTACATGCAGGATCGGGACTGCGGCTTCCAGTGGCATCTTCCACCTGCCGTTTCGCCCCTTGCCCATCGCTGCAGGACTTGGTGTGTTGTGGGTTGTGGATGTGGATATGCCCTTCAGGCCTGCGCAGAGGAATTTTTAGATGAGGCACAGTGTGCGCAGTACTGGCTCCACCCTTTCACCTTGGGGTCATCTGCTATGGCCCAGTAAGCCGGGACGCCGGCAGCGAGTCCTCCAGGTGGTAGGTGTTACATTAACCAGCTCTATCTGCCCGGGTTTGATGTTAGAGTTTTCCTTCTCTTGGCTGACGAGGTTGGTGAGCCCAGCCTGCCCATCCGGTTATACCGCCGGACATTCGGTCGCACCATGACGTGGCAAACTCTGTGAGAAACGGGGGGGGGGGGACCAGCGAGAAGGTGTTGCCACGGATGCAGTAATGCAGGAGAGGCCATTGCAGTGACCATCTGCCAGGCATAGCCGGACAGTGACCACGCGGCGTTCACTACACCGGGAAGGAGAGGCTATGTATTGCGCATACACTTTCCCTGGGGGGGGGCGGGATACCCAAGAGGGAGCCCACCCCTCCCCCCCCCAAGGTCATTGTTTGGGTAACTGACAAGGTTTCACAAATACATACACACAGCTCTCAACTGTAAAGCATAGGTTTTGGTGCACTAAAAGTACATGGTTCTGTTGGGAGAGGATACTGCTTGTGGGATGAGTCTGCTGCCCTCTGTTGTCATTCGGGGGGGCGGGATATACCAGGAGAGACAGTCCCAAAGATACATGGGTCCTTGACTGTTTAGGGCCTTAAAGGCTAATACCATAACTCTGAACCTGATCCAGTACTCCACCAGAAGCCAGTGCAGTTCATGAAGCACAGGGTGGATATGTGTACTGTGCAGAATCCCTGTGAGCAGGGCTTTTTTTCTGGAAAAAGATGTGCCAGAACTCTCAAGAGAGAAATGAAGGAGAAACGCAAGGGTGCCCCCTCATGAATTTTTAAATATTTTTTTGAGAATTCTGTTTCCATGAAAAGGTTCCAAAACTCCATTTCACTGTGTTCCCCCAGAAAAAAAGCCCTGTCCTTGAGGACTTGTGCTGCTGCACCCCACATACTAGTGTGTGCCTAGTTGACAACCTTTCTCCTAGTGCTACCCTCTGTCCCCAACCCTGGAGAAATGAGGTAAGCCACTTCAAGGCTATCCCATGCACTCCTACATCAGTGTAGTTATCTTTAAAAAGGACAGTTCAGAGCTAGAAAAAGTACAGAAGAGGGCAACTAAGATGAATAGGGGGTTGAAGCATGTTCTGTATGAAGAAAGACTGAAGAGTCTGTGACTTTTCTGTAAAGAAAAGAGACAATTAAGGAGGGACATGATAGAGGTTTATAAAATTATTCATGAGGTGGACAGTTGACAAAGAGAAATTTGTCCTCCTCTCCCAAAATACTAGAACTCGAGGGCACCAAATGAAGCTGATGAGCAATAGATTCAGGACAAAAAGAAACAACAACAACAACAATTTTTATTTATATCCGGCCCTCCCCGCCGGAGAAAGAAATTTACACAGAGAGTGATTAAAATGTGGAATTCACTGCCAGAAGATGTAGTGATGGCCATAGGAATAAACAGCTTTACAAGCATATCATATAGTTTAATGGAGAAGTCTATCAGTGGCCATGGTAACTGAGGAGAACCTCAGGATTCAGAAGTAGTCAACTCCAGATTCTCAAGTCCAGAAGGCAACATCAGGGGACAGTCGCTGCCCCTATGCCCTGCTTTTAGTGCTTCACTGGAACTGGTTGGTCACTGTGTGTGTCAGGGCCCGGACCTGCAGGTAGAGACGGGCGGCTGCTGTTGCCCTGGCAATCGGCCAGGACGCTGGCAGCCGGCTACGGTGCTTTCAAGGAGTAGCTCAAGCGTTATCTAGCAGTCCTAATTAGTCTCTACCGTAAATCAGTCCAGCCGAAGGGAGAAAGCAGGGTGCGTCGTCACAGGAATGCAGTGGGTCAGAAGCCAGAGGAAGCAAGCCGAATATATTCAAAGTATCGAAAGCCAGTCCACAGAGCAAAAGCAGAGTCCAGTTCCAAGTCCAAGATTCAAGCCGGGTCAGGAGCAAACGGGTTCTCTCAGCAGGCAAGAGGGTGCAGGGCGTGGTCACGTCCGAGGAGGATCGTTCGTTGCCAGCACAGTTTGCCCTAAGGCGAGGACTACAGATATACTGTGCTGGCTTGTTAACTTGTTAGTACTCCGGGCTTAGATCTCTCCTCCCACGCTTCTTTCCGTCTGTCTTTGAACTCCTGCCGTCTCCTTTCACGGAGCCGGCTCACAGGTGGCGGGGATTCAGGAGGTGATGCACTAGGGCCCGGTGTGGCCTGATCAGTTTCAGGAGGGGATGAGCTAGGGCCTGGTGTGGCCTGATCAGGTCCAGGTGGCTCCTGCTCTGGGTTAGCAAGGGCTGGGTCTGGTGCAGGCATGACAGTGTGAGAGCAAGTTGGACTAGATGGACCACTGGTATGATCCAGCAGGACTCACCTCTTCCTATGTTCTTAGTTCTTAAATAATAGGTGAGGTGGTAGACCTGTGTATGAATAGTAGGGTTTGGATGGTAGGTGAGAACTCAGGACTTTCTGTTCCTCCATATTAAAAAAAAAATCCTTGCATATGCAAACAAAGATTTATCATAACGTTCATCATAACGTTATCTGCTTTTAGGAATCTCTTCCTACATAATGAGAACTAGGATAATGTCCCATTATATGAACCCCACTGACAGTCTGAAAAGGCATAGTCAAGACATGGGTCTGTCAGTTCACCTCATATTTATGAGAACTAGGCCACACACAATTCTTAGAACATTTTCCTGAAAGTAGGCCTCAATGAACAGACAAGTAGTATTCTGGGGGTCAAACTAGACAGTATGGTGTTTACATTACGTGAATGCCAATGCCATTTTAGAGCTGAACTAAGTCATTTAAAATACCAGAATGGCCCAATTAGGCCCACAGCACAGCAAGACCATGTCCCCTCTCCCATGGATTTTCAAGTGCCAGAACTTGTCAATACTTGAAAAGGTTCAAGGACAAAACTGCCTGGTCCCACAATAGTGAGGGATCATTCAGGATCAGGCCCTTACATAGGGTTGCTAAGTCCCTCAGACTAGCCAGCGGGGGATAGGGGGGTGAACTTACCAGGAACGGGGAGGAATGCTGGGGCCAAAAAACCCATGATGTGCCTATATCACCCAGAATTGATAGGCATGTCTAGGGGCAGCACTCTGGTTTTTGGGCAAAAACTCTTAACAGACAGCCTTTAGTTAGGCAAGCCACATTTTCTCATTCTGATGCTGCTTTATGGTAGAATTAGCTTCTGTCATAGAGTTTTGCCCAATGTGGTAGAATTGGTAGAATTAGCTTCTGCCATAGAGTTTTGCCCTAATGTGCTTATGTAATTTTGGGGCCACACAGGCATGTTGTGTCAATTTACAGTGTTCTTCCCTGTTGGGAATCCAACGGAAGCTGGATTCAGGTAGCTGCCCCAAGGTTGACTCAGCCTTCCATCCTGTAGTGTAGATGACTGGGGAAAGTGTAGATGACTGGGGAAGGCAATGGCAAACCACCCTAAAAAAAGTCTGCCATGAAAACATTGTGAAAGCAACGTCACCCCAGAGTCAGAAACAACTGGTGCTTGCACAGGTGACCTTTCCTTTCCCTGTTGGGGGGGGGCAATTTTCCCCTCCCAGCCAAAGCAAGGGATCCCCATCCCCACCAGGTGGTCTGGCATCCCTACCCTCACAGTATTGTTAAATGACTTTCACTTCTAAAACACTGTAGGCATTCAGAGGTCAGACCTGTGAATTCCATAACATCTAGATTGGCTTTAAATATTCCTGCTTATCATTGCTTTCTTCATGCTTTTTTTTAAACAACTTTATTGAAAAGTATTAAATAAATACTTTTATAATAAACATCAAAAACAACAAATGTTACAAAATCATTAGACAAGTGTTAAATAGCAACTTCTATTGAATGGAATGTGAATAACTTTCAATATAATGTTATTACAAAATTTGCTATGGAGAGATTCTCTATTGTTCAATACATTAATTTTGATTTATATTCAAAGTTAACCTTGCAACAATGACTTTTGAAACATGAATTGTTTTTCACTTTGTTTTTTGCTACTGAGGCCAACACAAAAAAAAAAGAAACTGCCTGCCCCCTTCACTTGAATTAGCATTATTCCAATCAGCAGGAGCTTTAATTAAATATATGCCTTAATTAGCAAAGTGAGAGTTATTTTTATTTATTACCATATTAATATAATTCCTGTGGAGTTTAGGTTGCCCAATTAAGTAAGATATAAAGTCCTGAAACATTTATGTGGAAGCAGGAAAGCTGGCACCTGGGCTGAAACACTGCAGGAGAGATCTAGATCCACTGCAGAAGTGTGTGTGCAGAGGTGAGATTCCTGTACTACCTGAAAATGACAGATATAACATGGATAGCCCAAAGTCAGGCTTATTTTATGGTAGACATCATGCTGAATAAAGAAAATCCAGGATGTTTGTGAGGCTTTTCTATGCCAGAAAACACTAGGCTAGGTGAAGAGAATCCAGAGCATTTGCACTGAGAGAAAAAGCAGCTCAGAATGCTTTTGTGATGGGAGTGTGTGCCTGTGGGTTACTTGTCCATGTATGGCTTAATGGTATTACAATGGTACTCTGCAGAATTATCACAAACCTGTCTGAGTAACCTCACCTTAACACAGAACAACGACAGCAATAATAATGTCATGCATTCAGGAGAGAGGAGTAAAAAATGTACCATATTCATGTTCATTAGCAATCACTACTTTAGTTTCTTATTTCAGCTTCTGACTTGATTTAGCAACACTGTAACATAACTCTTGTTAGTGAGTGAGGCTACGCATCTTTATATATTGGGGTTTAACCTTTTCATCTGTGTTATTTCTTATGAGAACATAAAGAAGGAATTTGCCATCCTATGAAATATGATTGCCAAAATGAGTCTCAGACAGCTTTGCTCCATTTTCTGCATTTGGTACCTGTCTCGGAACTCCTTCCATAGTTTTCAGTTACTTCCAAGAGTAACTGGGAAACCGAGTCTATCTCTCAGAACACTGCATCCTACTGATCCCTATTAGGGAGAAAGGTGGACTACAGACAAACAGAATAGGTTTAAGGTGCTTACTATGCAAAATAAGTATTCCATTTGTGAGTGATGAAGGAGTGGCACCAGTCTTTAAGGCAGGGGTGCTCTAAAATCAATCCTCCTGTAATTTGCACATGCAGTACCAGTCCATTGCTCCATAACTACTGACTACATAACACAGTAACAAATTTAAAAAATAACATGTTTTGCTAGCTTAATAATTGCATAAGTATTTGTTTTGTGGAAGATCCAGAGATCTTTCCTGTAGGCTACTTATCGACTACAGGATAACGTTTCTTATCTAGCTTACAGACTAAAATATTTCATCGCAGGAAATATATTTTACCCCTGACTCAGAATGATTGGGATGATGAATGTTGTACAGCTAGTTCCCATTATATCATTAGTAATGGTGGAAGAGAGGCCATGGCCGGAGGAAGGTTCATGATTGGATGCAGGGCTATGTCTGAGTACAGAACCACATTCTTTGCACACAGTTGAGCCTCTAAATGAGGGGACACAGCTGTTAGGAAAGAACCACCTGCAGTCCTAGAAAGTAACTGCCAATGAAACTGGCACACTACTAAGCTGGATGGACAGTGGCATAAGTTAATGTTAAACTGGTTCATGAAAAGAACCCTAATCCATGTTTTGAACATGCTTGTGCTACGTTCATTTTTACAAGTGTTCAATGCAACATTTGGTCCATTAATCAGTTTCATTGATCACATTTTGATTGACTAAATAATACTCACTCAGTGCCTTGGGAGCCACATGTGGCTCTTCCTCAATGTGGCACAGTCATTGTGTGATAGGGAAGGTGATTGACAGGCAGTTCCCACCTTAAAACAGCTGCTGCTGGAGGATCTAAAGTACAGGTAAACTGTGAGCCTCCCTGGATGACTGGACTCATTCCCGGGATGGAAGTAAAGGCCTATGGATGGAAGTAAAGGGATTTCCAGGGATGGAATTAAAGGGATGGGAGTAAAGGGATTTCCCCCAACTCAACTCACATTTAATATATGATCAGATCTTTCGTCCACATATGTTTTGCAACACTGGGAATCAACATTCTTGGAAAATCTGGGAAGATCTTTATTCAAGCATATTGCTCACTCTGACCCAAGATTATCTGAAGAAATGTATGCTTTTGAAATTTTCCAGTCACTGTTAAATTTGAAAAACTGCTCTAAGGAGCGAAGGTGAGCTCCTCAGTTTCAGCCAACCAGTGCTGTGCTGTGAGCATGAATGTTTCCCCAATCTTAATATTCAGGGCCAGATCTAGGGGGAAGTAGCGGGGGTGCTTGCCCTGGGCACCACTGGAGGGGGGGGCACCAAATTGAGTATGGAGTCCATTCTATTCTATGGGCCCATAAGATAGAATGGGGCCATAAGGGGGCGTCATTTCTTAATTTTGCCCCCCCCCTCAAAAAACCATGTAGATCTGGTCCTGTTAATGCTTCAAATCATTTTGTACATTGGCCCAAAAAGAGTTGAGTGCAATTTCACAGTGGGTTGATAGTACAAATTATATACAGCTAGCTGCACCCTTATTTTAGCAACTGTATCAATCCATTTCAGAATCACTTTCACACAGTTTCTTTGCCCTGGCTTAGATGCTATCGGGAAGCAGTGCTCTTTCCCCACCACCAGTATTGTGGTGCTTCTGTGTACCTCAGAGGTTTCTCCTGTTTTTCCTGCAACCTTACCCAAGCCTGCTTTGCTGCAATGCTTTACAAAAGATTTACAGGAAAACTGGGGTGACACCCATATGGATGGGGAAGTTCAGCTCTTTCTACTTCCAACCAGATCTGCACAATTTTCCTTTTCTGAGTCCTCCATGGTTGCCATTTCTCCTTACCCTGCTTCCAGAGAGCATTTTTGTTTTTTCTTAAATCAGCAAATGACATGTTATTATTACATATAATAGTACAGTAGTCTGTCTAATAGTTCCTCTGAATCCTCAGCTCTCCTTTTTGGTCTGTTATTTTTGCTGTGGAGATACACTTTTCCCTTTGTATCTCTGCAACAATTGGCTATAGACTTTTTAATAATGTTATAATGCTGTAATGATATGTCTTGCTGATTCTCAAAGCTAAAATAAATGGTTGAGTACGTGCAGTGAGGAATTTTCACTGCTGATACAGCACAGTAGCAAAGGGGCTTTTCACATGGTGGTTTTTGCCATGGTGGCCACAACAGCAACAGGGAAACCACACAAGCCTGCCCCATGTGGGAACACTTGGATGATGATGTGAGTGTTATAAACTCTTTCATATGTCTAGGAACTTGAAAAAAATACCGACTCGTAGACAGGAAACATGAAAAATATATCACCTTGTACCACTTGCAGTATGTCTCATTATCTTAGCTGTCAGAAGGCAAAAAAAAAAAAAAGTTAAAATCTCCTTGCCAGGTTAAAGGCCAATTCTGTTCTTGGGGCAATGTATCTCAATTAAATGTTGCATACTGTGTTTTCTACACATGAGTAAGCATATCTCCCTTCCACCATGTTTTAAATAAAATAGATAAGTAAACTCTAGAGACAAAATCTTTTCAGGAACCCCATGTTTTTCAGTGCTAATTTAGCTCTCATATGACCATGCCATATTTCTCATTCAATCCGAAATATTTATTTTAAATATTTGTTTGCTGTTCTCTCCATAAAATGCTCATGGTTGCATAAGGCAGTTTAAAAACTTAAAGACAGTTCAAACATCAGTAAAGCATCAGTAATGAGGGCACAACAGAGAAGACTCACCACAGGGACTGGACAAAATATACAAGGTTTCAACTCGTGACTAAGGTTTAATAAGCTGGTAATCAGGAAAGGAAGGAAAACCACAACTGAGGCACTGCCACAAAAAGGCCCTGTGCAGTCATTCACCATAATTCACAATCAGTTCAGTTACCTTTATTGGCATTAAAGGAGAGATAAAAAAGAGGAAAAAAATAGATATACACACATATGGATACAAATAGATAAAACATGCCAACATGAGTCAAGACAAAAGAACATTCTAAAAGGGTCTAAAATCTGTACAAAAATAAGTCAAAAGTCAATCTAATACAAATTTAAATTACAATACATTACTGTGCATAAGAAGAGCAGCCTGCAAAAACTTTGCCACGGCATCAGTTGTGCTCCCATCTTTGTTTTTTAATAGATACAGCAGTTTATATGAATCCGGAAGCTCTAAAATACTATCAAGAATGAATGCTGTGCCAAATGTTAACATAATCCGGGCTCTTTTTCTAGCAAGAGCTCCTCTGCATATTAGGCCACGCCCCCTGATGTAGCCAATCCTCCTGGAGCTTACAGTAGGCCCTGTACTAAAAGCTCTCTAAGCTCTTGGAGGATTGGCTACATCAGGGGGCATGGCCTAATATGCAGAGGAGCTCCTGCTAGAAAAAGAGCCCTGAACATAATAACAGCAGTCTAATAACACATCAGACACAGTTTCAATGGATCCACTTGCACAAGGGCATAGTCTGTTAGCAAAAGGTGTACTGTTAAATCTCCTAGTTAAAATCGCTGGAGGGCATTGAACCAAGCAAGAGAAAAGATTCTGTGTAATGCTGGAGTCTGAAGTTGGTAAAAGTAGCTAGCAGGAAGGCCCACAGTAGGCAAGATCTCATGACTAAGAAGGGAGCATATCCTATTAGCTGCATTCAGTGCCAGCCCTAGGGCGCATGGCGCCCCAGGAAGGCTCCCTGCCCAGTCCCCCCACCACCACTGCACACCGCTCATCCTCCCACCACAGTGCCACAAGGCAGTGCTGTGGTCCATCCCCCCTGCCTGGTTCCCCACCACCACTGCACACCGCTCACCCTCCCTTCACAGCGCTGCAAGGCAGTGCTGCGGTCCGTCACCCCCTACCACCACCACCAGAGTATGCCGTGACAAGGCTCGGCCCTATCAGCTTTGATGCGGCTGGCATATGATCCTTTTTTGAGCAGAGCGCTGGAGGAGGCTTCTCCCTCCTCCTTCCCATAACTGAAAGTGAGGGGGAGTGAAGCCTCCTCCAGCGCTCTGTTCAAAGAAGGATCTGATGCTGGCTGTGTTGAAGCCGGTAGCACCGAACCTGTTGCAGCGCACTCCTCTGATCACGCCAGGGGAGGGGAGACAGGTGGAGCTGAGTGTGTGGCACAGTGGAAGGGAGGGGACAGGTGGCGGTGGGGGGAAGAGGCAGGCAAACTAGGTGTTTATCATGGGCACCGGGGGGGGGGGAGCCCAATTTGGCGCCTCCCCTCCCGGTGCCCTAGGCAACCACCTAGTTTGCCTAGTGGGTGAGCTGGCCCTGGCTCCATTGTACAGTTCAGATAGCTCTACCTCAAGTAATCTGAGAGCACAATCTGACACCCATCTTAATTTACACATTGGCTCACAGATGAATAGATGGTCCTTAAAGTAGCTGAGTCCCAGTCTGTTTAAAGCTTGGAATGTAAGGATCAGCACTTTACATTGTACCCAGAAATGAACAAGCAGCCAGCAACATTATTTTAAGACTGGCAGTCTTACCAGTCTTCCTTTACCACTTAACATCTTTCATCCTAAAACCTCAGGTGGAAACCCTTTAAAATTTCCTGCAGTTTTCCTCACTTAGAACATATTATAGTAATCTAACCTGATTTGATCACAGCATGGATAACTGTAACTAGATCTTGTTTTCCAAGGAAAGGTTGTAGCTAGTGTTCCAACTGAAGTTGTTTAAGGCTGCTGTGTGCTGCAGGGAGACAAGACCCTTCACTGTAAGCACAGTACCCCTCCAACATTTTCACAAAATTCATTTGCATTCACAAATACATAATACATTAAACATTATTCCTAAAGAAAAATATCTATATTAAATTTCATAAGAGAATTAAGAGAATCAGATTACTCAAGGGAAGTGTATTCTTTCAGCAACTAGAAATGAAAATAGAATCATCCTCTCTATTTTAATTAAATACTAAAATTAAAAAGTATTCCTCCATGCTAAATGACGCAGAGAAAGGAGCACAGATGACGAAGAACAAATAGATGGCACTTGCGAGGTTGAGCTGTAAACTGTGAAAAGTGTAATAGATTGAAATCAGTAGAGTGTAATTGGACTGAAGCATGTATTTTACAAAGCTCAGAGCTCAAACACCACACACACACACACTGTAAATAATACACCTGAAGTGCTGATTGCCACACTTTTTTCTCATACTTTTTCGTTTCATAGGCAAATTTAGGGAGCTCTCCTAAATTAGTTACTCCAAAGTAAGTCAGGTTTTATTTCATGGGGCTTAATCCCAGGAGAGGTTTGAGGAATGCAGCCGTCTTTACTTTCATTTATTTCATTCCTTGAGCAAGAAACTCTGAAGATCGATTTTTAAAAAACAAAAAAACAAAAAGACCACGTAACAGCTTTTTATTTGCATATATTCTCATATTAGGTTGCACAGTGCAACTTGCACCAATTTCTGCCATTTCCCTCTCCTCCCTCTTCAGATCTCCACTAGGCTGTTGACAGGTCCCATGCTCTTTCTGGCAGGTGGTGGGAGAAAGCTTTCAGTGAGTAGGGGGTGGGGCAGCATTGCCACATGAGATGCCCCCAACATGATGATGTCACCACCATAGAGTTTTGCTCAAAATACCAGAGTGTTGCTGTGTAACATCCCCAGAATGATGATGATGTCACTTCTGCATGATGCCATCATGTTGAGGATATCACACAGTCGCAGCTGTTGGGGGTGGCCAAGAGCCCATGAAATCAGGAGATCCTCTCCTCCCATCTGGCCGCTGAAAATTCTAGGGTCCAGTGACCCTCAGAAATAACATTTTGGAGGGCCCAGTAGCCTTGGCAGAACAGGGGGGAATCACTGCTTCCCCCCCTCTTAATTTTCTTGTCTTAATGTTGTGGTTGGATACAAGCCATTATCCAGTAATCCTTACCACAGCCCTGTAAAGTAGATCGGTATTATTATCTTCAGGGTGTAAATAGCAGCTTCAGAATGAAAAACTATGGCTTGCCTTACCTAAGACTGCTTGTTCGTTCAAAAAAAAGTGGTAAGCGTAGATCTGGGGACATTCTGATTTTATTTCTATTCATATTTCCAAATATGTGATAAATTAATCTTTGTTGATTTGCTGCCCCCCACAAATCCACTGAAGTTTAGAAGCACCATTTTTAAAAAGCCCCTTGGACCAACCAAAATGAAATAAACAGTGTGCAAGCAGTCTGGATTAGAGATGGGCCTGACCCAGGAAAATGGTGGTTTGTGTTGATTCATGGTTGGTTTGATTGCATGAACCATGAAATTACATGAACTTTATCATTTTCCAAACCAGTTCATGGTTTGTTTGGTTCATTTGTTTTGGGAGGTGGTGGAACAGTCCCCTCATGAGTTAGAGATGCAAAATTCATAAGGAGTCTTCAGCAGGCTCTCCTCCACCCACCCTGCAAGTTTGGCAAAGATAGGATTTGGGATGTCCAAGTTATAGCAAGTACCCCAAGGAAAGCTCAGCTCTAGGTTCAATCCCTGAAACCACAGCAAGGAACACTTTCTCAGCCAGGAGAGGTGTTTAAAAAATAGTTCCACTGTGGAAGGTAGGGATGGGGGAAAGAGTTCCTCAAAGCCTTCCCTAAATCAACCATGCAGCAAACCAGGGCTTTTCTGTAACAGGAACTACTTTGCATATTAGGCCACACCCCTGTGATGTAGTCAATCCTTTTAAGAGCTTACAGGGCCTACTGTAAGCTCCAGGAGGATTGGCTACATCAGGGGTGTGTGACCTAATATGCAAAGGAGTTCCTGCTACAAAAAAAAAAAGCCTTGCAGCGAAAATTCTGCTTTCACGACAACTAACCCTTCTCTCTTCTTGCTGCAAGTGAAAGCAGCTGAGTCTGATGTGGTCTTATACTAGTATATAATCTGCCCCCATAGAACAGAATCAGAGCTTCATGGTTGGCTCCCAGAGCTGCCAATCAAGCTATGGACAACTGCTTTTGGTGTTTCAAGGGCTCTCCACAAGTCCACCCTGGTGTTGCCTAGGAATTGATTGAATTGGCGCCAGGCTGTCTGGAGAAGAAACTGAAAAAACAAACCACCTGAGTCTCCATGAGAAAAAGGCAGTTAATTTTTGGGTTCAGAAATGATGTGACCATTTGGTTCAAAACAAACCACTAGCTGGCCCAGTCTGTGCTCAAACCGTGGTACTTTTTTTGGTTCATGCCCATCCCTAGTCTGGATATTAAAAAGGAAAGAGGTTGAAGGTGGAGACTGGAGAGAAAAACACATCTTTCAGGCCATGGTATTAAACACTTTTTGCAACCTGCAGGATGCTTCTGGGATGCCTAGCTGACTTCAGTGGGCGCAGGCTGTGGCTATCTGTTATCAGATGACATCTCCAGATTTGGGATAGCTTGTGATACATCCAATATTATTATAGGGAAAACTTTTACTGTCTACTGTATTTTTCTTTCAAGTCAATTAAGTCCAAATTAAATGGCTCTTATAGGTGAATAGGAAAACTTTGGTCAAGCATAAAGTTTCAAATTTCAGCTGCAGTAGTAAAAATATACTATTTGCATTGTTGCAGCTAATGACCTTCTTAGGACGTTGCCTATGGGTTTTAAACAAAATAACAAAACCCAGGAACATAATGATGATAATGCAAGCGCTTGTGCTTAATGGACTGTATACTGGACTGTGCCAGGTTGGCTCAAACTAATTCCCTCTGTATCAGTTTCCCAAAGCAGGTGGTAAGAGGTGTGATCATAGACAAGGGAGGTCAAGTGCTATAAGAAGGCAGTGGGACCAGAGTCAGGAGACCAAGGCCAACAGAAGGTCAGCAGGCAGGGCAGAGCTAGATCCTTTGACAACAAGCAAGTTACTAAGACTCAGGAGCAAAATAAAAGGTGGAACTTATGTATAGCTTCAGCCCTGCCCTGTGGGGCTCAAGCAATTACATGCATCTGCTGAGGTGGTCCAAACTGCTATTCCTGAAGTGTACAATAGTAGTGTGGCCAGGGCCTTTTTGGTAGAAAAAGCCCAGCAAGAACTCATTTGCATATTAGGCCATTCCCCCCCCCAATGCCAAGCCACCCAGAACTGTGTTCCTGTGCTTTCCTGTTCAAAAAAAGCCCTGAGTGTGGCTTGTCTCCATCTCAGATGGAATGGCTTGCTTGTGGTTTCAGTGGGGAAGAGAGTAAGGCCCTGTTTAGGGTTGCTGACTTTGGGTTGGGAACTTCCTGGAGATTTAGATCCAGAGCCTGTAAAGGATAGGCTTTGGAAAGGGGAGAGACCTTAGTCAGGTATGATGCCATATGGTCCACTCTCCAAAGCCATCCTTTTCTTCATGGGGACTGATCTTTTGTCTGGAACTCTGTTATAATTCTGGGAGATCTCCAGTCTCCAGGCCCTACCTAGAGGCTGGCAGCTCTACTCCTGTTTCTCAGAGTTCATAATTTGAGACCTCTGGCATCTTACAGACTGTAAAGACAGCAGTGCCGAAATATTTTTGGTGTGGGGAAAAAAATTAAGTGGCTTTTTTATTATAGCAGGCTTCTAAAATATACACCCCCATAGTAAAAACAACAACAACAACCTTATTTGTGTATTCTTTCTATTTTGCCAAACTTAAGATTCAGAGTTTTTATGAATAAGTCACATTTTCAAATTTGATTTCTAATTTTTCTTTTTTCTGTGTCCATGGCTAAAGATTTAATGTCAGACTACGAAGAGAAAAGGCAGGCTGCAAAAGCAGGAAGCTGGAGCAGAAAAATCAATTTAAGAAACCATTGCTTTTAACAGCTTTCATCATTCAAGTGCTGAGTGGTGAATTATTTCCCATGCATTAGTCATCCAGGCCAAACAACATAATCTTATCTGGCTCAAATCACTATACCTGTTATTATTTGCTCTGAAGCCAGCTGCTGGCTTTAAAATACGAGTTGGGGAAAAATCCAGCTGACATCTGATCCTGTATTTTAATTTTCATTTGTATTTATTCTGTATCAATACATTCACTTTCATTTTACTTATTCCTATAATATTTGGTACTCTTTATATATACTGTGCATAGAAAGTAATACACCATGACCTGGCTGGCCCAGGCTAGTGCAATCTTGTCATATCTCAGAAACTAAGCATGCTTGACCCTGGTTAATACTTGGATGTACAGGCGATGGCAAACTACGGTTCTTCTGAACATCTCTTGCCTTGAAAACCCTACAGGGTCACCATAAGTCACCTGTGACTTAACAGCACTTTAAACACATACAACAGTATCAATCATATATGTGATAGGTTAAAACAACCCAAACCAATAAACCAAGCTCAAGTCCTTTTCCTTAAAAAAAAAAAAAATCCTAGTTGGCTGGATTTCCAAGGTTGATGCAAATGGAATTCATATAACCAATGACCTGACAAATAGATGGAGAATATTTTTAAAATGAAGGCATGTGCAGTTTGCTTAGAGATCAGGTCTTCTTCAGAAGAAATCACGAGCAATTGTAAAAATGTTCCCAGAAGACTTTTCCAAGTGATTCAGAAATTGGTTTACTATGGCAAATATGCTGTCAATAAAGCCAGTTCCAGCAACCTGTCTCCCTCCTTAGGCTCCTACTGTGGCAGTCCTAAGTGGTCTTATAAAGGACACAGAGACAAAGGTAGAACAAGTCACTGTGTCAACCAGGCAAGGAGGTAGAATAAATACTATGAAGAAAACCAGCTTGGATAATATTGCAGCCCATTTAAACTCAACACGAAGCTTCCTATAGTTTATTAATTAGCAGATTCTGCCAAATTCAGCTCTCATATTCTGGTATTTATACCCCACCCCTTGTTCTCTGTCCTAAGATTGCCATTATGTTGGCGGTGCAGGTTGCTACTTGAGAAGCCACCTGCAGCTTAAATGTAAGTCCTCCCATAACCTACAAAGAGAACACTGAAAATGGTGGGAAGAGTTACAGAATCAATTGACATATTGTCCTATAATTGTCTACAGTTTTATTACCTGCCAGAATGGCAAGATGTTCACCATCCATTGGTTCATTCGACTGTCAGCCAGTCCTCACCACTGAACATCTAAGTGCTTAGGGAGCAAATGGGGAAGTAAAGATAAAGCTTAAAAATGAGGACATGCCAGGAAAATATCAATTAGAGACCATACCTGTGCAACTCTGAAGAAATTATACTTTATTGCTTTTTCTACAGAAACCTCCTTCTTACTATATTACTGGCAAGAGAGGAGATTGTCAGACTGTTTCATCCTATTGATCATTTAGGCTGCAATCCTAATGACACTTCTGTGGATGTAAGTAATATGGATCTTACTTCTGAGCAGACCCGCTTGGGATTTCTTCCTTTATTATGCCTGTTGGTTCACTTATTTTATAGCTTGGTTCTGATGTGATTATAGTAGTCAAGCAATGACATGTACTGCCTTTACTCTAGGGGTGTGCAAACAAGATCAGCAAAATTCGGATTTGGGGATATTCTGGGGCAAAGATACTCGGGGGGCTGAATATCTTTAATATCAGATTCAGCGCCCAAATCTGATTCAGGAGATTTTTGGCTATTCCCGAATATATGGCTCCATTATACCATATAGGCCACAGAAGTCAATGGCAAAACATAAGGGTGTAATGTCTGGGGGCTGGGGGGGGGGGCGTTGAGAGGCACCAAATTTGTAGTGCAGCTGCAGAAGCCTTTCCCCCAGAGAACCCTCAAGTTTCAAAAAGATTGGACTAGAGGTCCAATTCTCGGGGCACTCAAAGTGGGTGCCCCCACTCCACCATTGTTTCCTATAATGGGAAAAACTAACTCCTTCTGTGGCACTGCCCACTTCTGGAGGTGGTCTCCACTCCAGACTCTGTTTTTTGGTAGGGTTCCCCTCAGGTCCCTCTCTGTCATGTACCCCTGGCACTGTGTTCACTGCTCCTGCGGAACCCCTTCAGGTAGCCAACCTTCATTACTGGATCTCCTGGCTTTGCTGTCTTCTGCATGGATCTTTGGGGTTTCAAGGTGCTGGGTTTAAATTAGAGGTGTCTCTGGAGAGCTCAGGGGGTACTATACCAAGCTGAGTAAGTTCCCCCTCAGCACGCCCTCTATCTCCCTGAAAGAGGGGGTTTCATTTCACCCCCTGCCCTGGTAACTTCTACACTGTGAATCCCTGAGTTTTTTGGGGGGTGAGCCCACAGTAGTCTGATACCCCCAGGCAGGCCCGGCGCTGAGGTTTTCAGTGCTCCAGACCAAAATTTGCCCCCCCGCCCTTTCCTTTTTCTTACTAACTTTTTTGCCCTCCCCTCCTCTTTTTGCAGTGCTGCTTTGCAGCGCTGCGCTCCATCATCCACCCCCCTGCTTATTCTTACCCCCCCTGCCCTTCCTCATGGGCTGCTGTTGCTGTTGCCTCCCTCCCGGCACGATTGCCTCCCCTCCCTGCCGCCACCCTCCTCCATCCTCCCTTCGCAGCACTGGAAGCCAGTGCCGCGCTCTGCTTTCCGCCCCCCCCCCCAAGCCAAGGCTGGTCCTTACCAGCTGCTTCCATGAGGCTGCATGCATGGCTTCTAAGCCTTTGAAGGGCCCACGATAAAAGAGTTCGCTCCCCCTCCTTCCTGGAATTGGAAGTGAGGGGGAGCAAACTCTCCTATCGCGAGCATTTCAAAGGCTTAGAAGCCGCGTGCAGCCTCATGGATGCTGATAAGGAGGAGCAGCCAAGGCAGGGCGGCGGTGGAGCAGAAGCCAGCGCTGAAAAGGGAAGGAGGGCAGCGGCAGTAGGCAGACGGGGGAAGCGATCGTGTCGGAAGGGAGGGAGGCGCCCCTGTGGGAGTTGGCGCCCTAGGCCATTGCCTAGTTCACCGACTCCCGCAAACTGGGCCTGCCCCCAGAGACCTCTCCCAAACGGAGAAAGTCCCCTCCAATTTGACCCCCAGGGTCTGTGGGAGGGCTGTGGATCTATCACATCTCCTTTCCCCACTCTCCCTCTTGTCTCTCCTCTGGATTTTGGGGTCCCTGGGGTGGGCTGATGGGCTCACCTGATCCCCCTGACCTTCTGCTGTGGGTTCTGACTGGGCTGGGCCGGTAGCTTCTCCCACCCTACTAGAGCCGTTTTTGTTTTCTTTCTACCTCATTGCATCTCTGGCTGAGAGGACCGACTTCCTAGTGCCTGTGGCAAAAGTATTTATACATTATAATGACTGAGAAGGTCTTGGAGGGAGAGAGGCAAGATAGAATTCCAGCTCCAATGCTGTTATGGAATGACCTGGCAAAACATCCAGGATAAATGTGATACTCACTCCCAAAGCAAACTGCTGCAAGGGGCATCTAAGCACAAACAGGGATGAACATCCAAGAAATATCACAAAGTAATGAAACCCCTGAGGGGGGAATTAACCACTGGGGTGCTTGGAGGAACCAGAATGATTCCAATGAGAAAGACAGATCAGCAGAATTCATGGCTGAATGACAACAGGATGACACATTACAGTCCTTAAGAGACTTAGCTAGCTCAACCCCTCTTGACCTAAGACCTGAACACCCAGTGAAATTCATATATAGACAAGGCAGATTATACAGTGAATCTCTCAAGAAAAGGGGATGAGCAGCAACTGAATCACCCCAGCAACTAGTAGTGCCACGAAAGTACAGGATGGATTTGCTGAGTGGCACATGCCAGCCCACTGACAACTCATATTGACATTAGCAGAACAAACAGCTGGATGGCCCAAAATCTCTATTGACCAACAATTGAACAGAATGTGGCTGAACATTGCAAAGCATGTGACATCTGCCCAAAGAAAAGAAAACAGAAACATAAAACCTGAGCATTTTTTACAGTTAGTGCCATTCACAGAGGTGTCATTTAGGGGGATAGGCCAGTGGCGTAGGGAGGGGGGGCGGGGGGGTGGATCGCCCCAGGTCTGGGGGATCTGGGGGCCCCCGCATTGCCAAGGGGGGTCCCTCCCTCCCCGGCAGGGCTCCGGAGCGTTGCGCAGACCTTCCGGCCACAGTCCCAGCTCGGGGCGGGGGAAGCAGCGTCCGACCCTCGCCTGCTCGAGGCTTCTCCTGCGGCTCCACGTGCCGCGGGCAGCAGCAGGAAACAGAAGGCGGCGGCGGGCAGCAGGAGGAGGAGGAGAAGGCGGCGGCGTTGCGCGCCCAGTGGCCGCATCCCCATGCTTGGCAGCAGCGCCCTGGAGCTCTCCGGCCCCCTCAACTCCCAGGCGCCGACGACTCAGCCGCTCCTGGCCCTGGCCGCGGCGGTGCGCCAGAAAGAGGAACTTCGGACATGCGTGAGGCAGGCTGCGGGGGCGGAGGGATGTGGGGAGGGCCGCACGCCACTCGGCGTCTTAAGTCAGGGAAGCCCCTCCCCTCCCCCTCCCCGCCGCCACACACATAGGGGGGCCCACATAAATCTTGCGCCCCAGGCCCCCGAAGCCCTAGCTACGCCCCTGGGATAGGCATTGACTTGGTAAGTCACTTGCCCAGAGCAACTCAGAAAGAGAACAGATATATCCTCACTGTAATGGATTATGCAACAAAATATCCAGAGGCAATAGCACAATCCAGTATGGGCAGTACTGTGATAGCCAAGGCTCTGATACATTGTGGACTTGGCTTCCCAACCAAAATAATCTCTGACACTGGAAAATCATTCATGTCAGCCATAATGCTGAGATTTTAGAAAGTTTGTGGGGGTGAAGCATATAACCTATATACTATCCAGAAACCATTGTGTAGAAAATGTGGTGGAGTGGAGGAACAGTTAATTCCCATGTGGGATTGGCTCAGATTCCCTGAAGGTGTAAGGGCTGCTGGTGAAACACAAAAGCTATTCTCAAATATGCCAGGGCTGACAGCTCACCAGCCACCGGATAAACACAGGGCAGGCCAAGCCAATCTCTACTCCTCCCTATCAAATAAGAGGAAAGTTTGCTGATGATGTAGCCAGAGAAGTAGGAGAAATGTTGACTATGGGGTGATTATTCCATCTGCCAGTCCCTGGGCCTTACCAGTAGTATTGGTATGAAAACCAGAGAACATCCTCCAGCTCTGTGTGAATTATTGAAGACTGAACCAAATAACCCAAGCTCTCATGTTCGTCTTCTCAGCATGGCTTCCTTCCAATTTCATACTCTGTCTTGGGGCTGCAGCAAGCATTGGCATTTTTGCACAGAAAACGGAAAGTGATTTTTCGCGGTTTTTGTTTGCTGCATGAAAACGCTGATGCTTGCTGCAGCCCCGGGGAAGATAGTGTGAAATCAGAAGGAAGCCCAGCTGAGAAGACAAACGTGAGAGCGGCGAAGGTGAGTGGGAAATCGGTCAATCTATTCTCCACTGTTGGCTGTATCATACTGAAGATAACAATAGCAAATTACACCATTGGAATTTGTTACTCCAAGGCTTTGACTTCAACATAGTGCATACAAAAGGAAATGAAAACAGTGGCAGATGCCTTCTCTAGGAAGGGAGAAGAAGAATGATTATGTAAATAAATATAGCATGTAAGTATTATGTTGTAATGTTTAAATGTGCTCAGTGTGTTTTTTTCCCAGAGAAACAAAAAGTTGTAATTCTTATGAATATAAATATGTAAATCTGAAATGAGTATACTAAAATGTGTATTTAACTGCCTGAAACTGTATTGTTAAAAGTCAAGTTTTTTACTGTTTTAAAAGGATTCTGTGTTTGATTTGTTGCTGCTGTGTTGTGCTGCTGTTGTTCCTTTTCTCTTCTGGTTCTGGTTCAGGGTGGGGGGGCTGTTTGGCCTAATTTTTATTGTTAAAAAGTTCAGTTTCTTAACAGTTGAGTTTGTTGGCCTTTTCTCTGTTGGATTTGTTTGGATCTGTTGTTGTTGGTTTTGCATCCTGTCCTGTTGTCCCTTTTCCTGGTTTTTGGGTGTGTGTTAAAAGTTACAGTAAGTTTCTTTCTGTCACGTTTTGGGTTTTTTTAATTACCTCTGGTTGGTGTGAGGGGGTTGGTGTGTGGGGTGGGTCACTTTCATGTTTTTATAGAGCTATTTTTGGAGCCTGAGGGTTCCATGCAGTTTTGGGGGCTCTCCCTCGAACCACCTGCCCCCCAGTAGCCTCTGATTATACCCTATTTTGCCATCGAGTTCAATGGCCATAGGGTATAATGGTGGGATAGGGGCATCCTCTTTGGGTGCCCCTGGAATGGGAACCCCTGGCCCAATCTTTTTAGGACTTGGTGGGTTCGTAGGAGAGAGTCCCCTGCAGGTCCCTTGAAAATTTGGGGGCTCTCCCTCAAACCCCCTCCCCCTCCAGGCAGCTTCCAATATACCCTATTTTGCCATTGATTTCAATGGCCCATAGGGTATAATTGGGCCGTATATTTGGAAATAGCCATATATCTCCCATATATATGGCTATTCCGAATACCGGTATTCGGAAATATATGGTATTCCGAATATTTTGGCCCCGTATATTTCCAAATCCGATTAATTCCAATTTTTTTTTTTTTGCACATCTCTAAAGTCACTAGCCATGTGGCATGTAGGAAGGCCTATAAAACAACCTTTTTTAGGACATTTGGTGATTGTTGATATTTTCATCCCTCTGCCAAATGAAATCTTTCTTTTAGCTGAAAAGGAAAAAGAGTTTGTATAGGATGGAACAATTTCTGATTTTTAAAAAATTGCTGTGTGAGTTTATTGGTCTATTTTGAATCACACCTGCTAGAAAGATATAAATGTTTAAAATGAATATATATCTAATGGGATTGGTAAAAAAAGCAATCACATATGCATTATAAGTATTACATGTGTTAATAGTCATAACAATTGAAACAAACTTGTTAGCATGATTAAATTCTTCAACAACCTCACTAATTTCTCAGTTTTTATCCTAATGTATGCCATTCATTCTCTTTTGTGTTGTGTTGGTTGCCGTAGTTACTAGCTATAGTGCCATGCTAGTGGCTTTGTAGACTGTCATCTTAATTATATTTTTCAAGCTTATTTTTGCCCCTTTGTGACATTTCCATGACTGCCAGGCACCCAGCCTGGTAACTGGTACACTGCCATTGAACTGAGTGCATTTTAACAGCATGACACTCATTGACATTAATGGGAATCCGAAAGTTGAAATATTGCTTTGATATATAGGGTAAATGTTAAAGTCTGTATTAACAATAACCCAGCAAGACACTATGCTTGTTAAATATCTTCTTCATAAGTAATCATTTCAACATTTACTCTTTGAAACTGCTAGAGTGATTTTTCTCCGCACAGATCATGTAACATCTCTGCCAGGCGCAGGAGAACTATAGAAATTCAAATCATTCCCCCCATGTTGTTCTGGAAATGGAGAATCTGCAGACATTTGAGGCACTCTAGAACATCTGCTTTCATTTTTGTTTTACAGGTAAAGGACAGGGTGTTGTTTTTTTGCATATTTTTGATTGCTAGCTGCATAATTACTTGGCTACCTAATGAAATGTTCATTCTGTTGTATTATTTTTCAGAAAGGCTCCATTTGGAGGTTTGTTCATTTAAGACAGGAGTCCAAGGAGCCATGCATGAGTTTTTGCTCATAAACTGGAGTTTTTCATCCCCCTCCCATTGTTGCCCATCACTTTCCTTCCTCTTCTAAGCTGCTTCTGAACATCAGAAGACCTTTTGGTACAGTGTCTGCATTGACACAAGGGATATTTAAAGTACAAAAGGCCCCAGATGCATTCAGAAACACTTTAGGCATATACACACAAGTCTCTAGAAAATCATGCTGGTGCATGCAAGGGCAGACTCTAACACTAAGTATTAATTAAGGTGATGGAAAATTGTCAGCTTCCCTTATTTCTTACAGCAGGAATTAGAGGATCTTTGCTCTAGCTATGTGGGCCCAGTTTTCGCATAAGACCTTGATTGGGCTTATTTTGGAATTTCCCTATATTCTGTCCTTACTTATTAGTGAAATCAGAACCACATGAACCTCTGTGTATGTGAAGTTGGACAATTTTAGTTACAGTTGGTGGCAGAGTGCGGCAGTGTGAATAGGTATGATAATATGACTGGGAAAGAAATTTTCTGGCTTCACCTACATTTCCTTTAAATTTTCTTACTCAGAAAATGATCCTTGGTTTAGAAGTGGGGGGATATTTTTGCCTATTGGATCACCATGGTGCATCCAGCTGAGATAATGTGGGTTTTGTACATCATCTGTTTGGTGAATATACGGAAAAGAGGATTGGCAAAGAATGCAGCGAACAGCAAGTGACAAATGGGAAGAGCAAAAGGAAGGAAAGGAGAAATGGCTGCTGATTTTGTAGAGACAAGAGTTTGGCTCTGAAGAGAAGATGAGCATGATAGTTCCATAATGAATGCTCTCTACTTCTCCATACACACTAAGGAGATGTTCTCAATAGATGATAAAATAACTAAGGAGAACAAGGAATGACTTTTTGTTGTATTCTGTTCCATTTAAATGAATGAGAAATATAGCTTTCAGCTTAATTCTCTAATAGAAGCCAAAAAATCTGAGATCATGGACACTACAATATATTCTTTTCAAGTCATCATGTAGATCACATACTCTGTTCAGAGAGAGGAGAAATATGTGGCAGCTTTTTAATTCTAGGTGCAAAAATGACCTGATAATTAGCATGAGGCATACAAGATGAGAAAACCCTAAACAACTATGCATGTTCAATAAAAATATGTATTCAGGTATCAATAGGTTTCATAAAATCCTGATGGCCCACACAATTATTTACATATACATTCTAATTTGTAATCCCTCTAGAGTACCATAGTGGTATAGAAGTTTTACCAATGGTGAAAACCAACATTATAAATGGAAGTCATGGATCCCATCTGTTATCTTCTAACTGGCATGTCTGCATAGTAACTTCCATCCACATTTGGACAGGAATGCAGAAACCACCTGTGGCTATTAGCTGAACAGGGCATGATAAATCCCTAATGCAGGAGTCCCCTCTGCTCATGATAGGCTAAGGAAACACAGAGCTGCCACAGCAGGGATTGGCTGTGCAGCTCCCAGAAGCTGCAGTGTGGAGGCAGTGATAACAGTTGTGACCAGATGCCACATTTCAAAGTACTTCCCGGCTGCTAAAAACAGCTGTTTGTTACAGGACATTGAGCAGCACTACACAGCTTGCTTAGATGTCAGATATAAAGAAGCTGTAGACAGGAAGAAGGACAGTTTACCAGAAAGGGCAGCACCCAGGTATACATGTTGTGGAAGTTCTGCTTTTCAGTGCTTGATTTATTTATAACATTTCTTGTTTTTCTCTGCTTGAGATAGGGTACAAACTACAAGAAGAATGTCTAGAGCAGAGGTGGCCAAACTTGTTTAACATTAAGAGCCACATAGAATAAATGTCAGATTTTTGAGAGCCACAAGATAGGAAGGAAGGAAAATAGATGGGAGAGTGAGAGGTGGAAAGAAAGCAACTTTAACTTCTTTAAACGTTAACTTCTTTAACTTTAAAGTGCATTTTCCATGCCACTGGCTGGCTTGGCTTGGAGAAGTGATTTAAAGAGACAAATGATTCCTCCAAGCCAGCTGATGGGCTGTTGGAGGCTTCAAGAGCCACACGATATGTGTGAAAGAGCTGCATGTGGCTCCCAAGCCACCCCTGGTCATGAGCAACAAATCAATAATGAACTCCAAATTTATGAATACTGCAACATGATGCACTTCCCTGGCTCTACTTTGGCCCTTTCCTTACTCATCAGGTTATGTGCTCAGCCAGTCAATCATTCACTTCCACAGAGGGTCAAGATTACTACAGTGATGCTGCCCTGCTGAATTGCATTTGCTCAGTCTGGTACGTCTCGACCATCTGCTGCTCACCTCAGAATGGAAATTAGCGAGATGGAGCTAGAGAGCCATGGAAAGCAGAGAGAGAGAGAGCTGGGGCAGTGTTTCAAAGAAGCAGGGTAGCATCTTTCATGAAGCGTTTTCTTTCTTGGGAGAGGAGAGAGGCTGTTGGAACAAAGGAATCTATAAGTGGCCAGCTCTGCTGAGGTGCTGAGGCAGTTCTTCTGAAGTTCTTCCATTGAGTAAGATATAACCACAGGAGAACTGACAAGGCTCAGCTGGAAGAACCAGTCCCAGCCATGGAAGCCTACAGAGAGGGAAAGATTTAAAAAGCCACAAGGGAGACCTAGGATGAAGGAATTCTGAATTCCTCTAGCTATCTGAACTGCATGAGGTTTCTCAAAGTATTACCAACACATAAAACAATACAAGAGTTCATCCCATAACTAGTTCTCATTTTCTAAGACTCATTCATGGTTGCCCCATGAAAGAAGCACTGGCCTGTTTGCAACCATATAATTACTTTGATGGCATGTCCTTTTCATTTGTAGAAGGGGCAGCAATTTCCACCACTTTTCCCAGCTCCCACTGCAGACCTCCAGCTGTCATTCCTGAGGGTGTGCTAACCAACAGGAATAACATTTAAGGGGCCCAGTGGGCTGCAGGAGGAGAAGAGTTGGTTTTATACCCCGCCCTTCACTACCTGAATGAGAGGGGCTTACAATCACCTTCCCATCCGCTTGCCAAAGCAGACACCCTGTAAGATAGATGGGGCTGAGAGAGGCCTGAGAGAATTGTGAATGACCCAAAGTCACCCAGCTGACTGCATGTGAAGGAGTGGGAAACCAAAACCCAATTTTCCAGATTAGAGCCCGCCACTCTTTAACCATGACCCCACAGCTGGCTCTCTGAGAAAGCCCCATTCCAAGAAGTCTGCAAGTAGTAAGTGAAATTATGCCTTGAATGCCTGAAGCAAAAGGAGTAGTTTGTAATTGGCCCTATAGTCTAATAGAGTTTTGGCTTGACATGGAACATCCCATAATTGTAGCACTGCAACAGAGAAAAAGACCGCTACCTAAGGGAATCATTTAATCTCAAGAAAGAGACTGGTCATGCATGCATAGAACTCAAAAATAAGTATTACTTTGAGCAAAGACTTGAATGTGCAGTTGAACATACCACTATCTGTCCAGTTCATTTTTATCCTGCCCTCCCTCCGCGGTGCACAGGATGAATATGTGCCTCTCCCTTTCCCACCTTTATTCTCACAACAGCCCTGTGACATTGGTTAGACTGAATGTGCATGCATGCATCCCAAGATCACCTACAGTGTAATTCTATGCAGTTACACCCTTCAGCAATCTCAATAGTCTTAGAAGAGGTGCAGCTCCACTTAATAACAGGAATTTGAAGCCAGATTTCCCAAACTCCAGCCACTACACCACTGCAGACAAGATAGGATGCCACAAATAGAACTTTCAGACCTCTACCAATACAATGCATTTAAAGGTGCCAGTTCACACATTCAGATGGCAGTCCTCATGTGTACTACAATAAAGCATGATGAAATGACCATACATACATGTATGGAAAAAACCCTAGACACAAAGATTCACCAGATATTCTTTTGTATCCAGCCAGGCAATAGCACTGTATTCTTTACCCAGAGGACTGCCATACACAAGCTACCTTATTTGACCCTATATGTGACTCCATTTCAATGCTGGGTGAAAACAGTTCTTTATAAATATACATTAGAGCGATGCTGTGACTGGCTTAATTAGGCAATTCTTTTACAAGGATTGCAATATCCTTGCATTAAAAGCCTTACATAACCACATAATTATTACTAACAACATTATGTTGATCTAAAAGGCAATTTGAATAAGAAGAGGGAAAAATAAGAAGATCTGGCTGAGTCATATAACATACCGATGCATTTGTGCAAGAGTTTCCATGCTGCCTAAAATGCCTTTTGAAAGTTGGAATAAAATGGCAGCACTATTGAAAAGTGTCAGTGAAATGCACTGCCAAACAGAAATCAAGACCTGAAACTTTCAAACATTCCATTATCTGTCTGCATTCATGAGCAAAAAACTTTAAAGTCACCTTAACAAACCATTTTTGTTACAGCCTATGGACAGTGCAAGATAAATTTAAACTGAAATTTACTGAACAAACAAGAAGAACCCCTGCCATTTAAAGCATTTTAAATTTTTTGCATACATGCCTGGGGAGATGGGACTAATACACTCGTTCAGATAGCCACTCAAGACTACATTTACATAGGTTTATGCAGAGGAGGATCTTATAGCATATTCATAAACAACAAACAACTAGGGCTTGGTTAATAGGATTTCTACTGAACATAATCTTTCGTTAGCTCCTTGCATTATTTTACTTGAGGAATATGTTCCAACAGTTGAAAACATATTCAGGGCCTAGCCCTGGCTGATTTTGTGCCCTCGCCAAAACACCAGACTTAAAATCAGTGGGTGCATTCACACTACACTAAATAATGTGTTTTGCAACTGGATTTTTACTGTGTAAGAACAGCAAAAATACAGTTGCAAAACACATTATTTTGTGCAGTGTGAACACATCTTCAGTGTGGCCCTTCATCTCTTCAGCTGGGTAGTCTTGTTGGTTCTGAAGCAACAGAACAAAGTTTGAGTTCAGTGGCATCAAAAATTCAGCCATATAGCAAAACATATGCACTTTTAAACCCTACATTTCAATAAGATACATTGTTATTAATATCTAGGAGAGGCTTTAACAATTGGTTTTTTGAAGGATTTGATGGAAGAAAGAAAACTTAATGGATTTTTTCCCCCTCAAGTAGCAGAAAACTTTGTAAAGAGTAAAGGTGTGTATTCAGTTTATCCAAGCTGGAAGAAACCCCCCCAAAAAAACCTTACTGGTAGTTTTTGGATATTTTTTTCAGTTGGATATCAGCTGGGGTATTTATCCAGCTACCCAGTACTGCTGAGCCAGAAAAATCCTGACAACATGTGGGATTTTGGGGGCCACCAGATAGCTAGCGTTAAAGAGTGTTTAAAGGGATTGTAGTTCCTTTAAACACTTTCCAAGTGACGCCCCAGCTTGGAGAAGGCATTTAAAGGGATCACATTCCCTTTAAATGCCTTTTTACCTCCACTGGAAGGAATGGAGGAGAGGGGCACATTCTTCTGGGGCCCATAGAATTGAACTTCCTGGTCCTGCTTCTCCAGGTCAGTCACCTCAGCCTCAAGGGTACGAACTCGTTTCCTGAGGACCAGGAGCTCCTTACATCGAGCACACACCCAAGACTTCTGTCCTGTGGGCAGATAGTCATACATGTGACACTCAATGCAAAACACTGGGAAGCCCCCACCCCTCTGCTGGCATTCTACCTTCATGATAGCTTTTTAAAAATATTCAGTCCCCTTTTAAACCCTCTTTATTTATGTGGCTCCCCACCTGGAGAGTCTACTTACCTTATTGGGAACACAAGGAATCTGGGTTCCTGGTCCTTACACAGCCCCCAGGCTAAGAGCCACAGGCCAAGAGCCCTTTAGCTTGCGCCTCTGGCAAGGCGCAGCTTAATAATGCAAAAAGGGTGGGGAACACAGCCACTCCAAATCAATCAGCAACAATCACCTTCAGCCCACTCAAACCAAACAAACAGCAGTTCCCCAGCAACCACAAACTCAGAATTTTCAGCAATCACATAGTCACACAAACTCAGAAATTCTCAGCAACTTCCCCAGCTGCTTAGAAAGCCAAACCTCACCCTTGTAGCACTTCTTCTCTGCTCTCTCTCAGAGCTCTCTGAAATGTGCTCAGCCTCTGGCATTCACTGCACCTGCACAGAGAACAGGCTTACTGAGGCGAAGGACGACTGTCACCATGCCTCCTCCTCCAACTGTTCAAACCTCCACTAGGCAACAACAAAAGCAACTTAAACTGCAGCCGCTCACAACTCCCTTCACTTTGCTCAAGCAGCACTGCAGAAAATCAACATGTCTTTGATTCTGCCCTTTGGAGCACGCAAGAGAAGTTTCCAGTGTCTCCACTCTTCCCACTTTCCCCCAACACTTCCCAGCCAATTAGTTTTAAGGTTTAAGGGAAAGGAAAAGAAAAAGAAAAAACAGTGGGTGGGGAGGAAACCCTCCCCTCCTGTAGAGAATGCAGGAGCCTGAGTCTATGTCAAACTTCCTTCTCAGCTGGCTGCAGCAGAGAATGCCAGCTCCTGTTCATACCTCTGAAGGGAAAAAGAAGGATGCCTCAGCAATTGTCTGAGGGAAGGGGAGAGAAAGATAAAGAAGAGGGGGAGATTGTTGAGGGAGGGGGAGAGAAATCAGGGAGAGAAAGAGAGAGGCAGGCTGAGAAGGGGTGGGGGAAAGAGAAAGATGTCTGAGAAGGGCTTGGTTAAGAGAAAGGTGATACCTAGAACTCTGGTGGAACCAACTCCCAGATGATGTTAGAGCCTTGCGGGACCTTGCCCAGTTCCGCAAGGCCTGCAAAACAACATTATTTCAAATGGCCTTCAACCAAAGTGTGTAGATGCCCAACACCACTGAAGAATGGCATGATTTTAGCACCTAACTGTTGTTTTAAAACTGTACTAATAATTTTAAATTGTAACCTGTTTTAACTTCTTAATTGATTTGTGATTGTGACTGTTTTATTGTTTTACTGTTGATGTTGCAATGTTGTTAGCCGCCCTGAGCCTGCTTTGGTGGGGAGGGCGGGATATAAATGTGAAAAATAAATAAATAAACAAACATAGAAGGGGTGAAAGGAAAATGGGGATAAGAAAGGATCACTAAAGAACAAGGTAGAGAAGAAAGCTGACACAGAAGGGGTGAGAGGAGAAGGGGAGGGGAGGGAAGATTGATAGATCAGGGGTGGGTGCAGAAAGACAGAGGAGGGAACTTTGATAGAGAAGGGGAGAGAGTGAAACAAAGGTAGAGGAATGCCCCCTCTCCACAAGTTTCTTGCAGTCTCCCACTTGTGATACCATAATGCTTGAAATGGCTAATAGCCAGAATCAGAGAAGTAAAGAAAATATAATTAATTTATGTATTTTAAATACTCACAAAGAATCATAAAGTTGGAAGGGACAGTACAGGCCAAACTGCTGCTCAGTGTTGGAACAGCCTAAAGCAATCTCTGACAAGTGTTTGTCCAGACACTGCTTGAAGACTGCCAGTGAGAGGAAGCTCACCACCTCCCTAGGAAGCCAATTCCAATGCTGAACTACTCTTAATGCAATATATATATATACTAGGAGTAAGGCCCATTGTGGAAAAAAATACAATGGGCTCTAGAAGGAAGCACTGGGCAAGCACCTGCCACCCTTGCTGTCTTCACACCCACCCAAGTGAAGGCATTAACTTTCCCCCACTTCAAGGGAGCTTATCTCTGCTATCTAGAGAGCAGTTGTAAATCTGAGTGATCTCTAGCAGTTCCCTAGGAGGAAATGGCATTGTACCTCAAACTCCACCCCTTAAATACCCAGGAATTCCATAACCTGGAGTTGGCAACCTATCTCCTTCCCCTTGTCTGCCCCTCTGACTTCAGCTTTCTATCTCCTTCCCCCTCCGTGCAGCTTCTACATAGGCTCTTTCTCCACAGAGGGGGTGGGGAACCAAAGCAGCTTACATAATTCTCTTCTGCCCCCTTTGATCTGAACAACAACCCTTTGAGGCTGGAAGTCTGTGACTGATCTGAAATCAGTCAGTCAGCTTCCACAGCAAGGACCTGGGTCCAGCAGACCCCACTCTGAAGCCCTACCTCCTATGCCCTCCTCAAAGTCCACCTCAGAATCTCCAGGAATTTCCCATCAACATGGCAAGGTACCACTGAAGGCCTCTGTGCGAGTGCTCCCCCCAGCCTTGTGTCTTCTCACTCACCCAAGTGAAGGCATTCACTACCCCCCCCCACCTCCCTGGGGAGCTGATCTCTGCCATCTGGAGAGCAGTTGTAACTCTGAGTGATCTCCAGCCCTCATCTGGAGACTGGCAACAGTAGTTCCCAGGAGGAAAGGCCTCTCCCTGAGAGTCCATTCTGTCATATGAGCCCACTGTAGCCTAATTGGAATAGAAAGAGTGAAGAGTATTGGCAGGTGGAAAGGGCCTTCCCTGCTATGAATGAACATTCCTTTTGCCTCAGTTGAAGAGAAGTTACCCTACTGTTTTCTCATGAGCACAGGCCCGTAGCTGGGAGGGCCTGGGGGGCCAGGCACCACAACTCTTTCCCCTGTTCTACACCCTTGCACCTCCTTGCCTGCTCTCAGACAGACTGGTCCTGGACTTCCTACAATCAGGCCCTAAGGAGAGGCAGTACTGATCAGGAAGCCCCGTCAGCAGAGAACTGTCTCCCTCGAAGGTCAGTGGGGTTATGCTGCAGTTATTGCCTGATGGGGTTGGCAGAATCAGCCAATGGCATGGCAGAGACAGTGTAAGCCAATCCTGAGCAAGCCACATCTAACAAATGAAAATCCTCAGAACTGCCACCACGGTTGGGCTTTTATTTATATAACTGATATATTTATATTTTTATTTATATAACTGATATATATATTGTTGTTCAGTCGCACAGTTGACAAAGTCATGCCAGCCCTCCTATCTTCCACCATCCTCCAAAGTCTGCTCAAATTCATGTTAGTTACATCAGTAACGCTGTCCAGCCATCTCATCTTTTGCCGTCCCCTTCTTCTTTTGCCTTCTGTCTTTCCCAGCATCAGGGTCTTCTCCAGTGAGTGCTTCCTTCTCATTTTGTGGCCAAAGTATTTGAGCTTCAGCTTCAGCATCTGACCTTCCAGGGAACAGTCAGGGTTGATTTCCCTTAGGACTGACTAATTTGATCTTCTTGCAGTCTAAGGGACTCTCAAGGGTCTTCTCCAGCACCACATCTCAAAAGCATCTATTCTTCTGTGCTCGGCCTTCCTTATGGTCCAACTCTCACAGCCATACATTACTACTGGGAATACCATCACTTTGACTATATGGACTTTTGTTGGCAGGGTGATGTTTCTACTTTTTATTATACTGCCTAAGTTTGCCATAGCTGTCCTCCCAAGGAGCAAATGTCTTTTAATTTCATAGCTACAGTCACCATCTGCAGTGATCTTGGATCCTAGAAATGTGAAGTCTGTCACTACTTTCATGTCTTCCCTTTCTATTTGCCAAGGTGTGATGGGGCCGGATGCCATGATCTTAGTTTTTTTGATGTTGAGTTTGAAGACTACTTTTGTGCTCTCCTCTTTCACCCTCAACAAGAGGTTCTTTAGGTCCTCCTCACTTTCTGCCATTAGAGTGGTGTCATTTGCATATCTGAGGTTGTTGATGTTTTTCTCAGCAATCTTAATTCCGGCTTGTGCTTCATCCAGGCCAGCATTCTGCATGATGTACTCTGCATATAAATTAAATAAGCAGGGTGACGATATACATCCTTGTTGAACCCCCTTTCCTATTCTAAACCAATCAATTGCTCCATATCCCGTTCTGACAGTTGCTTCTTGACCCTTATATAGGTTTCTCAGGAGACATGTGAGGTGGTCTGGTACTCCCATCTCTTTAAGGACTTGCCATAGTTTGTTGTGATCCACACAATCAAAGGCTTTAATGTAGTCAATGAAGCAGAAATAGACCCATGCATGTCCCGTGCTTTCTCCATAATCCATCAAATGATGGCAATTTGATCTCTAGTTCCTCTACCTCTCCAAAACCCAGCTTGAATTTATGGTAGCTTCCGATCTACATACCGCTGAAGCCTAGCTTATAGGATCTTTAACATGACCTTGCTGGCATGTGAAATGAGTGCAATGGTACAATAGTTTGAACATTCTTTGGCATTACCCTTCTTTGGGATTGGAATATAAACTGATCTTTTCCAATCCTGTGGCCACTGTTGCTTTTTCCAAATTTGCTGACATAATGTGTGCATCACTTTAACAGCATCATCTTTTAGGACTTTGATACCATCATCTCCGCTCGCTTTGCTGTTAGTAATGCTTTCTAAGGCCCATTTGACTTCACAATGTCTGGCTCAAGGTAAGTGATTTCACCGTCATGGTTGTCAAGGACATTGAGATCCTTCTTGTATAATTCTTCTGTGCATTCTTGCCAGCTCTTCCTAATCTCTTCTACTTCTGTTAGATCCCTACCATTTTTGTCCTTTATCATAGCCATCTTTGCACGAAACGTTCCCTTGATTTCTCCAATTTTCTTGAAGAGATCTCTTGTCCTTCCCATTCTATTATTTTCTCTATTGCTTTGCATTGTTCCTTCAGGAAGGCCTCCTTATCTCTCCTTGCTGTTCTCTGGAAATCTGCATTCAGTTGGGTGAATCTTTCCTTTTCACCTTTGCCTTTTGCTTTCCTTCTTTCCTCAGCTACTTGTAAAGCCTCATCAGACAGCCACTTTGCTTTCTTGCATTTTTTTTTCCTTTGGGATGGTGCTGATTGCTGCCTTCTGTACAATGTCATGAACCTCCATCCATAGTTCTTCAGGCACTCTGTCTATCAACTCTAGTTCCTTAAACCTATTCTTTGCCTCCACTGTATATTCATAAGGGATGTGATCAAGGAAACCTGAATGGCCTAATGGCTTCCCCAGTTTTCTTCAGTTTAAGCCTGAATTTTGCAACGAGTAGCTCATGATCTGAGCTGCAGTCAGCTCCAGGTCTTGTTTTTGCTGACTGTAAGGAGCTTCTCCATCTTTGACTGCAGAGTATATAATCAATCTGATTTCTGTGTTGCCCATCAGATGATGTCCACGTGTAGAGTCGCCTTTTAGGTCATTGGAAGAGAATGTTCACTATGACCAGCTTGTTCTCTTGACAAAACTCTTTTAGCCTTTGCCCGGCTTCATTTTGTTCTCTAAGGCCAAACTTATCAGTTGTTCCTGTTACCTTTTGACTTCCCACTTTGGCATTCCAGTCCCCTAGGATAAGGAGGACATCTTTTTTTGGTGTTAATTCTAGAAAGTGTTGTAGATCTTCATAGAACTGGTCCACTTCAGCCTCTTCTGCGTCAGTGGTTGGGGCATAGACTTGGATTACTGTGATATTGAATGGTTTGCCTTGGATACAGACCGAGATCATTCTGTCATTTTTGAGATTGTATCCCATTACTGCCTTCCTCACTCTCTTGTACTATAAAGGCCACATTTCTTCTACGGAACTCTTGCCCACAGTAATAGATGTAGTGATCCTCTGAGTTAAATTCACCCATTCCCATCCATTTTAGTTCGCTGATTCCCAAGATGTCAATGTTCAGTCTTGCCATCTCTTGTTTGACTACATCCAGCTTACCTTGATTCATAGATCTTACATTCCACATTCAAATACTTACAGAGAGAGCAATCACATCCTCTCTCAACCTTCTCTTCTCTAGACTGAACATTCCCAAGTCCCTCCACCTTGTAGGGTTTGGTCCCCAGGCCCCTGATAACCTTAATAGCCCTGCTCTGCACCTGTCCATTCAGTCTACATTCTTTTTGCAGTGAGGCTCCAGAACTGCACAATACTTCAGGCACAGCCTGACCAATTTGGTGTCCAACAGGACTATGGCACCTTGCAATTTGGATGTTATGTGTCTCTTGATACAATCCAAGTCAGCATTAGCCTTTTCTGGCACTGCATCACACTGATTGCTCATATTTAAAGTAAAACTGTATTTAGGATTGGACTGACAATAATATTTTTTTTAAAAACCCAACACACAGCTAAAAGACAGTCAAATCTTCCAAAACAGCTTATATTGGCCAAGTGCCTTCTGGAATAAATAGTCTCAACACCCTCCTGAATACAGCATATGACAGCAGCCTCTGCATAACCCCCTGTAGGCCATTCCACAGGAATGAACCTACCTCAGAAAAAGCCTGTGACCTAACAGTTGCCAACAGGTATTACATGTGAATTCTAGCTAAGTGAAAGAAATGCTGAAAGAAATATGGACCTAGTCAAGAGAAACGAAGAATGACATGAGGATAAGAATGGATAAAAAAAATTATTTTGCAGAGAATGAGTGAATGATGAGGAGAAGTATGAGGGGAGCTGATAAGAGAGAAGGCCACAAAAAAAGACTGCAGTCAAATAGATGAGGGAGATGACATAAGCATGAATTTCCAAACATTCCATAGCAGTCCATTGCTGATAGCAGCCTGGGCTTTCCAAAGCAGGCACAAACTACAACCTTTATCTAGAACAGACTGTTTTAAAATTAGCAATCATATCCAGTTTTTATCCAGTGCTGTCTCAGTGAGATATTGCCCTCAACTCTCCTTAACTTCCTCAATGTAGCAATATCCTTCAAATTTAAATGGTTAGAATTTAGGGAATGGCTCAAAATCTGTTTACCAAAGTACAACAAGTAAAAGCAAGGCTTAAGACTGTGGTCAAAAGAGCCATATCATTAAAGGAGAAGGAACAATTAAAAGCAAAGGTTACCAAAATTATAATCAACTGTATCTATTAATTCTAAATTGTTTTAAATTCATAAAAACACTGAAAACTTTCCAGTTCAATCTGATATTTTGGGCCAGGGATTGCCAATTTGGTGTGTTGAGGCACCATGGTACCTGACAATGTGTCTGGCAACTGTTTGCTTCTTAGGGATTGCCAGTTTGGTGTGTTGAGGCACCATGGTACCTGACAATGTGTCTGGCAACTGTTTGCTTCTTAGGGATAAAAGCCCAAGGGTTTTGAATAGAACAAAAACAAAACAAAACAGCAATTTCAAGTGAGTCTCATTCACTGACTGACTAGCAAAGCAAATTCATCCCAATAGACATGTCATAGCAATGTTTCCTCAGCTTGGTCAGACATAGACTTTCACAAAGAGCCAGGCTGAAGTAGTGGATAAGAGCAGTGGACTCCGATCTGGAGAACCAGGTTTAATTCTCCACTCCTCCACATGTAGTTGCTGGTGACCTTGGGTCAGTCACAGTTCTCTGAGGGCTCTCTCAGCCCCACTAACCTCACAGGGCATCTGTTGTGGGGAGATGAAAAGAGGGAGATTGTAAACCACTATGAAATTACGAGTGAAGGACAGCTTATAAATCTCTCATCCTCCTCCTTCTGTTTCTGGCCTTGACAACCTCTCTGTATGACAGTATGTTACCTTTTGTTTGGAATTTCATAACAGGACAGATGCGGTGGGCTTCCCAACACTGTGACTGGACCCATTCTTTATGACAGCCACTTTGTGATGACAACCTCCCCCTGGATTGGGAAGGAAGTGGTGAGGAGGCAGCAGTGGTGGCTGCTTTTTCAGCAGCTCGCTGGTCCTTCACACTGCTGCTGGCCTGCCCCCTCAACCCGGAACTTACAGTGAGCACACGGAGGACCAGCATAGGAGCCAGGAGCCTCCGGTGTGGTTTTAACTGCCTATCAGCTGATTAGCGGGGGAGGGGAGCTTTAAATAGCCTGGGAGTGTTGTGCTTGACTGCCCATTCCCAGGCATTGAAATAGACCTGGCGGGGAAGGGAGGAAGGAAGTGGCGCAGTGGAGGAGGTAGTGGGGGCACCACTGTGAAGGGAGGTGGCGAGCTGTGAGTCTGCCTAGGGCGCCATGCGCCCTAGGACTAGTCCTGTAATTACACATGTCAGTATCTCAGATCAGAAGAGAGCATCATGTCTGAATATATGGCTCAAGGCAAGAACTCAGCTATCCTGTCTGACACAAATTACATTTTGCATTTCAAATTTGTTCCTCTATATAGAAATACCCAAGAGGCCTCTTAAATGTCTTTTTATTTTTTAAAAGAAAAAAGTCAATAAAAATCTTATACTCTCTTCCATTTTCATCAAAATATTTTTTTAAAAAAATCATGCAATTAAGCACACTGACAGGGCAGTATGTATTTAATATTATCTATATCAGGGGTGTCAAAAATGCGGCTCCTATCATACCTATGAGGAACTCACTGTTTTTTACTTCCTTCTCTCTGTCTTGCTTCCTTCTGTATCTCAGCTTGCTTTCCCAGGCTTGTTCAATTGCACAGGAGCTACAGAGCAAAGCCTCTATTTTCTCCATTGGCTAATGCTCCTCCCATGGGGAGGAAGGTGGGGAGGGAAAGCTTTGGCAGGCTCTCTCAATCATACAGCCAAGTTACTGATCCAAGCCTCTCTTCCTTCCATTAGCTGCAACTTCTCCTCCTCCTTGTCTCCTAGGGAAGTAGGGAAAGAGTCAGAATGTCCTTTGCCCACTTCACTCAATTCCACAGAAAAGATACAAAGAAAGCATTTTTAAGACCAACCAAGTTTTATTCGAGGTATGAGCTTTTTGCCTTGCTATACAGAGAGAGGGAGAGACGGATAGGGTATTGTTGGTTCATTATGCCAGGACTCTCCAGGATGCAACTGGGCTTTTCTCTGTATTAATGCCTTCATGATCCAGTCTTTCTCAGTAGGAAAGCAATGTGAACTATTCAGAAGAGGTATAACAAGCCATTAAGGTGGACTAGGCTGACTGTGTGTGTCCAAACCAAGTTTACCCAGCACAGTTCCTTTGCAGATTAGGAATTTTTAACCTAGGCTTCCCATATAAGTATGCTGATACTGAACACTATATATTGTTGTCTGTGTATTCTTGCACTGCCTTAAAGAAGTTTTAGTTATTTCTCTGAGGAAGACTATAGCTTTGGAGATTAACACATAGCCCTCAGTCTGTGCCATGGTACCTTCACATGTTCTTGACCAGCACATGAAGCAACTTATGTACAAAAGCTTGCAATGCCCAGCCATTTAATGTTTTTTTCTGGGTCTTAGGCTCAAAGCATTGACCATGATATTTCTGTAATGAAAATCAGTAAATCAAAAGTAGGTTTGCAACTTTCAGATATGTACCTGAACAGCATATTCAAGATTGCTACAGTACATACATTGTCTTCAGATTTTGATGCAATAATTCTGAGAGGTGTCAGTTATCAGAGACTGTCAAACAAAATATTACAAGAGGGCTAATCTTTTGAACTTGTTTTATTTTAAGGTGTTTTTTTTTAAAAAAAAAAACCCTTTAATTGTGTGTTGTATCCTTTATTTGATTTTATTTGATTTTTAGCCCTTCCTTCCTGTAGAACAGGCTCAGGGTGGGTTACATCATAAAAGACAATCAACAGTTAAAAACCAATTAAAATATATAAGATCTAAAATTACAGAGTAATAATAGAGACTAAGATGGCAAATTCTGCCTCACAGACATGGCCTATTGTTCAGGTCCAATATACAAAATTTATATCTCTTTTATGATACACGTGGCCAGGACCAACAAGGTCTCATTTACATCAGATCTGGTCCTCATAAAAAATCAGTTTGACACCCCTGATCTATATATTTAACACTTTTTGGAGTCAACACATACGCACAGGGCTGTACACTTGAACAGTCTGGAACTGAAAACTGAAACATGGAAATGCTATTGAACATAAGAACATAAGAGAAACCATGTTGGATCAGGCCAATGGCCCCTTCAGTCCACACAGTGGCCAAAACTCAGGTATCATCAGAAAGTCCACCAGTGGGGCCAGAACTCCAGAAGCCCTACCACTGGTGCCCCACAAGCACCAAGAATACAGAGCATCTCTGCCCAAGACATAATGTTCTATCTATATGAAGTTTTCTTATGGTGTGGCAGTTCATGACATGGACACATACTTATCCAATGTGACAGCAGCTTTGCCACTGAATTGGTGGCCATTCTTGCTCGGGTGGTAACCCACGAACCCCATACACTAAGATAGTGACATCAATCAGACTTCAGCAAGCCTTTAAGATGTGCATGCCCTTGCCAGTTCAAAATTACTCCTACACAACAAATGTGTAGTGTATCTAGGGGAACTGGCAATATAATACCAAGGGAAGACAGAACAGCAGTTGTTATAGTAGAATTTTCAGGCTACAGCTGAGACGGATGAAAGAGCAGAAAGAAAGTATTGGCATAGCTAAAGAGGGCAAAAGATATGTACAGGGAGTAAATAAAGTGGCAGAATAAAGGGCAAAAGAAAGGTGTCTTTGATGTTATGTGAAGAGACATAAGGATGGTATTGTTGGGGGGGGAAAGGTCTCTTAATGGGAAAAAAGAAAAAACAGTTTAAAAAGGAAAGAAAATTTAAAATTCCTAAGAGAGAAGAGTAAAGAGCTTCAGACTAGCATGAAAAAAACCTAGTCAAAACAGAGTGGGTTTAAAAGACATTTTTAAAAGCAGGAGTGTGATTAAATCTTGGGCCTCTTCTGTTTGCACAATAAACATAAAGGCATTTTTACTTCCACCTGAGTCACACAGCAGGATTTCACTGCGAACTTTTATGTATTCTAATTGTATCTGTCTGTGTTTTAGATTCTGTACTTTTAATTAGCTCCTTAAGAACCACTGTTGGGAAAACTTAGCTGTCATTGCTGCATATTACAGCAACTTAGGTATGTATAGGGGGATGTATTCAGAAGCAAGCAATTTTCCTTGCAGTGAGCCAAATCACCAAACCCTTTCAACATTGTTCATGAGAAGCATAAAACATCTGTAATGATTATTTTAATTACTAAGTAGAGGTTGTTTTAAATTTCATTTTAAATCATTTACAACTTAGCACACCTAAACATGAAGAACTGTTATAAAAAAACCCCTCTCCATTTTCTAAAAGACAAGGAAGATTAGCTATCCCTTCTGGGTCTTTCTATACAAATAAAGTGTGATGTCCATTCTACTAAATGGCATTATCTGCAACCAGGGGTAGTTTTGTAAAAAAAATAGGTGGTGGAGCTCATTAGCACAACTCATTAGCATATGCCTCCCCCCCACCAGCCAAAAGCAACCCGACACAAGAAAGGAGAGCCCTGGGCAGGCGAGGACTGCTTGGGCTGGCTAGAGAGCCAGCCAGCCCAAGCAGGCCTTGCTCACCAGGGGCTCTCCTTGGTTGCCTCCCCCCAGTCAAAAAGCTAGCAAGCCAACCCCCGCCCAAAATCACATAAGTAGTGGAGAAAGGGTGATGTGGGCTTCTCCAGGGGTTGATGAGGGCTGCTGGGGGTGGCAAAGCTCCTGGTGGCTGGCTGACTATTTGCTCTCCTAGTCCAAGGATTCAATGGACAAGGTGGTGGTGGGGGAAGGGGCCACCAGAAAGGTTCAGGAGCTGTGCTCCTGTGAGCTCCTGCTTAATTCAAGGCCTGTCTGCAACCCATCTCTGTACTATAGGTGGGAAGGAATAATTGTCTTCTTGTTGTGATTGATTTGCTGAGGGGAACTGGAGGTTTAACTGTATTTCTAATTGCCACAATCAAAATATTGGGAATAATATTGAGAATAAAAAATATTGAGAAGCTGTGAGTTCATCCTCTCATGTACTGTACTGAATATCTAGCCCAGAATTTTCATGGTGGCTGCTTCTTTATAAACTGGCTACATATTCAATAAAGCATACAGGAAGGTGCACTCACAGTTTCTTGGTAATTTTTAAATATATGCATTTGCACAAAATGACAGGGCACTAATGATAGGAATCTGTCTAACATCCTGACCCAGTAAATTGTAATGTCAGCAGATAAGCATATTGGTTCAAGTGCAAGGACTGCTTAGCAATTGTAAAGTCAGGACTTAAAGTGTCATATTACCCTTATAAAAGAATTAAGGCCATTGCACTAACTTAGCGGGGAGGACTGAGGAGAAGCTTAATCCTGACAAGATGGAAGTGCTATTGGTAGGCAGAAGGTTGCATCTGAGATTTAAAGTGTCACCTGTTCTGGAAGTGGTTGCACTCCCCATGGAAGAAAAAATCAGTAGTTTGGGGGTGGTCTTGGTCTCATGCCTACTACTGGATAAGTAGGTGGCGGTTATGGCCAAGGGTGCCTTTTACCAGCTTCGACTGGTTAGCCAACTGGGCCTTTCCTGGACAGAAAAGATCTGGTCTTGGTTACATCTAGATTAGGGATGGGCATGAACTGTGTTTTTGTGGTTCAGTTTGTGGTTTGTGGCTGAACCAAGAACCGAACCACAAACCAATATGGCGCAGGTGTGGCCAATGGTAGCTCTCCAGACGTTTTTTTGCCTACAACTCTCATCAGCCCCAGCCAGCATGGTCAATGGCTAGGGCTGATGGGAGTTGTAGGCAAAAAAACATCTGGAGAGCTACCATTGGCCACCCCTGCAATATGGACTGGGAGGCTGGTTCGTGAACTGAACTACTTAATATTGGTTAATTACCCCTACTTTCTACAGTGGCAAGCTTTCTGCAGTGGCTCTGAACCATTTAACTCCCCGCTTTCTGCTGCTCAGATTTTTTTTTATGACGAGCAGAAAGAGTGCATTTAAATGGCTTGGAGCCATTAAAACCCCTGCTTTCTGCTTTTCATGAACTGCCTTAAAATTTGTGGAAGTTTGTGGTGAAAGTAGTTATTTTCTTAATTAGGTATATTGATTGTATTGGATTTTAAAGAAGCTTTTCATATTGCTACCTTTTTATGAGGAGTCATTTAAAATTCAGGGTCATTTAATTTTATGTATAACTGCTTTCTCTGTTCCCACCAACCCACTCCATCACACCTTCCTGTAGCAGCACCAAAGATTATTTTTGTAATGGTATAAGTTGCAAGGGGTCAGTAAGGCAACATTAACAAATAACTGTGCTGGGTTATGTGCTGCTATTACAGTGAAAGCCTTGGGTGGTACAAAAAGAATCTGAGGTGGTTTCTACTACTTCCACCCTCCCCTTCTCCTGGGGTCATTCACGCCACATTCTTTTCACAACACAAACAATAAGTTTATTGTCTTTTCTTTAGAAGGTCTCAGTGCTTAGTAGTATGGTAGGTAGATAATACAAGGAATGTAACAAGTTGTTGTTAGTATAGTAAGGGACAGCAGAATGCAATTTTAAAACAATTACAAGTTAACACACCCACAGCTTTACTGAACTGACAGTCTATTTTTTGTCAGAGTGAGAAAAAGAATAATTTCATTTGGAACTCCACTTTAAACCCAATAATCTCTGTCTACTTAAATACAGTTAGCTTGTCTCTTGGGATATTTCCTCAGTCTCCTCACAAATCCCTAACATATTGGCAGACAGATGTAAAAATCAAGTCCAAATGTGCACATCTGCCACCCTTCCGGCTCCCATCCTCAGCTCATCCTCCAGAGTCTTTGAGGCAGTTCAAAAAGCTACCACTTATGAAGTGGTAACAAATTCTTCTACTGCACACCATCCACCTTGCCCAGCATTCGAACATGGGAGCACACGAGCAAAGCAGATTGGCCGTGTGAACCCACCAGGCCACCCCAAGCAGCTTCTGGCTTTAAAAAAAAATCCACTGAGCACATGAGTGCATATGCACATGGCCACTAAATTGAATGGGAAAAAAGAACCCCAAACTGTGCTGAGGGGATGGTGCGCAACAGCCGTCTGACCATGTCAAAGAACTCCCCACACAGGATACGGGCGACACACATGGGAGCATCTGACAGGGAATAATCTGCTCCATTTTGAACTGGCCCACTTTGGGATGCCTCCCCATGCGCCCAAAGCTGCCCGCCTGTATGCAGCCCATCTGTTGCTTCCTGAGCCCTATCTGAGGCAATGACAGACTTTTCCTTCACGTAACTCCTCCCTCCAGAGATTCTATGGCCTCATATTGGCTGATTCTTTTTTAGGGTGCTTTCTTACTAGGGTGCTTTCACACAGCGACGGTTTGTGAGCAGTGTTCCCTTGCTTATCATCTATCTGTCTATCTATCTTATTACATTTGTATCCCACCCTCCCCTGATGGGCTCAGGGCAACTAATAACAGTTAAAACAACATAGTGCTAAAATAAAATCACAATAAATTCACTAAAACATTTTGTACAGTTTCGTTCAATTTAAAGACATTCCATTCAGTTTCAGTTTCATTCCCTAGAATCCAAGATGGCGTGGTTAGTTCTTACAGAACACTACATATAATGAAGTTGTAGGTGTTGCTTAGAGCTCTACATTTATATTTGGATGGGTTCAAATACCAGTGCTGTGGGATGGTGAAATAGTGGTCACCTCCCCATTGGATGTTAAATGCCAGCCTAAACAATTGTGGCAAGTCCCCCAGGGCCCTGATGTTTTCAGGGATGGCATTCCGCAGGGCAGGAGCTAGCACCGAGTTACTGTGAGCTGAGTTAGTGTGAGCTAGCTCACAGTTTCTTAGCCTTCAGCTCACACATTTTTGCCTTAGCTCAGGAAAACGTCCCCAGAGCAACCTAATTTATGCAGTAGCTCACAGCTTTAATGCCAGTAGCTCACAAAGTAGAATTTTTGCTCACAAGACTCCACAGCTTAGCGGGAGTTTTCTTTGCAAGTGGATTTTGCCATTCCTACACAGTAAAAATCCACTTGCAAAGTGTATTATTTAGTGTGCTGGACACACTTTTAGTATCTGTCCACTCCCCCTGTAAGCAGGGATATGCTGGGATTCCTGGAGGGTAGAACTAGAGATCATCTGTCACAATAACTTTCTCTCTCTCTCTCTCTTTTTTAGGACGGTCCTCTTACATTCAGGGTCATCTCCCTTTTGAGTAAATATAGTACTTGCACAAGTCATCAGCAAGCTTTTTTTCATTGCTTTTCACTGAACTCCAAAGTTACACAACCTGTGAGAGCAGAATGAGAGCAGCATCGCCAATCCAGCTTCTTGTCACTGGGAATCCATTCTCGTGCCTCCTGCACTTATTAAACTATCACACTTGAAAGCAAAATGATTGCTCAGAACTATTATATTGAACACAATATTACTATAAATGAAAGGATTCAACAGATTTATGGAATACAAATGCCATGCATGCTGTATGATGCTGGGGAAACAACAGCAACAATTTTTTGCATTTCTTCCATATGTAAAAAATCACTAAAAAAATAAAGCTTTTTTAATGTTTTAATTTAGATGACTACACCCTTTCAGACTTGGAATTTGACATTGTTTTAATGTCACATTTCTGATGGAACCTGCCCTGGGCCTGCTTTGTGGGAAGGGTGGGAATTCAACAGAAAAACCATCCATTCCTGAAACTGCTGGATGCCCTCATTGAGTACCACAGCCTTAACTTGGAGGAGAATTCATAAACTTTTACTAGGTCTCTTATTCTCTTTTAAACTTCTCTACTACTTATATAAGCCTTATATGGCAGATGTCACTTTCCTGAGAATTCTGTCATTCTCAACATTCTAAGAACTCTCACCTTGGCTCTCAGTTTGAAATCAGTGTTACTGACAGAGGCAGAATCTGAAACGTCTAAGTAAATAACGTTACACTTATCTCTGTTTTGTCAGTAACTTATTTACGCATATATATGTCCTTGAACACAGTAATAATGGAATTGCAACAGGCATGCACTTTGGCAAAAGTCTCTTGTTCTAACTACTTCTCACAGAATGCAAACTAGCCTCTGTGTGTCATGCCTACTCTAACAGAATCAGAGGGTCAAATCTGGCTTAATACACTGGTTTAAGCAAATTGTTGGTTCACAGCCAATATCTCAGTTACACACTGCCTTTTTTAGATACATTAATATAGCGGCTTGTCCAACAACAGCAGTGCCAAATGGAAACCTTTTGCAAAATACCTCTATATAGAATTGTGCCTGATTGCAGACATCAGAAACACTATTATATCTCCATGCATAAAGAGGTGCAGGTGTCCCTTTAAAATGTTTATGTTGCATGCTGGATTCCAGTAAAAGGCTTTCTGGTTTCAATTAAGGATGTGTGGATATACTGTTTTCCCTCCTCCCTTATTTTCTAATGTATTTATTGTAAGCATTTTCATCCTATCTATTTACATTGCTAGTTTTCCAGTCCTACTTGTTTCTTTTATAACATTTTATGGCCTTCACATGTTGTATGGTTTTATAATACCCAAAGAAATATTGCTTAATACAGACAAGCCAGAAATGATTGGGGCGGGGTCAGAGTTCAATTGGGTGTACAGCCTGTTCTGGATGGGGTAATGCTCCCCTTGAAGGCACAAGTATGCATTCTGAGATACTCCTGGACCTCCTCCTGCTGCTAGAAAAACAGAGTTTAAGCCTTTGACAAAGGACCTAATCCAATGTACAGATTAGAAAACACAGAATAAACAAAGAGACCGATGTGGTCTGTGTAAAGCACAGAGATGTAAAATTTCTGGAAATTCTGAAGGAACAGGGGGGGGGAATTGAAATTTTGGGAGAACTGAAATAAACTCAACGCTCACTAGAGCTGCCAAGTCCAACTCAAGAAATACCTAGGGACTTTGGGGGTGGAGCCAGGAGTAAGGGTATGACAAGGGTATAACTGCATGCCTTTTAAATGCCTTCCCTCCATTCGAAAATAATGGATAGGGGCACCTTCTTTGGGGGCTCATAGAATTGGATCTCCTGGTCCAATCTTTTTGAAACTTGGGGGGTGTTTTGAGGAGATGCAATGGATGCTATGCTGAAAATCTAGTGCCTCTGCCTCAAAAAACAGTTCTCCAGAGCCCCATATACCCACTGATCAATTCTCCATTATACCCCATGGAAATTGATCTCCATAGGGAATAATGGAATGCCCAGCAGACATTTCCCTCCCCTCCCCCACTTCCTGATAACCCTGAACTGGGGGGAGGGCCTCCAACTGAGGGGATCCCCTGCCCCCAACTAGAAATTAGCAATCCTAATACTTACTCTCCTATCAAACATAATTTTTACTCCTTTAACAACTTAAATGTATCATTTAAGCATATACAGTTGCAATATTTGATGTATTTATAGCATTTAAAAGATAAAAAATTGTAACCAGGAGGTTACTGCCTAGGAGCACCCTAGCAAGCAGTGGGGTCCCTATTTTCATAACCTGAACTGGAGCTTCCTGTCAGAAACAGGAGTGAAAACACTCTGCATGGGTCAGAGAACTTGTCCAGACTTTTCTTACTGCATAAGGTGATGACACAGGTATCTTCCAGGCTAACTCCTGTCTTTCCTCTCTCCTCCACCCAGCAATGGAATGCAGGTAAAGTATTTGTTATTCCTTAATCTCTGGCTAGCAACTAATGGCTAACCTTTTCTACCTTCCTGCTCCAACTAAGCATCTTTTATGTGTTCCTATGAGCCACTGCTCAAAACTCCTTCCCCCTTTCTATGAGCCATTGCTCAAACCTCCTTCACCTTCTTCCTTTCAGAGTGTTGAGATAAAATTAATTGTAAACATTAACACCATCATGGCTCTTCCTGACATCCATTAAGAGTCATTTCCACCTTTTGTCTTGAACTGGGAATCCATTCAGGCACTTAGAAAAAACCATCAACGAACATTAAGAAAAATTACTCCTCCAAATACTATATAAACTGAAAGCAAACCACACTTGTGTTCAATTTGTGGGCACATAGACAGGTTGCACCCCAGTTACTCTAGGTAATGAGCATCTTAGACATGGCATGATGGCTGTGCATGTCCCCATCTTTAATTTCTACATGGACTTCTACACATCTGGATTAGGTAAATACTACCTCTGTAATGAATGACTGAAAGTGTCTATTCCTCACCCCTATTTTTCTTAGTCTCTTGATTGTATGTGTATTTTTGATTGCTTATGTGTGATTGTATTTCTACATTTTTTTCCAAGTAAATATTTAAGCTATTTTAAATATGGAGTCTTCTTTCCAAAACTGGACCTTTGTATTATTGGTGGAAAGAACCCCGCTCCAAAATAACTCTACCTAAGTCTACCTCTTGCTAATTCCCCCATCAGAAAGAGGAGACCCCAGCAATTCTGGTAACAAAACGCCTTAATTTTCCACAAGCAAAATTGCAAATATACCCAATATTTGAGAGGAACTGCAAGCTGATGCAACTTACGCTACCTTAGCAAGTTTGCTTTAATATTTGTTATTGGAAAAATGAGGGGGGAGTTACACAGAAAACATGTTTTGTGGTAAATAACATTAAATAAATTATCAGACTACAGTGATTAAACTATGAGGACAGTTCTATATTGATTTCACAATAAATTGTAACTCTTAGCTTTCAATAGTAATATGTGCACAAGTTAGCTGTCAGATCCCTCCTCCCATTGCAGTTTATAGATAGAAAACCCATAAACATCCACCCACAAACATCAGCTCAAATGTCTTTCAAAGCATTTAACTAATTCTTAAAAAGTAAAAATTGCATTGGGTGTTTTTCAGTATTCCTCCAAATTTCTATTTGTTTTTTTTCCTATCAGAAACATGGAAGAAAAGCTTCAAAAATTGGGGGGGGGGCTACCACCCCCATTTTTTTGATGCTTTCCCCCTCTGGGCCTTCACATCTCTAGTAAAGAATATAATACAATTTTGTGCAAGCCTGTTCCAGCCAAATACTATTAGTGACATACACACAAGAGGTTCCAATTATGATGGATGTTGACAAAGAAGACCTAGATTAAAAATTTCAGGCCAACCAAAAACTTACAGGACAACCTTGGAAAAGTTATAGCACCATCCTCAATAATCTCATATGAAGAGCATAAAACATCATGGCATAGACTAAGAATATAATGATAGAAGTCATTGTAAAATATCAATAAGGTAAAATTATGAATGCTAGAAAATATGAATTCCATTTAGATCAGGAGTGTCAAACATGTGGCCCGCCTGCCAAACCAGTCCATCAAGGCCCATGGGGCTCTCTTCTCCTCCCTCCTGTCCTCACTCTGTGAAGTTCCGAGGCTGCTGGTGATGTTCCCAGCTTCTTCTGCCTTCTGTTTGCAGACAAAGCAAAGCTGCAAAGAAAATGCAGAATGGATTTTCTTTTCAGGCTTCTCCACAGAGCAGATGTGAACAGAAAATCCACTCCACGTTTTCCTTGCAACTTTGTCTATGGTCGTTTTCGCACTTAGCGTTTGCTCCCCTTATTCCGCGGCGCAATTATGTCCGGATCATTTTTCTCATTTTCGCACTAGTGACTCTTTGCGGAGTCGCCTTCCCTGAAGCCCCGGCTCAAATCGTTTTCCCACTGGCATCGACTTGAGTTCGATGCCCTGTCAATCATTTTTTTTTTAAGCGCAAGTCTGGTTGCGTAATGACGTACTAACGTACTAACGTAACATCGAGCAGGCACAGCTGTTCCCTCCCCTTCTTTTCGTGGACAAACCGCATCACGTGTGCTGCTGCTGCTTATGGATTGGCTGCAGCTGTAGAATCCTCCACAGCCCTTTATGTATTAACAGAAGCATTATGTATTAACAGACTGATTCCTGCTGCCAGAGCTCCCCCCCCCATTCTCTCCTTCCCCTTCTGTGGCGCGTGTGAAGAGCGAGCTCGCGTCTATTTTCTAACCGAGCGGAATGTAGCCAGGGAGAAGAATGCAGGACTCCAACTTCCCATTTTATACATGGCGATTTTGTGCAGGTCCAGAAATCCTGGTGGCACAGCTGAGGGAGGCATTCCCTTTTTAAAACACACACACATGAACGCACAACTTTATTAGAAAACAATCTTCCTGGAACGTACAGTATCGTTTGTCCCCCTCCGCGCAACGCTAGACACAGCCATACATTCATAGAAACCTGCTTCCGCACATGCACATCGCTAGTTGGTGGGAAACTGCAAACATGCAGATGCACAAAGAGGTGCTGCATGCTTGACGTCCCAACTTCACCCAGCAACTGGGCATGTGTGCATGCAAGCACTCCCAGATAAAATGGAGGAGGAAGTCCCAGGGCCTTAGTTCTGATGTCTCTTCATGTGCAGGGCCAAGTGGTCAGATCGAGAGAAGCTGCGATTGCACACAGCACACTGGAAAGGCTTGGCTCCGGTGTGCTTCCTGTAGTGGCGAGTCAGCTCATCGGAGCGAGCGAATCTCCACTCACATCCTTCCCAGGCGCTCTCCTCCCCCGGCTCCGGGCGGTGGCTTGAGTTCCCCGGGGCCGCCGAAGAGCGCGGCCTCCCGGGCCCCCAGAACTGGCTTGAGCTGGGCGAAGACGGGCTCCTCTGGCCCCAGGCGGGCGCTCATGCTCAGCACCTGGGTGGCCATGCGAGCCACAAAGAGCGGCAGGCAGCAAGAGCCTCGCCCGGGCCCGTCGCAGCTCACGAGCCGCGTCCTCTTCCTCCGACAGCTGCGCCTTCGCGCATGAGGCTGCCCTCCACCTGGCCCGGCACGTCCCTCCTGCCGCACACATGAACGCTTTGGCCTGCACCGGCACTAGATTCCCCCCCAACAATGGTCGTTTTCGCATTATCGAGATAACGCAACAGCGAAATAACGCAACTAAAGTCAATAATAATAATTAAAAAAAATTCTAACGAAACCAATTGAAGTGGCAATTGAGGCTATTCCAGGAGGGTTTTTTTTTTAAATTTGTTAATTTCGAAATATCGCTATTACGCAAAACTGTGAAGTTTAAAAAAAAAATGGCCGTGCTGGCACTTTGGGGAAGCGCCACGAAAGGCTGATGATTGGCCAAGGGGGTGGATGGGGTGGGAGGACGGAAAGGGAGAGGGTGACGCCCACAAAGCAGTCGATCCGGCGTGGATGGATTTCCCACAGCAAACTCCGAGGAGTGGATCCGGTGTGGATCCGGAGGTTTTCAAAAACTCCGGAAGGAGGTGGATCTAGATACTCCGGCGTGAAACCCCTGCAGCGCCGGAGCAAACCGCAGCGCCGGAGCAACAGGTGGGAAAACCAGGAAAAGATCCAGAGGTAAATGGGGTGCTACGCCGGAGTAAATGCTAGTGCGAAAACGGCCTATGTGTTTCAGTGGAGAGGAACTTCCCAGTGTTCCTGTGGCCAGCTGAAGCTTCCTGGAGTTGTGTCATTAGAAACCAAGCGTTGGTGCCTTGAGCCAGCTTTGTCTTTTCTCAGTGGAGTGAAAACTAGTGCCTAGTGAGTACTCTAACTTGGGAACCCACAGCCAAATAGGGATATCACACTGGAGAGCCATTACTAATCTGAGTAGACTGGGGTGGGGGGAGAAGCTTGCAATGCCTTGCCATTCATGTTTTCCCAGGCTGGAGCATTTTGGGGTTTTTTAGTTTCTGCTGTGATCCTTGTGCTTTCCCTTGATATTTTATTTTTAAAATTGCATTGCAAAATCCCACTATTCCTCACTATCCCCCCTTCCTGTTTTAAACAAACTATTGGAAGAGTATTATGCATGTTTGTATTGTAAGTTAAAAAATGATATATTTAATTGTGTTGGCCTGTGTCCTCTATAAAGTATATATCTCTGCTATCTGGCGTTTTAGGACACACATGGCTCAGCCCCACAAAGTCCCATTTATGTCAGATCCAGCCCTCCTAGCAAATGAGTTTGACGCCCCTGATTTAGATTATCAAAATAGCCATAAGGACAGGAAAGTAGCCTCAATCAGGAAGAAAGGCAAACTGAGTATCAGTGCCGACACCTATTGGAACATATAAATATATCACTGTTAGCCTTGCTGGTCTCTTCTGCTAATTCTTTTAACAGAGTTGGGCAAGTCAAACATCAGATCTTATGGCTGTCAACTTCATCATGTTGAATTCCCGAAGATTTGGGAGTAGCGCTTGGAGACAGAAGGTTTTGGAGAGAGGAGGGATCTCTGTGGGAGCTCTACCTTCAAAAGCAGGCATTTTCTCTGGGATAGCTGATTTCTGTAGTCTGGAGATCATCTGCAATTCCAGGGGATCTCCAGGCCCAAGTTGGATGTTGACAACCCTAGAGCTTACAAGGTAATGTTAACATGAAGGGGCGTTTGTACTTCTAATGAAATCTATTTTTTCTTCAGGATTTTCTTGCAATTAATTTGATCTGTGCCAAGAATAAATGCAGTGATTTAAAAAATAATGCATGCAGATTTTTTATAATAAAGATAATTATTCAAGCTTTGAAACCCTTAGATTACAAGATAAGCTAAATTAGAATAAACTGACAAAGTAAATTATTTTAACATCAACTTTATGTTAATTGGAGAATCAATCAGACTTAAATACTGAATTTTAGCTTGGTTGCTGCCACAAGAACTTAAGAAATGCCCTGCTGGATCAGACCAGTGGCCCACATAGTCCAATAATATTTCACACAGTAGTTGATCAGCTGCCACAAAGGGCCAATGCACAGGGCATATGTGCTAAAACCTTCTCCATACAGTTGCCAGTACATACAGTTTCTTGGTTGGGAAATACCTGGAGATTTTGAGAATGGAGGCTGAAGAGGGCAAGGTGTGGGGAGCGGAGGGACTTAAATGGGGTATACTGCCATAGAGTCTAACTTCCAAAGTGACTATTTTCTCCAGGTGATCTCAGTCACCTGGAGATCAGTTGTTATCAGCAGGAGATTTCCAGCCACCACCTGGAGGTTGGCAACCCTACTTCCCCACATTTCCTTCCAGCAGTAGCATCAAAAGTTACTGCCTCCAGATATGGAAATTCCCTTTAGTCATCATAGTTAATAGCTAGTTACGGATCTGTCCTCCATGAATCTGCAAATAGCAAATATTTTAAGAAGCAGAAAATTGAGGTCCCCTAAAAAAGACTGTCCACATTTCAGTGCTTAGTGGTGCAATCTTATGCAGAGTCACTTCAATATATGTCCATTGATTTCAGTGGGCTTAGACTAGAGTAACTCTGCATGGGATTGCACTGTGAGTACACATAAAATTAGAAATCAATTCATTACACATTTCCAAAACTACTGCTGGAAGCATAATGCAAAAGCAAAAATAAAAAGTACTATTAAATATTAATAGGTCAGCATATTAAGAAGTTATATAGCATGGAGAGCTAATTAACTTCACTGCAAATTGATATGCCTGCAAGTCATTCAGTATAGAATGTGTGGTGTTTACATTTTCTATAAAGTTTGTATGACTTAATATAAAGTAAATCACCATGCCAAAGCTGAAGGCTCATGGTTGCAACTAGGGGTGTGCATTCGGCTCAGCCGAACTGCATATTCGGTTCACCAAATCACCCCTGATTCGGAAGTATACGGCACCATATACTTCCGATTCCATTTTCAGGTCAGTAAACAGGAGCCATATATGGCTCCCCGTGTACTTCCGTATAGATATTCGGAAGTATACGGAAGTCAATGGAAAAGGCGGGAAAGGAGCTTCTGCAGCCTCAGGGGAGCTGCTTGCTTCCTTTCCCACCTTTGGAAGCCTTTTCCCGCCTCTCCCATAGCCTCCCTAGGATCAGGAAGGGAGGGGGAGAGGAGCCCCAGCAGCCAATCCAAAGCATGCATTTGCAAAATGCATTGCAAATGCATGCTTTGCAGGGCTTTTGTGTAGCTGATGGCTGGGCTAATCCCTCAGCCATCAGCTACATTGTTGTTCTTTTGTTTACTTGGTATCCAAGTAAGCAGTGTTATCTGGCCAATCACAGAGCAGTACTACTTTTTTGAAACTGCTCTGTGTAGGGTTAGAGTCTGCCTGGTTGGACTCCATTCCATTGCTGTTGTTTGGTGTGTTGGTGTGTGAGAGAGAGAGATTGTGCTGCGCTGGTCCTTGGCATCAGCTGCTGCTGCTGCTCTCTCTCAGCCTTTCCTGCCCTTCCTTGAGAAGAGAAGACGTCTCTAAGGTAAGACAGTCTTGGGGTTCTTGTTTTTATTTTAGTTAGTATAAGGACTTTTTAAGACTCAGAGTCCCTTTACTTATCCAGATTTGGGTGGGTGAGTCCTGGTAGCTTATTTGGGGTTAGGAAGTTCTGCTGGGGGTGGGGGCCTGGGGTGGGGTGGGGGTTTTGCCAATTTGCCCATATCTTACTTTAGTGAGAAGACTTTTAAAAGTGCAGTGTCCTTCTACTTTTCTTGATTTGGGTGGCTTGGATTTCTTGGGGTTAGGGTGAAGGGTTTTTTTGGAGGGGAGGGGTTGGTAAAGTTCCTGTATTGTTAAAAGTTAAGTTTTTTACTGTTTTAAAAGGATTCTATGTTTAATTTGTTGCTGCTGTGTTGTGCTGTTGCTGTTCCTTTTCTCTTTTGGTTTTGGTTATTGGGTGGGGGGCGCTGTTTGGCCTAATTTTCATTGTTTTAAAGGCCACTTTTTAACAGTTGCGTTTCTTGGCCTTCTCCTGTTGTCCCTTTTTCTGGTTCTGGGGTTTTTTTTGGGGGGGGAAGCTGGCACCTGGGTGAGAGACCCAGAACCAGGAGGCTTGTTGTGCTTGGCCAGCTCTCCCCGTGTTGTTTGGGGCAGGGCTGGAGAGCTGGCATCTGTAGATTGTGTGTTCTGCTGCAGGAAAGCTGGCACCTGGGTGAGAGACTCAGAACCAGCAGGCTTGTTGTGCTTGGCCAGCTCTCCCTGTGTCGTTTGGGGCAGGGCTGGAGAGCTGGCATCTGTAGATTGTGTGTTCTGTGGCAGGGAAGCTGGCACCTAGGTGAGAGATCCAGAACCAGCAGGCTTGTTGTGCTTGGCCAGCTCTCCCCGTGTTGTTTGGGGCAGGGCTGGAGAGCTGGCATCTGGGTTTGCTGCAGCCAGGTCTGCAGAGCAGACCTTGAGCAGATTGTGTTTTGTGTGGCAGTGACATTGGCAACTGGGTTTATATTGGTTCCAGGCCTGCAGGGTTCATAGAGTAGATAGAGGGATGTAGTGCATTTGGGTCCTGTAGAGATTCTCTGGTGTGAAGTTAGGTTTGGCTTTGAGTGCCCCAGGAATTGGACCCCCTGGTCCAATTTTTTTTTTTTTTTGGCCTTGTGGATTTTGTGTGGAACAGTGCCCTGAAGCTGCACAGCAGTTTGGGGGGATCTCCTCAAAACCTCCTGCTCCCCAGAGCCACTTTACTCATGACAATGACAGTGAGGAAGTGGCTCTAATTGGTTTTTTCTCATCATTGGGAGCAGTGTTCCTTTTGGGGTGCCCACAGATGGGTGCAGTCTTTTTGGGCCAGGGGGGTTGCATGCGGGGGAGTCCCCTGAAGCTGCCCTGCAGTTTTTGGGGCTCTCCCTCAGACCCCCTGCCCCCCAGTAGCCTCTAATTACGTATGCCCTATGTTGCCATTGATTTCAATGGCCCATAGGGTATAATGGTAGGATAGGGACACCCTCTTTGAGTGCCCCTGGAATGGAACCCCCTGGCCCAATCTTTTTGGGATTTGGGGGGTTCGTAGGGGAGAGTCCCCTTCAGGTCCCCTGCAAATTTGGGGGCTCTCCCACAAACCCCCTCCCCTCCAGGCGGCTTCCAATATACCTTATTTTGCCTTTGATTTCAATGGCCATAGGGTATAATGGGGCCATATATTCGGAAATAGCCGCGCATCTACCGTATATGCGGCTATTCCAAGTACGGTAATAGGAAATACACAGTATTCCATATTTTTTTGGCCCCATGTATTTCCGAATCCGTGTAATTCCGTATATTTTTTTTTGCACACCCCTAGTTGCAACATGAAGCAGGAGATTAAACAATTACTGAATGTAATGAGCAATCTTATTCTTTTGCAAGTCAAATACTGTACAGAGGTGCAATGAGTATAAGGTTCTTTAATGACACTACAACATAGTCCTATGGTCTGATGGTTGAAAGAAAGGTAGAAGTGGTTGTGTGTGTGCTAGATCTACTACAGTATTGTTTATTTATTTTTTTTATAATTGCCACTTTTCTCCCTTGTGGAACTCAAGGCAGTTTACAATAGAAATATTAAAAACACAGTAAAAACAAAAATTGTAAAACCCATAAAAGACACAGTTTAAAAACTCAAATTAAGACTGCTAATAATAAAAGGTAAATCAATCAAAATGCATTCCTAAATAAAACTGTCTTCAATGCCTCCTGAAGACTGATAATGAGGAAGCCAATTGCACCTCCCTGTCACTGAAAAGGCCCTCTTGTGTGTACTCTCCAAATGAATGTCATTAATTGGTGGGACAGTCAGTCTCTCTACCATCTTAATTCCTAAACAGAAATGTATGAGAGAAGATGGTCCTTCAGAGTCATCCTTGATATTTGGTAATATAAAACCAAATATTGATATTTGGTAATATAAAACCAAAACTTGATATAGCATCCTTGATATTTGGTAATAAAAAACGTAAAGTTGGGTATCATCTACATATTGGTGATGCTTCATATAGATATTAAATAGCATGACATATAAGATGGAACCCGCAGGAACCCACCCCCCAGTCAACAGCCATGGAGCAGAGTAGAAATCCCCCAGCACTATCTTCTGAGACTGATCCCTCAAATAGGACTAGACCATCATAATACAGTACCCCTTACTCCCAGTGCTGAAAAACCCTCAGTAGGAATTATAGCTGATAGTATCAAAGTCCAGTGAGGTCTTCAACAGAACTAATAAGATCAAAATCCCCCTATCTCAGGGGTGGCCAACGGTAGCTGGGGCTGATGGGAGTTGTAGGCAAAAAACATCTGGGGAGCTACCATTGGCCACCCCTGCCCTATTTAGTTCTCAATAGAAGTCATCAATCAAGGTGACCAAAGCAGTCTTGGTTCCAAATCCTAGCCTAAAGCCAGACTGAAATGGGTTCATAAAACCAGTCTCTCCTAAGAACTGGAGCTGAGAGGCAAAAACCTGTTCTAGCACCTTACCTCAGAATAGAAACAGGGTTTCCCAAAAAACCCAGATATTACTGCCTCCTTGAATGCATGCAGTGCAACTCCCACTCTCAAAAGGAAGCTTTTACCACTCCACATAACACTCAGCCAGTTCCCCTCTCACAGCTTTTATTAGCCAGCAAGGGCAAGGATTGAGAATACAGGTGGCAGGTCTCACCTGTCTAAGGATTTGTCGACATCCTCAGGATCCACAAGCTGAAAAATGTCCATATAAATTGACAAGGATATGCCAACAGCACATCATGTGGACATGCATCCACACTGGCATCTAACTCAGAGTGGATCTGAGAAACTTTGCCTGCAAAGTATGTGGCAAATTGATCACAGCGGGCCATCTTGTGGTCAGAGTTCAAATCCTTGGGGCTATGATGTAAAAGTCCCCAAACCACATGAATCCGCTCAGCTGGATTATGTGCAGACACAATGATAGCTGAGAAATATTACTTTTTCATTGCCATCAGTTCCCCAGAATAGGCTCTAATATTGGGCTCTATGTCATGTTCAATCAGTCTTGCTCTGAGTTTTCCACAAACAGCGCTCTCTAGCCATAATCCCTCCTGTTTCATCACATCAGCTTCTCAGTGAATTGCTTGGCTCTGCCTGTGGAGAGGGTGCTTAGGGGCAATTGCTTCAACAGCCCAGGCCATCTCCCTATTCCAAAAAGCAAGCAGAGGCCTGTCAGAATAATCAGAAACTGAGGTGGGAAAATCAACAAGCGCTGCCACAAGCCTACCGGAACTCATCATGTGCCTGGGATGGACCATTTTAGTGGATCCTGCACAGGAAGCAATAATAATCTGTCCATGATAAGGAAGTAACAATAAGGTTTATCTCCCACACCTTGAGATCACCCTCCCCTGCAGGGTAATAGATGAAACCCAGTGTGTGCCTGCTAAATGGAGACAGTAAATTGCTTGGAACAGACCTATGGTCATCATAGAGGCCATGAGCTACTCCTGACAGCCTGGCCTTGAAATGGATGTTAAAGTCACCCAGGACCACCAGTCTAGGGGTCTCCAGTAGGATGTCTGAGGCCATATCTGCTAGCTCGGGAAGAGAAATAGCTGGGCAGCAGGGTGGACAGAACGCCAGCAAAATCCCTGCCCTGTCCCTGTCACCAGTCTTCAGGAACACACACTCAAAACTGGCAAGCTGATGCATGAGGCACCTTGACAGATGGATGGAATCACAGCAGACCACTGTGACCCTCCCTCCCCATCCCCCTGGCATTGCCTGCTGCTGTTCAGAGAAATCTGGAAGACAGAGCTGGGTCAGATTAACACCAGGTCTCTGTAATACATGCTAGGTCAGTCTGCTCATCCAGTATTAAATCCTAAATGGCAGAAGCTTTTTTCATTTACTGACTTGGCATCCAGCAGCAGGATCTTTAGGCCACAGTGCCCAGCTTTGGCACAATCAGGTCTCCACTGGCTGGGAGACAGATTTGAAGGAGGAGTGGACAACCAGCCACCAAACCTCTTTCTCCTGGAATGGTTAGGCTGTATCTCACAACTATATCTCCCTCTACCTAGAATCAGGGGAATGGCAGTTCTGAAGGCTTGTCCCCAATAACAAGGCAGTTAAACAATAACAAGCCAGCTATCTCCCCAATAACAAGGCAGTTAAAGAGTAGGATTCCTATCCCCGCCCCCCAATCAATTCACAAGCCCTTTAGCCCTCCCTGCATCTATAAACCAGACCCCCCACCCTCGCCCTCATGTCCCCACCAAAGTGACAACCATCTTTGGTGCTTCCCCTTTGGTGAGGTCCCTGCCACTGCGCGAGTCCAGGCTTCATCCTAGAAGCCTTGGAAAAGGTGATGATGCAATCCTGTCTCCTGAGCAGGAAATGGCTGACTAAGGGGCCTGCTCAAGCATAGAGGTATAGCCCTCATGCAGGAGTCCCACTGGTGAAGTTCTAGGCAGCAACAGCAGGCAGCTGGATGATTTCCCTTCCAGACAGATAGATTCCAGACTCCCTCTCTCGGCTGGGGTGTGGAGCAAACACTACTCAACAGTGGATTTTTTCAGATATGCAAGTGCCAATCCACATAAACCAAACTGTTTTCACAGACTACAAGATACAGAACTGACAAATCTGTATTGTATATTCTGTTGATAATGCATAGCCTAGGCTAGCCTAATCTCATCAGATCTTGGAAGCTAAGTACGGTTGGCCTTGGCTAGTTTTTGGAAGGGTGATCTTCAAGGAATACCAGGGTTGTGATGCAGAGGCAGGTAATGGCAAACCACCTCTGAAATGTCTCTTGCCTTAAATACAAGTCTAGCTTGCCACCTAGTGGTGCATAAAGAGATATGAACTTCAGGCTGCCAGACACAAGAGAGAACATAAGAACATAAGAGAAGCCATGCTGAATCAAGCCCATCTATCCCGACACTCTGTGTCACATAGTGGCCAAAAAACCCAGGTGCCATCAGTGAGGCCCAGACACCAGAAGCCCTCACCTTGTTGCCCCTCCCAAGCACCAAGAATACAGAGCATCACTTGCCCCAGAGGGTTCCAACAATACGCTGTGGGTAACAACCACTGATGGACCTCTGCTCCATATGTTTATCTAATCCTCTCTTGAAGCTGGCTATGTCTGTAGCCGCCGCCACCTCCTGTGGCAGTGAATTCCATGTGTTAATCACCCTTTGAGAAAAGAAGTACTTCCTTTTATCCATTCTAACCCAACTGCTCAGCAATTTCACTGAAGAAGAATTGCAGATTTATACCCCAGCCTTCTCTCTGAATCAGAGTCTCAGAGTAGCTTACAATCTCCCATATCTTCTCCCCCCACAACAGGCACCCTGTGAGGTGGATGGGGCTGAGAGAGCTCTCACAGCAGCTGCCCTTTCAAGGACAACCTCTGCCAGAGCTGTGCTGACTCAAGGCCATTCCAGCAGCTGCAAGTGGAGGAGTGGGGAATCAAACCCGGTTCTCCCAGATAAGAGTCCACACACTTAACCACTACACCAAACTGGCTCATGAGTGCCCATGAGTTCTCACATTGAGAGAAAGGGAGAAAAGTATTTCTTTATCTTCTCTATTCCATGCATAATCTTGTAAACCTCTATCATGTCATCCCTCAGTCAACATTTCTCCAAGTTAAAGAGCCCCAAGCGTTTTAATCTTTCTTAAGTGTTCCAATCCTTTAATCTCATTCTAGTTGCCCTTTTCTGGACTTTTTCCAAAAACAGTCTTAGGATCTCCTGACTATACTAAACCTGATGCCATATGATAATGATGATGTTGATAATACACATACACAATCAGCTTTACCCTACCATCTTGGCCCCCTTACATTTCCAACTGGAGATTTGAGGCTCAATGTCAAGTATATGCTGTTGTCACATCAGATGTTGCATTCCCACAGGAATCAACGTCATCGGAAATGAGGTTGTTTGGGATCAAAGGAAGAACTTCTTCACTGGCTTCTCCTAAACTCTGGAACTCCCTCCCTCTGAAGGTGACAGCAATGTCTTTTCTATAAAACGTCCAAACTTAGTTGAAGACATTTCTTTTCTGGAAAGCCTACAAACTAAATCGCATGACTGATAGCCCGTTAGTTTAATGTCCCCGATGTAATTTTGTGTGGAAAAAATAAACTGTTGCTTTAATTTTTATGATTGCAATAAAGTATTTTGGGTCAGAAACAAGTAATGCAGGAGAAATGTTGACACCATTCGTTGAAATACTCCTAGACAAAGTTCTTTTATGTCCTGACTTCATTATGTATGTTAGTCTGCCCATTTCATATTTTTATCTGAAGCAAATTATGCCTCTGAGGGGAAGGCTCAATCAGGGGTTTATTAATCTCCTAGATGAACAGCCCAGCCTTAAACCCTGTGTGTTGGCATAACACCAAACTTGATACACTCCTGGAATAGCTAGTAAGATTATACTGTATGTTCTCTTGGCAAAGAAAAGAAACTGTGGGCCCTGGAGGTGAAGAAACATCTACTATAGTGGTTGTGCATTATCTGGTTAGACTCTATTGCAGATCTCCCATCCCTGCTGCCTCTCATCCTCATCTGCATTGGGGGACAATACTGATCTGCTTCATATCCCAGAAAACTGTAGGTTATTTTTAATAAATCTGTGTTGTGCTATTTAGGAATTAGCTTGGTGTAATCTTGTGTGGTGTGACCAAATACCTTGAAGTGTCTCCAATGACATTTGAAGTCATGCTTGCAAGGCTAGGAAGAGATCCCTCAAATATGATTTTCCAGGTTCTCTAGCTCTTCTAGCATTAATAGCGCGTAATCACAGCAATTACTATGGTTTAGAAGTGCATAATCTCTCAGGAATTTTAAAGGCAATTTCCAGGCTATGCCACAGAACTGGTGAAAGTTTTAAGTTATGCATTATCACATGCGTCCAGGAAAATATATTAATAAAGTTAATTTTAAAAATTGCTAGTGTCATAAGGCTGCTATTGTAGCACTTTTGAAGGCTATAACCCTGAGACAGGGAATAGGGATGCAGTGAGGCTTAATCAGTCTTCTTTATCTCAACTAACTCAACTAACATTTGTCATGGTTGCAAAAATTATGCCTTCTTGGAAAGTAGGTTGTTTCTGCTTGTAAAGGAAGTAAACAAGGTGAGGCCTAGAGTCAGTCACATACTATCATGCTAGTCTCCTAGATCAGGGGTGTAGAACTCATTTGTTACGTGAGCCAGATCTGACATAAATGACACCTTGTCAGACCGGGCAATGTGTTTCATAAAGTGTAATGCCAGTTGGTAGAGATATAAATTTAGCACTCGTTGGTCTTCAAGGTGCTTTCTTTGTACCTCTCCTGTGCAATCCAGGAAACTGGGCAAAGGAAGCTCTGGCTCTTTCCTTCCTTCCCCGGGGGGCCAGGAGGGGATGAGGGAGAGGATTGGCTCAGTAGCTGTGCTGTACAATTGAGAGATACTAATCCTCCCCACCTCCTCCCGAAGAGCCTCAGCCAATGGAGAAAATAATAGAGGCTTTGCTCTGTAGCTCCTGAGCAATTCAGCAAGCCTTGCAAAGCAAGCAATGATGCAGAATGTAACAAGAGAGAGAAGGAAGCAGATGACAGCCAGTTGCTCGGGGGTCTGATAGGAGCCCTCCAGGGACCTGATTCAGCCCCAGGGCTGCATGTTTGACACCCATGTCCTAGATAGTCTCCTCTGGTATCCCATGTCCTCTTCTTCTCTTTAGCCAGTCCCTCTACCTCTGGCTTCCTTTGTCCCTTAACTTTCCTAACTTGTTAACAAATTTCAGCTTACGACATAAACTATACATATGTATATATAGGCTTTATCTAGTTGCTCATAATATTTGTAAAATAAACCCCAAAATATCTCAGACAGACAATCACTGAAAGTGAGGTTGGTGGGCAAGCAGCAAAGTACAATATGTTTGTATGGAGTGTTGCCTGCCATAACTTTCTGGGAAAGTTCTTCAAGTGATTAGGAGACAGCCAGTACCTTATGCTAGGGAATCCAATTACTACGTTAACTGAAATCCTAAAGTCATTAATTATCATGCATACTGCTCATCTCTGTAGAAAATCTAACTGGAAAGCATGGGAAATTAACAAACTGAATAACTGGAAACCTTTTTCTGCATTTTCAAGGGAAGGGGGAGTACAATTCAAACCTGTATAGTTTTCTCCTCCAAAGTAGGAGAGTTCTTTGTGCATGTGTAGATGTATTGTTAGTAGACTATATTACCCATATATTTAGAAAATAATAAATAAAACATAAATAAATAAAGCCCAGATAGTTAAGTAAAGAACTATATCCCTAGATATTTCTTATATGGTACACCACTGATTCACTGACAAACCAAGCGTGGAATACAATGTATGTATTAAAAAATCACTTAGTAGTTCAATGAGTTGAATCCAATTAGATTTCTACAGGGAAAAAGGAAGGAATGAAGGGCTCCTTTTGACCCACCAACCCAAATGCTTTGTTGGGGATCATGGAAGCTGCATGAGGCTTGCAATAGGGATAGGAAATGAGTGATACTGAATAAAAAGTCTGGCTGGATCCAGCTCAATACCTGTTGAAAAGAATCCATGCTAGTTCTTCAAACCATAGAAGCTGCACTGAATTAAACAACCTTCAAACTAAGCATGTTTCAAACAAGTCCAATAACAAGGCACATAATACAGTTACATAAACTGGATAGCGCATTATCAAATCTTTAACACATCATATAAAGTCTTTAATAAAGACTGCAGGGAATGTTACACAGATGGATAATGGCTCAAGGAGCTTTGTTCAAACTGATGTTAATGAAATAATCTCTCTGCTATGGAGACTGCATAATTTAACTTTGAGTTGTTTTAGCATCTATATTATGTTTTATCACTCTTTGGCAGTCAAACTTCTGACACCGATTTGTTCAGATGGAGTGGTGACTTAGAATATTCAGTTGCTCACACCACAAAGAATTATACCATCCAGCTTCACTGAGGGAAATGTGTCATGAATTAAGACATTCAATGTCTTAATTTCCAGACGTTAAATATGGGATGGGAGGATGTCAAGAAACTGACTTGTAATTTGTAATGTATGTTTATTTATTATTTTTTATTTTTCGTATTTATATCCCGCCCTCCCCGCCGAGGGATTATGTTAATGTCTTTGTCTGTATAAGTACACCAGGATTTGCACCAATGTATAGCACGAGTCAATAGGTAATTACCTAACTGAATCTAGAGGTAATCTGTCACACCTGTAGAGTCAGACCAAGATGACAGGTAGATCCTTTTGATCTAGCTTCGGCAGTTCAACATCTGAGTCCAGAGCTAGATGACAGCTCTAATTAGATCATGTCAATGACTGGGCAGCTAATTAACCAGCCTGAGTATATTCAGGCTATGTGCCCACCAACATTACAGCCAGATCCAGGAGATCCCACATCCAGGATGATCAGGATATGTATTCAGCACTGATGATAACAAGGAAGATGGGACATGAAGACATCTGCTGATGTTGTGGGCCTGACTATGAGAGCGTTGAATAAGTAGGCTTAGGAAAGTAGCCAAAGTAGGCTGCACAGTCCAGTATAGAGAAAGGTTGGCTAATTGCCATAGGCTGACTAGGGTCAGACTTAGAATAAAATCTCTGCTCAATCCCAAAGCTCATTGGATGATCTTGAGTAGTTACCTCAGAACTTAGTCTAATTTGCCTAAGGTTGTTGCAAATATATGGGTGAGAAACCTTATGTATGCTGCCTTGAATGCTAGTATAATATAGTGGGTTCAAAGCATTCCAGAGACTAGATCATAGTGAGGACAGCTCTTTATTTAAGGGAAGCAGGGTGAAGGCTGCTTCCAACAAAGATTGACTAAGGGCCTGTGGGCCAAACCTATATACAACTCTAATCTCCCATGCTATCTTGCCATTGGTTCATTCAAACAGGTAGGGGTCTGTGATTGGTGCAGGGCGGCAGGTATTTGGATCCCACAACCCACTGTTATACAGTCCCCAAGCTAAGCTTTCCTGGCTCCAATGAGCCGGCTTTAAGGCACATACATAACATCCTTCCCCTCTAAGTTCACAAGCCCTATTGAACGTAGTCCTGTAGGTACACTGGCTTGTGCCGCTTGCGTGTTGACTTTCTGAGTTCTGGGGCTGCAGGCGGGGAGGTTGTGACCTCGGGTGCAGCGGGCTGGGAGCTCGGTAGCGTTGTAGCCTCAGTCAGTGGTTTGCAGTCTCTCTGATACTCGGCTCCAGCCGGAAGTTCCAATTCCCCTTGCAGCGTGGGTGTTTGTTGAGCTACAGCCGCTGGGGCAGTCGCTTCTTCCATCTCCACCTCTGGATTGTCAGCCAGTGAGGCATCGGGGCTTGCTACCCTGCCCTCTGGTGCCTCATGGGGCCATAACTGGTCTATGTGTTGCCTCATGGTGAATTCCTCTTCTGAGGTGACTGTTAGGGAAACTGCTCTCAAAATGAGATTGGGGAATTAGATTGAGAGACAGCTGGCCCAATAGGAATCTTTGTTATCTGTGTATACCAGGCTCAACCATTCAGATAGTCAATGCTCAATAAACAGGGACTCTAATTTAGTAAAATCAATTGTAATTTATTTGAAACAATAGTTCTTTCACACAAGGTACAAAGACAATCTCGCATTCACACAGGTCTAGAGAAATATAGAGAGATCGATAGGGGAACATAAAAGGATGGACATACAGGGTTATACTACCTCTCGCAGACTCCAAGGAAGGCTCCGATGGCGACGAATGAGGGAATGGGGGAATGGACCCGAAACTGATCAGGAATCGGGGATGGATCTATACAGCGGGATAAGGGGGTTGCTGAATAGAGAGCACACCTGTGGGTAGCTAGTCCACAGGTTATATAGTGTCACCTTAGTCCCGAGGGGATGGGAGGTGACTGGGAGTGGTAATGGGAGGTTCTGCTGATGACCAAGAAGGCTGGACATCAGCTGGACCAATGGCGAGTCTATGGTGACACCTGATTGGGTGCATGCTTCAACCAATGAACATCACCTTCATCCTGGGCATCCTGGAAACTTCCAAGTTGCGACAGGGCCTGGGCCGGCTCCAATGATATCAGTATGGGAATGGTAGGGTGATTGGGAGGAGATGGGATTAACTGGGAAGGTGACAATAGAGAATCAGATATGGACCTAGGTATTCCGGTGTAGACAAAAAGGGCTTGGAGATATCAGGAGAGATCCTTCCTCTTTCTCATCATCTCTTGGGTGGAGCCTGTTGTTCAGGGTATTACTTGGCAATCAGGATTAATAGTGGAGCCATTAATCCATTCATAAACAAGATAGGTTGCTTGCGGGCTAGGAATGACTCAAGGTGTGTACGTGTAGTTCCCACTAGGAAGGAATGAATCCCAACCAGACAGGAAGATGGCTACATGTGGCGTTAGCGAAACACAGTGGCTTCCATGCTTAGCGCTTCAACACCGTTCGCCTGGACAGCTCCGTGGCGGCGTAGCCTCTTCCTCGCCATGGCGGATTTCCACGCGGTAGCGGGGAAGCGTTTGTGTGCGTCTGCAGACACTCCGTGCCTGTCTCAAGCACTTGTATAAAGAGTAGCTGGTACACATGAGTCCTATGTGGTCCTGGATAGTTTTACTCGCATTCACTGGCCAGGCGGATGCAAGCTCACTTCTCCAGGCGCCCTGGCAACCATGTTTGTGACAGAGGGGTCATTTTCTCACATGACCTCATACATTATGGCCCCCAGTACCCTGGAGACTTGGACCAGTATCCATGCTGCTCCCCCTCCAAAGTTTTTAGTGAACACCAGGTCCCCTGTGTCGAACCCTCTGGGCGCTTGGACCATCTCTGGTACCTCCTGTAGGTTTGGGGCCCAGGTGCATGCGGTCTAGTAATGTATTAAGCATCCTACCCATGAGCAGTCTCGCTGGGCTTCGGCCGGTTATTGTACTAGGGGTGTAGTGTTGGGTGAGCAGGCATTCGGCTAAGCGGGCTTCCCAGTCACCCTGGATGATGTGGTGGAGTGATTCTTTGGTAGCCCGCACCATCCACTCCACTTGGCTGTTTGTGGTGGAATGGAAGGGGGCTGACCTTATATGCTTTATTATATTTCGGCCACAAAAGTCTTGGAACTCGGCCAAAGTGAATGCCATCCCGTTGTCTGAGACAAGAGTGTCTGGCAACCCGTGTGTGGCGAAAACCCTTCGAAGCCCCCCTAGTGCCGCCCTGGTGGAAGTGGGTGCTACCAAGATTACCTCTAGTCACTTGAAGTGGGAATCTATGATCAAGAAGAATACCTGTCCCTGGAAAGGCCCCACAAAATCTAAATGCAAGCGAGACCAGGGGTTTCTTGTGTGTTCCCACTGTTGATCTGGAGCTCTAGGCGGAGCTGGTTGAGTCTCCCGACATGGCTGGCAACGAGCTACCCAGGACTCAATGGCATTGATTCCTGGCCACCAGATGTAACTGCAGGCTAGCACCTTCATGCACACAATACTGGGGTGTGTCTCGTGTAGTGCATTGAGGACCTGCTGCCTTAAAACCAGAGGTACCACTACCCTGTTTCACCACAACAGACACCCCTTGTGTACAGACAATTGGTCCCAGTGGGATACAAATGCAGAGAATTCTGACCCCACTCGGCCATCCCCTCCACACCCAGTCCAGGACCCACGAGAGGGTCTTGTCTTTCCTGGGCAATGTCCATAGCATGTACTGGGCGGTCCGGAAGGGACTCCAAACACATGATCTGGTAAGCCGGGGCAGGATCTGGGTCCATGGAAGGCAGTGGCAGTCGGCTCAACACGTTCGCATGACCCATCACCTTCCTTGGTCAGTAGCACAGGCCGTACTGGTACTCCGCAAGGAAAATGGACCACCACAAGACCTGCGGTGAAAGCATTTGCAGCGTCTGGCGGTCGGGGGTAAACAGTCCTAGCAAGGGCTTGTGGTCTGTGTGTATTGTGAAGGGCTGGCCGTACAAATAATCATTAAATTTCTTTACCTCTGGAACTATAGCCAGACCCTCCTTGTCAATCTGCACATAGTTGCGCTCTGGCTTTTGCAAGGTTCGGAAATAGTATGCCACCGGGACCTCGCAGTCGTCTGGCAGCACGTGAGCTAAGACTGCCCCCACCCCGTATGGTGACGCATTGCAGGCCAAGACGACTGGCAGCCGCTCGTCAAAGTGCGTCAGCAAGCTGTTGGAAGTCAAAATGTCTTTTACTGCCTGAAACGCAAAGGCTTGCCGGCGACCCCAAACCCACGGAGCCCTTTTGTCCAGTAGATGGTGCAGAGGTTCTGCTACAGCCGCCTTGTGAGGAAGGAAGGCGTGGGAGAAATTTAGAAGTCCCAAAAATGATTTAGAAGTCCCAAAACTGAGCCTGCTTCGGCAGGGAGGGCGGGGTATAAATTAAAAATTATTATTATTATTGTAATTCCACCTTGTTCCTGGGGGCCAGTGCATCACAAATCACCCTGATTTTGTCCCTTGCCGGGTGAATCCCTTGCTCATCCACCTTGTACCCCAGGAAGTCAATGCTGGTAATCCCCAATTCACATTTCTCTCGCTTGACCTTCAACCCCACCCTGTCGAACCTCTGTAATAATGCTCGTAGGCTGGATGCAAAGTCCTCCTCCATGACTGCAGCGATCAGCACATCATCAAAGAACGGCTGGACCCCAGGAATGCCTTTAAGGAGAGAGTCCATTAAGTTCTGGAAGATCTCCGGAGCCATGCTGATGCCAAACTGCAGCCGTTTGACCCTGAAAGCCCCCCTGTGTGATGAGAGTCTGTGCATCTGTGATGGCAGTGTCTACTGGAAGCTGTTGATAAGCCTGAGCCAAATCTAGCTTCCCAGAAACCTTAGCTCCTGCTAGCGAGGCCAACACGTGACCCACCACCGGCACCGGATAAGTGTGGCCTTGCAGTGCCTTATCGTACATTTGTAATCTGCACAAATACACACGCTGCTGTTGGGCTTTACTGGAGTGACTATGAGGGTTTCCCATTTGGCGTTCACCACTGGCTTCAGTACCCCTTGAACCACGAGGTGGTCCAACTCCTCCTCTATCTTGAGCTTTAACACCAGAGGCACCTTCAACCTAATAGGCTGCACTTTGGGATCTAGTTGTAGTGTCACTGATTCTCCCGTGTAGGTACCCAGGCTACCATCAAAAATGGCAGGGAATTCTTCACACCCCCTCTGGAAATTAGTCTGGGTGGGAGCATGATGGATGCCGGTTACCTTGATTCCCAGGGTCTTGAACCAGGACCGCCCCAGTAGACTGCACAGGTCTCCCTCGACTACTATCAGGGGCAGCCAGCCAGAAAACTGGCTGTACTTGACATGGACATTTCCTACTCCCAGTACTGCAACCTCCCTCTTCTGAAAGTCCCGGACAACAAAGTGGGATGGGCTCAACTGGGCTTCCTTCCCCGGGCACAGTTCCCTGAATGTCCGGGCCAATATTACTATCTGGCCCACCCCCAAATCAACTTCCATCTGGCAGGACAGCCTGCCCACTATGAGCAGTCACCTTGTACTTTTCTGGGGAGGGCATGGGAAGCTGGCATACCTGGTCCCTTGCCTCGGTGAGCACTTGGATGTCCTCCATGAATGAGACCTCATGGCAGCCGCCATCTTTCTGTCGCAGTTTTTCGCCGGGCTGCAGCGACTTCGACCGACACACCTGTATGAGGTGCTGCGTTTTTCCACACATGTGGCAGATGGCATCCTGGAACTTGCAAGAACGGCGCTCATGGACTTTCCCGCAGCTGGCGCATCCTCCCGTTGAGGGTCAGTGGCACATGGCAGCTGGCGCTTCGGGGCCTGGTGTGTCTGAAGTGCGTCTTCCTCGCCGGATTCTTCCGAGTTGGACCCGTTGGTGACCTGGTTCATTGCCATGGTACGCCGCTCCTTAAGCAACTTCTCGTAGGCGACCACCTCATCCAGGGCATCCGCCAGCGTAAGTTCCTTGTGTCTCGTCAGTTTGGCCTGTAGCTTCTCATGGTGGAGGCCCACCACGAAACAGCACAGCAGCGCTTTGTCGAGGCTTGCGAAATCACAATCTCGGGCCAGGCGGCACAGCTCAGCTAAGAAGGTCGAAGCAGTCTCGCCGGCTTTCTGTATCCTCTTGTGGTATTCTAGTCGCAAGGCCGTGAGCATCGGCCTGGGTGACAAATGCTCTGTGAGCCTCCCCGTGATGACCTTGTATGTGGCAGCATCATTGGTCAGCCGCACTGGCTACATTAGGTTCTCTGCTAGCGCCAGCATGTCTTCTCCACAAAGGCTGAGCAAAAACTGTTTCTGCTTCCGCTCGTTTTCGATGTCGTGGCAGAGGAAGTAGAAGTTGAGTCGCTTCACCCATCGGTCCCATCTTTCGGGTTGATTGGAGTTGAATTCTGACAGTTGCCCATGGGGGCCAGGCGCAGTGGCCTGGTTGGGGTTGGCCCTTGGAGAAGCTGTTTCCACGGCACTGGCGGAGCTGGAAGCTTGGCTCTGACTCATCTCCCATCCTGGCACAGCCACCCTTGTTACCGATGGCGGTGCGATGCGTGGAGCTGGAGCTTGCTGCGAGACGCGGTGCGTTGCCGGTTGCTGCATCGCCTACCAGGATCCCACCTTCGTCGCCACTATAATATAGTGGGTTCAGAGCACTGCAGAGACTAGATCAGGGGTAGGGAACGTTGGCTCTCCAGATGTTTTTTGCCTACAACTCCCATCAGCCCCAGCCATTGGCCATGCTGGCTGGGGCTGATGGGAGTTGTAGGCAAAAAACATCTGGAGATCCAACGTTCCCTACCCCGAACTAGATCATAGCAAGGACAGCTCTTTATTAAGGAAAGCATGGTGAAGGCTGCTTCCAACAAAGACTGACTAAGGGCCTGTGAGCCAAACCTATATACAACTCTAATCTCCCGTGCTAGCTTGCCATTGGTTCATTCAAACAGGCAGGGGTCTGTGATTGGTGCAGGGCGGCAGGTATTTGGATCCCACTACCCATTGTTATACAGTTCCCAAGCTCTGCTTTCCTGGCTCCAACAAGCCGGCAGGAAGTACATACTTTAAGGCACATACATAACAGGTAGGGTACAAAGAGATCATGGGAAACCTAAAAAGAGAGACAGTGTACACTACTGAGTTCTGCTCAAGGCTGAGGGGCTGCCACCAACATCATTACATAACAGGTATTGTTGGAGCAAAGGCTGAGGATGAACTGAGGCCTTAAAATTCTCTTACTGGACATGGAGATGTGAGTGCTGCCCCTCCAGGAGTAGACTACTAGTTCTTAAAAGTGATGCGCCTGGTTATGGTAAAGTAAGTAAAGTAAAGTAAGTTTATTTTTATATCCCGCCCTCCCCCGCCAAAGGCAGGCTCAGGGCGGCTCACAGACATGGAAACCATGATTTAGATAAAATACAATGTAAACAAGAATTTTAAAATACAATTCAATTACATAAATTAATTAAAATAGATAAAACAAGTACTATAAGGTGCTATAGGTCACAATCATACATAAGATGGCTAGATGGTTACAGGTCAGTTCCAACTTCAATTTAGCCAGGTTCTATCTTAAAAGCAAGCTGGAAGAGAAAAGTTTTGCAAGCCCTGAGGAATTGATTCAGGTCCCGCAGGGCTCGCATCGTCTCTGGAAGTTGATTCCACCATCGAGGGGCCATTGCTGAAAAAGCTTGCTCCCTGGTTGTCTTCAGTCTAGCTTCTCTTGGCCCAGGGATTTTTAAAAGATTTTGAGAGCTAGATCTCAGTGCTCTCTGGGGGACATATGGTGGTGAGGACTCTGATGGGATTGGGGTGGTGTTTAGCTTTGAGGGGCCAGTTGGGGTGATACTCTAGGGACTTCAGTGGGCTCTGGCATGGAGCATTTAGAGTCCGTCAAAAGGTAGGCTTGTATCCCAGGATGAGAAGGTTGATTTATAATCCCAGGGTTCCTCCTGCACATGAAAGAGGGCTCCTGCACATGTTTCAGCTGCATCTTTATGACATAATGTCAGGTGTTTAGCCTCCTTCTCTGAGTCTTTGGCTTCTGTGTTTGATAAAGATGAGTCTGTACTCTGGTCTGTAAGACACTGAGAACCTGAGAGACGAGTAATAGGAAGATAAGTCAATACAAAAAAACAGCTAAAACAAGTGTTAAAAAAATTGGCAGTGTTGTGAAAAGTAGGAATGGAAGGAAACTATGCAGGATAGAGACACAGGGCTGAAGAAATGAGAAATGCAGTAGGACCAGGACATAATTATATACAGGACATAAATATAGGAAAGGATGTCTATTTTAGGATAATTTTTTTTCATAAGGGAATTTATTAATTATGACTGACAGTTGAGAGAAACCTATAAAAATGAAGCAGACAAAGCATCATTATTTTTATGTGCTTTTTCTTTAAAAATCAGTAAAGCAGTTTTTCTTCTCTTGCTCTTGAGGCTAATGTGGAAATCTGCAAATGTATGTAGTGTGTTACAGAAATACCATCCATGTTGCTTATCAGCCACTTTATACATTCAATCTAGCCTGTGGATGTGCTCATTTTCATGTGGTTAGGGTGTTTGTATTTAATGTGCTCCCATTTGTTGACTTTTTTTGGAAACTGTGAAACATCCACAGATGCCTGTTCCAACCTCAAAGCATCCTCTGAGACAGGATCCCATGTGAGGGATTGAATCCAGAGAAGTGAAAAAAAACCAAAACAGAATACAACCATAGTAAAAGGGGAAAAAAATTAAACCAATAAGTCAACAAGTTCAAATCATGTAGAACTCAAACCACTAAGGTAAATGTGTAAACAGTCTCATTGATACAAATGGGATTTACTTCTTAGTAGAACGTGTGGAACATCAGCAGCATGCCTCTGGTATTTCCAGTTTTTTGAGGGGAAAGTAATACTTTGCCTTTATATTTTTTTATTATCACAAGCACAAGAACATTAGTAATCAGCAAGAAAAAGAAAAGCTTCTAAGGATTTGTTAGGCTAGAACAGCCTGGAATTATCAGATGTGGTACTGTACTAACCTTCTTGCACTATAGAAGATATAAGCTACATAATGCCAAATTTCGTTAGGATGAAATTGGCAAGATCTAAAAATGTGTGTAGGTGGCTTATCAATAGCTTAACTGAAATACTGTATCTAATTGTGAGGAATAATGTAGATTATTGTTTCAAGTTCCTAACTTGTTCATTATGCATAGAGGGGTTTTTTTTTAGCTCTTTGAATTCACTTCTCACGAATCTGACTAAAATGACAGAATCTGAGTAAAACTGATGCCTTGAAATATGACATATCATATGCATTTTTAAAAGAATCAAATTGAATAGTTTCAGCCTCTAAGGAGGCATCTGTTCAAATGAATTACTGTGGATGTGATTATCATAGTTGCAAGCAAATAAATGAGTATTAATATCCAAGAGAAAAATATGAGCTATTCATAAAAGCATATTTCTAGATAAATTTCAGTGGTTAGTTAAAGATCAATTTCCATAAATTGCAGAAAAGTGTTATTACTTCACAGAATTTCTTCACAAATCTGACTTTATGCCTATTTCATCTACATGTCCTTCCCAACCTTCCTTGCCCAAGGCAAAAAAGGAAAGTTGGTTTAGATAATGACTAAATAAAACTGCCTTAGGTAAGACTGATGTAACGTTTTATCAACTTTTAAGAGCTGTCTGTTTTTAAAATGTTTTTTTATTTTATTGTTTTATCATATGCTGTACTCTGCCCTGAGCCCTATGGGGATTGGGTGGAAGAGAAATATACTTAAATAAATAAATAAATAAATAAAGCAAGAACACACCATAACTGCAGCAACATCAGAAAATCACAGAATCCTTGAGTTAAAAGGCTCTTTCATGTATTCTGGCTGATTTTTACCCCAGTGCAAAATATTTAGTGGACTGGGGCTGATCTTTTTACTAAAATACACAGCTAGTGTGGTATAGTGGTTAGAAATATTGGACTAGGATATGTGAGACCCAAGTTCAAACCTCCACTCTGCCATGAAAACTCTCGGGGTGACCTTGGGTCAGTCTCTCACACTCATCTTAACTAACTTCACAGGGATGTGAGGATAACTTGGTGGAGAGAATGACATAAACTACTTTGGATCCTGGGTGTAAATGAAGTAAGTAAAATATAGCCAGAGTTTTCAGTTTTAAAAACTGCACAAATTTAACACTATCTCTGCTATAGGAACTTCTAAGAAACTTGATCTAGCACTGAAATCCAAGTAAAATCTTGCAGTGTTCCATTTATGCTCTTTATTAAAACTTTCTTCTGGGTTTACAAGGAAGTGTTAGCTTATATTATTAATAATTTAATGGCCTATTGCTATTTGTCTAATATAGACAATCTACCACCACTTACAGTATGTTGTTAAAAGCGAATAAAAGTTAAAGGACTACCAAGTTGCCAAAAACTGAACTTGAGACTTCTGGAGCAGAGTCTAGGTACTCAAAAGTGCTGTCTGTTAGAGATTGGTTCCATTCTTCTAAATGACTTCAACTGTTTAGAGTCCTGCAATGGATTTTGGAAAAAGCATAGGGTGTAAGGTAGGGCTCCACAAGAGAAGGCTTGACACTATCTCTGGCCACTTAAAGAATGTCAGTTACTCACTCAGTCTACTAATCCCAATCACCAATCCAGTAGTACATGACGGTAACAGTGACTTGGCCCAAGGGACTGGCCTAAAGTTCACCTTTGGAATTGGAGTGGAGCAGGGGATGATTACAGTTGCAAGGTCCTACCTTCTTCCCAGCAGGGGGGATCTTTGAGCCTTGCCAGGATCTTCTGTCGTATGTGATGACACCATCCAAAAGTGACATCATCATACCACCAATGCTCTAGTTTGGGGAGAAACTCAATGTTTGAGCCAAAATTTACCACAGAATTTTGCCCAAAAACTAGAGTGTTGTTTTGCAACACCAGTAGTATGATGATGTCACTTCTAGCCAGGGCTCATTTTGTAGAAAAATAGGATGTGGCGCTCATTATCATAACTCATTAGCATATGCCACCACCCTGCCAGCAAAAAGCAACCCAATGCAAGAAAGGAGACTGCCCACCCCCCCAGGCAAGCAAGGCCTGCTTGGGCTGGCTAGAGATCCAGCCTGCCCAAGCAGGCCTCACTTGCCTGGGGCTCTCTCGGGCCACCTCCGCCCATTCAAAAGGTCAGCAAGCCACCCGCCACCCAAAATCACATCAGTGGAGAAAGGGTGGCATGGGTTTCTCCAGGGGTTAATGAGGGCTGCTGGAGGCATGGCAAAGCCCCCGGTGGCTGGCCATCTGCCCACTCTCCTAATCCAGGGATTGCTATGCAGCTGCACCTACTATTCAATGGAGAAGGTAGGTGGGGAGCAATAGGAGGAACCATCAGAAAGGTTCAGGAGCTGCACTCCTGTGAGCTTCTGCTGAATCTGAGGCCTGCTTATAGGTAACATCACCACACTACATTTCAGGCATTTGTGGGAAGGATTTCCCTCTATTGGTCAGCAGCAGGCAGGAGCCCACAAAAGTGGGGGAACCTCTCCCAGACAAGGGGGCCAGGACTGGCAACCCTAGGTATAGTCCATCACCCTCCTTCCTTTCCTCAAAGAGGCCCTCAGTTATCAGACTGGAATTTAAGGACTGTGAAGCCACCTCCAGCTGAGACATACCAATTGTACATCTAGTAACTACTCAAGAATAGCAGTAAATCTAAACATCATCTCAAATATACTTTTATACTAAGGAGTTCTTAACAGAAGAGAACAGAGAAAGACAGCCAAAGCTCAAATATACAAAGTATGCACTACATTGACGAACACAAGTGTTGGTCTTATTTATTTTGTAGATGCCTTTAATTCCTCTGCTAGGAACTGGTTTTTTACAATGGCATCTCTTTGGACATTCACCAACAAAGATTAAAGGAGTTGTTTATGTAAGTCTCATAAATGTGAGACTAATACTGTAGCTTTTGTGCTTGGATAATCAATTTTTTAAAGAAATACTGCATATAGGAAAATGTTAGTGTGTTACAAACTGTTAAGTATATTAGACACATTTAAGCTGATAAAAACATGTTTTTGACCAATTTTGCACTAGGCTTGTTCCGCGTAGAGAGCCCTTTTGCTCCCGGTGCCTCTTGGTTTTCACACAAGCTGCCCCGGAGCTCCGAGTTGGCACACCGCTTTTCCACAGCAAGTGAGATCCTCTTACAAGCGGTTTCTGCTTGCCGCGGAAAAGCACCACACCAACTTGCAGCTCTGGTGCAGCTTGTGCAAAAACCAAGACAAGCCCCGGTGGCAAAAGGGCTCTCCACCCAGAACAAGCCCTAGTGCGAAATTGGTATTTCTCTCCCATGCTTTTAAAAGCCACAACTCAGCAGATTAGATTGTTTACTACCCTGTGTTCTGGGAACAGAAAGTGGGGCCTCTGGCGAGCTGGACCCCTTGCATTGTCCTCTCTGAACTTCTAAGTAGGTATGTTTTGCATTGCTTTCTTTGTTTGTCTGGGTGGTCATGCACCTGTGCCTTTAAGATGTGTTCCAGCTAGGGAGGGTGGTTGGTTGTTCAGTGGCACTGTGTCCACCCCCAAACAACAGATGCACTGACTACTATATCCCATATATCCTCAGCTATTTTTAATGATAGAATTCAACTGAGTGGAGAACGGTGGTCTTACTTGGATATTCTGAAAAGCTGCCAGAAAGACATTTTATTATTCTCTGAGCATTCTGGATCAGCACATGTATTTAGAATTGCAAACTAAGATCAAAAGGCCTCGCATGTGTTTGAACTGTACTTCTGTCACCGTAATGATAAACATAATAAAGCACTGACAATTACAAATTTATAAAAATCTGTTGCACTGTATTTACTGAAGAACAATTAATCAAAATATTTATCTTTCATTAAAAAGACAGCAGTAATTTCAACAAGCAAAATAATATATTAAGCGAGATGGCAGTCATCCTGTCTCATAAATACTTCTTTTTAATGTAAAATTCTAGAATTATTCAACAGTGAAGTGAATCTATAAAACTGGCAACATATGCTTAATCCCTGTTTGGAAATGTCCAGTTCTTACTTCTCCAAACCCTCTAGCCCCTTCCTCCATGTCAACTAGGTACATAGAGTTCCAGTAGTTTGTGGGCTATTGCTAGGTCATAACTGCCGTGCATATTGTCCACTGAGTGCCCTGTCACAGTATCTGTGCATGCTGTCCCTTGATGTGTGGCTTTCCTCCCACACAGCAGGGGACAAGACAGTTTCTTGCTGCAGAGTCCAGTATGTATTCTTCACATGCATTGCCAAGAATCTTCAGCAGTGCATTGACACCTGCTGTCAAACTAGGGCAGCATCCATCTTCATTACCGTCTATCCACGCAGTGTCTCATTGCAAATCCTACATAACAGTTTCAAAAATAAAAAATACAATTAGAACTCCACTTAATACTAATATCTGATATGTTATTAAAAACACCTATATGTAGCCCATTTAAATGTAATCTAAGAGCTTTAAAAAGTTTGTGCAAGTTATTTGAATATTTCTTTTAAAAAGTATCACTTCTACAACTGAGTAACAACATATAATTTTGTGAAACTGAATGGTTTGTTCTCCCATGCTTTATCAGTCCATATCCAATCAAGTTTTCAGCTTTAACTCACCTCTATTTCCTGCTTGCTTATTCATCAAAGAACCAGTTTCAGAATGAAATGAAAAGCAAAAGAGTGAATTTTCCATCCCATAACTCAAAAGCATCTGTTATATTTGAAGCTGTAAAAAAGCATTCTTTGTCACATGAAGAACAAAATGCAAAGTGCTGGCACAAGAATATGTTCTGTGTTATCTGTTGTCCTTTTATCCTCTGGTAAATCGCCCAGAGCAAAATCAGTTAGCAGTCCAGAGAAAACCGTTTAGCTGCCTTGCAGACTCTCTGAAATAAGCCTTATCTATGAACTTAGATATATTCACTAATATTAATGACAAAACTCCAATCAATTTTAATGCCACAGGATCACTGGATCCAGTAGCAGATCAAAGAGGTCTGTGAAATTGCGATAAAATATAGAAACAGGGTCATCAGTTATTTCCACAACGGGATGTTTGATAGCAAGTGATTTAATCACATTACAGAAATTTTAAAACATTGGCTAATAAAGGCCAATTAATAAACAAATTTGATTTTTTTTTTAAAAAAAACCCTCTTAATATTACTTTTAAATAATATACTGTATATTTGGTATCATGTGACCCAGAGTTTAAGCAATAATTGAGGGCTCTTCTGCCATTATACTCACTGAGGGCGTGGGAACCATGTATCATTATATACATGATTACTTGATTAGCTTTGCCCATCCTTTGCCATTCCCTTAACAGAAAATACTTCCGGGAAAATAATCAAAATGAAAAACGTAACTTTTCCAAAATTCTTTGAAGATCATGCTGGACGAGCAAAGTACCTAAGAAGGGAGTGGATATACCAATGAAAGATATGTGCAGGCACAGCTCTACTGAAATGAATATTTACTCCCAGGTACAAAAATATAGCTTTCCCTCAATCCCTTGGCAGTCTAGTACAGGTGTTATAACGCACTTTCATTAAGGCACTCACGGGAAAAAAAAACATTTTTTTAAAACAGAATTTTGAAATACCAGCGTTCTACTGAATTCCCACCAGCGGTGGTAGTCATTCTTGAAAGATGCCTTTCAGTTGCTCACTAAGTTTTCAAACAAGCAGCCTTACTGCTTGCATTCCCTCAACTCAACCTTGTAAGTTTTCTTTTACTTTGTGAGGTCACAAGGTTCCCTACGGTATATACCTTTAACAGCCGTTCTTCCGCTCTTTCTGTGGAGAGGGAAAACCCTCTTTTCCTCTGAGGCGCTTATGCTTTATTAGCTGCCTTATTTAATAATTAAGAGCCGGCCACGAGGTATCTTTTCATCAACCAAAGAAAGGAGGAGGAGCCGTCGCTACCATTTCTCCCACTGAAGAGGGGTGTTTGCGGAATCGTTTCTGCTTTCCCCCCTTTTAAATGTGTGTCCTGTTCGCTACGAGAAAGTAGGGGAAACCCTCTCCCCACACCCACCTTTTGGATGTAATGACTGAGGCATCACGCTGAAACCGCGTTTGAATGGCGTGCCCTATTTTTCTTCAATCCCCTCTTTAAAAAAATAAATAAAAATAGCAAGCAGAACAGCGAGAAGGGGGTCTACTTTTCTATTTATTCTCTCCCCCCCCCCAAAAAAAGTGATTTCTAAGCAGCACTCAGGAGTGGTACACTCCATTCGGCTGCCTCTGGAACGCATTGCTCCCTCTGGCTACGTGTAAATCAGAGGGGCTGCTGAATACCTCACAGGTTTCGCGACCCTGGCATTAGGTTTGTAATGTATGCAGTTTCAGAGCAGTCAGCACGCTTATACTTAGTACTTTCGGTTTTGCATGCAAGCATTTCCACAGACTTGCGGTGTTTGAGCTGGCCACTGGCCACGGTAGTTGCTACCAGTTAAACCACTGGTTGAAGCAAGATGTATCAGGAAGGGTATTCGGGTTCGTCTGTCTGTAGCAAGAGAAAAAAAAAGTAAAAGTCCAGTAGCACTTTAAAGACTGCCAAAAATGTGTGGCAGGGTAGGAGCTTTCGTGAGTCACTGCTCACTTCTTCAGATGGTTAAAGCTGTGCATTGTTCGCTAGGATTTGCCTGTGCCATACACAGAGCGGCTAGCTACTCATTTGTCGAGTAAAGTGGTGCACCAGCTCCGCAAACTCTTCCCTTATGAGGAAATCCTTTACATATATATTATTATTATTATTTTTGTTTTTGCGTGTCCCATAGGTAGAGCGCTTGGCTTCTTCTTACAGATAGTCAACCCCGGCTGGCGTGGAAGCTCCCACTGCAACCTCAACCCGTTCTGAGGGGCATCTTGCCTGAGGCCCTGCAGGGGGCAGACTAACTTACGAGGCTTCTGTCTCAGTCTCATAACCATTCAGTGGGCGGGGCCTGGAGAATGGAATGGAGGGCGTCGAATTGCTTTCTTGTGGGCAGCTTGTGGGTAAGATTGTGTGTTGAGGGGGAGCCAAATCGCTTGGAAAATTCTGTGTAGGTTCATGTGCTAGGTTTTTTAGGAAAGAATCTGGAGGGGTGTCAAGTTTCTAATATGTGTCCTATTAAATTAATTATCTGGAAAAGCTTTGTTCCTCAGATTAGAGAACATCCAAAGAAAAAATCCTCTATGTGGGACAGCTGTACTTTTAGAGAATACCCTTTCTGATGAGTTTTCTCCTTTGAGGGCATATACATCAGTTGCTGGAATAATATCATTAAACTAACTAATTAACTAACAGCAAAAACCCTGAACAATGTATGAATTATAACAGCAGCATGAGGTATCCACAATAAGGAAATAGATATTCTCTCTGTTATATTGCTAATATTGGAGGAATGATTAAAAAACCATTTTTTTTAGAGAAAACAGTTGGAATATCTTTGCTTTATTGATATGAGCTTTTGAGTTACACAAAAGTGATCACCATCAACTTCTAAGAGGATACTTGTTGGCAGTATATAACACTAACAGTGCAATCCTAGAATTACTTTCTGCAGAATAAGCCCCACTGAGTAGATTTCAGTAGGATTCTGAGTAGATTGACATAGGATCGTACTATCTGAGTGCTAAACTAATGCCAAAGCAGCATCATTTTGTGGAATACTTTTTAACAGAAAACATTTAACACACTTGTTTGCCAACTGGTCTTCATCTGTTACTGCAGCACCAAGACTACCACAACTAAAATACAGATTTCACAGTTTTACAGATTATTATGGAATTAAATCTTTTGGGTGTTCTGGGCTCAGGGTCAGGGACAAGTGATGCATTTTCAGTATATCTTCTAGCTGCAGTCCTTTTTGCTTTCTCTGTTGATTTATGTAGAGAAAACGATGTGGTCTGCATGCGGTGTGTTTGTGTGTCTCATTCACACCAGCCTGTTGTCCCAATGGTCTGAAATGAATATGGACACGTATGGTTTTCACTATCATACTTTCCCCTAGCTTTAGCTATCCTTAATTGTTTCTGCACCCCATGTACATTGTTTCTGCACCCCATGTTCATGAATGATTTAGAGTTGGGAGTGAGCAGTGAAGTGGCCAAGTTTGCGGATGACACTAAATTGTTCAGGGGGGTGAGAATCAGAGAGGATTGTGAGGAACTCCAAAGGGATCTGTTGAGGCTGGGTGAGTGGGTGTCACCGTGGCAGATGCGGTTCAATGTGGCCAAGTGCAAAGTAATGCACATTGGGGCCAAGAATCCCAGCTACAAATACAAGATGGGGTGTGAACTGGCAGAGACTGACCAAGAGAGAGTTCTTGGGGTCGTGGTAGATAACTCACTGAAAATGTCAAGATAGTGTGCGTTTGCAATAAAAAAGGCCAACGCCATGCTGGGAATTATTAGGAAGGGAATTGAAAACAAATCAGCCAGTATCATAATGCCCCTGTATAAATCGATGGTGCGGTCTCATTTGGAGTACTATGTGCAGTTCTGGTCGCCGCACCTCAAAAAGGATATTATAGCATTGGAGAAAGTCCAGAAAAGGGCAACTAGAATGATTAAGGGGCTGGAACACTTTCCCTATGAAGAAAGGTTGAAACGCTTGGGACTCTTTAGCTTGGAGAAACGTCGACTGCGGGGTGACATGATAGAGGTTTACAAGATAATGCATGGTATGGAGAAAGTAGAGAAAGAAGTACTTTTCTCCCTTTCTCACAATACAAGAACTCGTGGGCATTCGATGAAATTGCTGAGCAGCCAGGTTAAAACGGATAAAAGGAAGTCCTTCTTCACCCAAAGGGTGATTAACATGTGGAATTCACTGCCACAGGAGGTGGTGGCGGCCACAAGCATAGCCAGCTTCAAGAGGGGTTTAGATAAAAATATGGAGCAGAGGTCCATCAGTGGCTATTAGCCACAGTGTGTGTGTATATATAAATTTTTTTGCCACTGTGTGACACAGAGTGTTGGACTGGATGGGCCATTGGCCTGATCCAACACGGCTTCTCTTATGTTCTTATCTCTTTTTCATTTTGTTCCATCTCATTTCCCAGCTGTCCACACTTCTGTGCCTTGGGAACTGTTAGCATATGTTTAGATTACACTATCCAGTAGGGACATTAGTAAATATTATGATGATGAAACCGAATTGTGTAGAATATGGCTAGATATTTCTTTCACAGCTCTCATGCCATGTGGATTCTTATGTTTCGTTGTCTTCTAGATTTATATAGTCTGAGTATTGAAAGGCAGATAATCAGGTCAGTGCCCTCATTCACAGTACAGAAGTTAATGTGAATCTCTGGGCAAAGCCCTGTACAACTGATCACAGTTCAAAGGCATTCAGTCTTGTTTCCAGCTCTCTGGAAGAGCCAGTGTGGTGTTGTGGGTAGAGTATTGGACTAGAGTCAGGGAGGCCAAGGTTTGAATACTGACTCTACCATCAAAGCTTGAGTGACTGACTAGTCACTATCTATATACCTAATCTACCTCACAGGATGGTGATTGTGAGGATAAAAGAGAAAACAGAGAATAATGACATTAGGTTTGTGGAGAACTGTGGTTTATAGTTATTTAACAGTGTAATTCTATGCAGTTACTCCAGTCTAAAACCCATAGATTTAGATTGGAGTAATTGCATGGTAAATAACCTTGGTCAGGGGCCCCCAACGTTTTTGAATTTGCAGACATATTTGAAATTCTGGGGCGCAGCAACAAAATGGCTGCTATGGGAGGCAGAGCCAGTCATTACAGCTTAACTTCAGTAACACAGCACAGATTTGTGCAGTGGTGGCAAGTGTCAGGCATGCATATTTCTGAGTGCTATGATGGTCCATTAGGCAAAGAGCAGAATACCAAGCTCCCCTGCTCCCCCCTCTTTTCCAACCTAAGGGCAGTAATAAATCCATCTGGCCCAAGGATGTTTAGGTTAGCCTTGCTGGTAACAGTGCAATGTGCCTCTCCCCCAGATTCACACAGACAGGTCTTATCTACTAGCAGAGAAAGTGTGAGAAAGGGAGATGTTTTTATTAACCTATATTCCTTAGTAGTAAAAGAAATACTTTGTAGTAACCTTTGAACACGTGACTCAAATTGCATCTGTATGTTATTCTTTGAAGCTACCCTATAAAGTAACTATGTAAGTCTGTATACGTCATTACTTCCAAGGATCCTGTCCTTGGCAAAGTTATGGAGTTTCTACAATAAAACCACTTTTGATTCAATAACAATTATTGGGAAATATCGATGCTTAATAGCAAGCAGCTGCTGCCAAAGCAATGTTTTCTAATGTCTGCAAAACCAATCAGATCTCCAGTAGTCAATCAGAAATCTTGCTGCTCAGAATCCCTACTATGCCCTGCTCACTTCCTACAAACACTTGGCAGGTGTCAGAAAATGTGTCAGTGGGCACCATTTGACAATCCTTGATCTAGGTAACGTATGGAGCTTATCATTCCACCAAAACGTGGCTTATGGTTTCTTGTCATATGAAGCTTCACATTACTGTAGACCTAAAGTCACTGTAGACATGTGATCTGTCAGGCTAAACCTTTATTTTATTGTCTTTATCTGATGACACTATCAGGCAACAACAGTACCTGATATGAAGAAAGAAAGGGGGGTTGCTTGTTGGATTAATGCATGTTAATAATTTAAAGTGGTTTTTTTAAGTCTCAAGTTTATTTTTATAATGATCCGCTTCTGATGGTGATAAAACTGTTGTTGGGGAAGATGCTTTTGTTTCTGTAAGTTTCTGCTCTTCATGCTACTGTCCATTTTAAGACCTCTTCTATTATTAAAGAGAAAAACTGCATGCTGTTCAGTGATTCTATATTCTTACAGGCAAGAGATTTTTCTGAGACCATGAAGAAGAGACTGGTACAGAACCGTATTCTTGTTTACTATATATGGTATTCGAAGTTTCAGACTTTCAGCCTTTTAGTGCATCTTGCCAATACTTATTTGTAAAAAATTACTGTGCTCTAGTGCTGCCCCCCGCTTCTTTGAGACCCGGGGGCCTAACACTGTCATAATGGTGACTGTTGTGCTGCTGCTGCCACCAAGCTAGGCAGAAAGGGATGGAGACTGCCTGTGTGGTGTTTGTGGCTCTGGCATGCCAATCATTTGCCATTAGCATCTTGGTTTCTTCTTCCTGTAACCTTAAAAGGCTAATCACCATTTGAAATTGTAAAAGAGAGAGTGAGCAAGCATTGCACATGGAGTTACCATGGCACTGTGTGGTTTCCCGCTTACTGCAATTTCCACTCAATTCAGGCATGAAGGCCAGTGGCAAATTGCTGGCTGCGATAGCTCAGGTATTGAGAAATTGTATAGCTTAAAAACCCTGTGTTTGTATATAATTGCAGTCTTTTTACTTTTATTATCCAAACATGTTTGCTTCTGTGAAATACTTGAAACCCTGAGTTCATCAGAGTTCAATGGAATATGTTGGTTGCTGTTTCCATTGTGAACTTCGTTTATAATATGTTAAAATTCTGGTAAGTACATAAAGCAATAGCTGGATAATTCTGTGGAGGCTGGTCCACTTGGGCAGATGGAACATTGCCCCACCAATTCAGGCTGCCCTTAACCTCTTCTGCCTGCCTCTTTATTGTCCTCACCAGACAGTCCAGAGGCGGCAGTCAGTCAGCTAAGTTTGTCTGTGTTTAGCACAGCACCAAAATAAAAAAGTCCCTCCCTATGAAAGCAAGAAGACTTTCCCCCCTTTAAGTCAGGCCCATCCACACAAGTATATTAGTTCATTTGATAGGAGATCTTGTCCTTATGGCTCCCTCTAAGTCCCTTATTGGTCAGTAGATTCATAAGAACTTATTGATGAGGACTGCCAGCCTTTCTTCTTTCTCAAGGGTCAGGAAGAGAAGGTCAAAGTGGCTAATCAGGGCCTCACATAGATGGAGAAATAATGTGACAAAATTAATGAAGACCCAATAAATTTGTGCACTGCCTCTTTAAAGCCTCCATTTTGCCCCTAATCAGAATCAGGCCCATGCAGTAGAGTGAACCCAGGGTGTGTGTGAGCATGCTTGTTTATTTGGCACATGAACATTTGAACCCGCCTCTTATAGAGGAAAAGGGGTCCATTTTCTTTTAGTAAGAAGCGAAACCCTTTTTAGTAAGAAGCGAGAGAATTCCTACAGGTATGTATCTCACAATAAAATTTTGCAGCAAAGACAATATGAAAAAAAAATTGCTCCTAGTGTGAAGGGCAGACAACATTGTCCATCACTACAGAGTTGCCAGCTCCAGGTTGGGAAATTTCTGGAGATTTGAGGGGTGGAGTCTGGAGAGGGCAGGGTTTGAAGAAGGGAGTGTATAGCCCTATAAAGTCCACCTTCCAAAGCAGCCATTTTGTCCAGGGGGACAGATTTCCGTTATCTGGACATCAGTTGTAATCCCAGGGGATATCCAGCCACCACTTGAGGAGTCAGCCTTTTATCAGGCTCTGAGAAATTGAGAGGAAGGGTTGTGGTAGGTAACTCCTTCAGCAACTCAGTTGTTGAACGTAACATGTCCTCAAGGAAAAGGTTTTAACTTCCCCTCCCCCATAAACTTCCTTTCTCAACGATAATCAAACCTCCAGTCTGTAGTGCTATATGCACTAGTTTGAGAGTGAATCATATTGAATATAGTGGGACTTACTTATGAGTAAACATGCATAAGTTTGCACCAGGAGTCTTAACATGAAGGTACTCTGCACATGGTCACCAGAACTTATGAAAAATGCTGGCTCCTGAAAGTCTCATTTGGAACCAACAAGCCTTAATCTGGTTTGGGTTAGTTGGGTTTTATATTTGGGTTAGGTTGAATATTTAATTGCTTATCGGTGTGGAAATGTGTTCAGGTTCTGCATATGTCAAAAGAAAGACTTCCTTGCTTTGTGTTGTTATTTAACATGGAAAACAAAATACTGAGCTAGGATTGTTGGTGACTTGGGGATCAAATTGAAATCCATGGTACTCGTAGAGCTCTTCTTTCTCTCTTCTGATTAGTGGGGTTTAGGAAAGGGGGTATGGCGCAGGATTTCTTTCTTGAACTGGGTGCTCCTGCTGTTACTGGGAACTCAGTAGCCAAATGAGGAGTTGCATTAGGATGGTACCCACAAAAAGATCAGTTAAGTGTTCAGAAACTGTACTGCGGTGTTTAAATGTTTTTTGTATCACCCCGAGGGAGGTGAATGGGGGACAGAACCAGAATTAGTAGGCTGCAGCTTCAGTGCCGGATTAAACCCTGTGGAGGCCCCTAGGCAGTCAAAATCTCATGGCCCCCCCTTGGAAATTACCTCAGAGTCGAAGCAACTGCCCCACCACCCCTGCTGGAGCCTTCAGGCACCTTATAAAAAGTCCCTTTGACAAAGCTGCATGGGAGAGGCAAAGAGAGGCAAACTTGGCAATAACACCAGCAGCAGCCACACCAGACAAGTCAGGCAAAGAGTGGCTCAGTTGTTGGCTGCACATGCAGGCTGGGAGGCTGCAAGCAGGGGGGGAATCGAGGACGGGGAGCTGGCCTGGGGCCCCTAAAGGCATGGGGGCCCATAGGCCAGTGCCTACTTGGCCTAATTGTTAATCCAACCCTGTGCAGCTTCACCTAGCATTTGCCCTCTGCCCCAGTCAGCCCTGAAGGGTATCAGCTGCCACTGTAATTGTTATATCTGTGTTTTAGAGCCATAAAACTTACTTGGTAGAGGATTTGTTCAGATTTGTGGAATGTAATTTATTGTGTGGGGAGTGTCTTGAGTATTCTTTTGGAAGCTGCTTCATTTGGAATACCCTGTAGAGTCAAATCCACACTCACTGTTGACCTGGCTCATTGGTGTTGTCCTTTATTATATACTCACAGCAATCAGACTGGTTTTATGGAAGTGTTACTTACCATTATAGTTACTGCATGCTTCTTCACTCCATTTGAAAAAAAAGTGTTCTATTACTGCTGTATATTGTATGCTATTTTAATGATTGTTGAAAGGTCAGTTTCTTGGTAACTGAGTAGGACAGGAAGATAGCACTAGCTGTAAGTAATTTGTCGTGTTTATTTGCAGCTTTAATTTACAAGGCAATTATGACAAATATAATTTTATGAAATAGATGAAATATTATTTGTCAGATGTTCTATTATTTGTTGCTCCCTGAGTTTTCATTTGTAACCACGCAAGGAAAGGGTCGCTTATTATTGCAATCCTTATTACAGCCTGAAACTGGATGTTACCATCACTTTGAGGCAGGCGCAGAAGATAGTAGCACCATATCTTCTCCATGTTATTCCTTGGTACTGCATTGTGAATTAAAACATGGAATCATAGAATCATAGAGTTGGAAGGGACCTCCAAGGTCATCTAGTCCAACCCCCTGCACAATGCAGGAAACTCACAAATACCTCCCCCTAAATTCACAGGATGTTCATTGCTGTCAGATAGCCTCTATTTAAAAACCTCCAAGGAAGGAGAGCCCACCACCTCCTGAGGGAGTCTGTTCCACTGAGGAACCGCTCTAACGGTCTGGAAGTTCTTCCTAATGTTGAGATGGAAACTCTTTTGATTTAATTTGAACCCAATGTTTCTGGTCCTACCTTCTGGGGCCACAGAAAACAATTCCACACCCTCCTCTAAATGACAGCCCTTCAAGTACTTGAAGATGGTGATCATATCACCTCTCAGCTGCCTCTTCTCCAAGCTAAACATGCCCAGCTCCTTCAACCTTTCTTCATAGAACTTTGTGTCCAGACTCCTCACCATCTTCGTTGCCCTCCTCTGGACCCTTCCAGCTTGTCCTTCTTAAAATGTGGTGCCCAAAACTGAAAACAATACTCCAGGTGAGGTCTTACCGGAGCAGAGTAAAGCAATACCATCACTTCACGTGATCTGGATACTATACTTCTGTTGATACAGCCCAAAATTGCATTTGACTCATGTTCAGGGTATGGTCCACTAAAACCCCTAGATCCTTTTCGCACATACTACTGCTAAGACGAGTCTCCCACATCTGATAACTATGCATTGGATTTTTTCCTACCTAAATGCAGAACTTTACATTTATCCCTGTTAAAATTCATTTTATTGGCTTTAGCCCAGTTTTCCAGCCTGTCAAGGTCATCCTGTATCCTGTTTCTTTTTTCTACTGTATTTGCAACCCCTCCCAATTTAGTATAATCTGCAAACTTAATAAGCATTCCCTCTATTCCTTCATCCAGATCATTTATAAAAATGTTGAACCAAACAGGTCCCAGGACAGATCCTTGAGGCACTGCACTAGTCACTCCTCTCCAAGAGAATGAGGAACCATTCACAAGCACTCTTTGGGTGCGATCTGTCAACCAGCTGCAGATCCACCTAATGGTGACAGGATCTGAACCACACTTTACCAACTTGTCAACAAGGATAATGTGTGGAACCTTATCAAAAGCTTCAATGAAATCAAGATAAACAATGTCTACAGCATTCCCCTGATCCAGCAAGGTAGTCATTTTCTCAAAAAAAGAGATCAGCTTAGTCTGACATGACTTGTTCTTGAGAAACCCATGCTGGGTCTTAGTAATCACAGCCATCCTTTCTAAATGTTCCAGGACTGACTGTTTGATGATTTGTTCTAAAACTAGATGACAAGCTGACAGGTCAGTAGTTACCCAGATCCTCCTTTTTCCCCTTCTTGAAGATGGGGACAACATTCACTCGCCTCCAATCTCCCGGCACCTCTGTTCTCCAAGAATTCTCAAAAATACTAGCCAGAAGTTCAGAAATTACATCTGCAAGCTCTTTTAGAACCCTTGGATGCAGTTCATCTGGCCCTGAGGACTAAGTTTCATTTAAAGAAATGAGGTGTTTATGTACTACCCCTACACTGATCCTAGGTTGGAACTTCATATCCTCATTATATGTTCTGTTTTTGCCATGTTGAGCACTTTCCCTCAGAAGAGAAGACGGGAAAAGTAGGAATTGAGCAGTTCCTCCCTCTCTTCATTACCTGTTACAATTTCACTTTCCTGCCCTTGTAATGGGCCTACATTGTCCTTGCTCTTTTTCTTACTCTGAACATAAGAAAATAACCCTTTTTTGTTTTTAGCATCTTTGGCCAGCCTAAGCTCATACTGAGCTTTAGCTTTCCTAACTTTTTCTCTACTTGCATTGGTAATTTGTTTATATTCATCTTTGGTTCTAAGGCCCTCCTTCCAATTCCAAAAGAAGTCTATTTTATTTCTCAAGTCTTTAGAGAGCTGTTTACGGCACTAACTCGACTTCTTTAGGCTTCTTCAATTTTTTCTTCTCATAGGAATCGTCTGTGATTGTGCTTTCAGTATTTCTCTTTTAAGAAACTCCCATCCCTCCTGAACCCCCTTCTTCCTAAGTATTTCTGACGATGGGATTTTACTCAGCATAGTTCTAAGTTTGTTGAAGTCTGCTTTTCTGAAGTTCAACCTATAAGTCTGACTACGTATAGCTTTTCCCTTCACTAAAACTGTAAATTCCAAAATCACATGGTCACTACTGCCCAGGGTGCCCACTATTTCTACTTCTTCAATCAATTCTTCCGTGTTGGTGAGAATCAAATTCAAGATAGAAGATCCCTTTGTTTCCTTTTTCACTTTCTGGAAAAGGAAGTTGTCAGCAAGATAAGTCAGGAATCTATTTGACCTTTCATTTTTAGCAGAGTTGGACTTCCAACAGATGTCCAGGTAATTGAAATCTCCCATGATCACTGTGTCCTTTCTCTTGGAGAACTTTGCAATCTGTTGTAGGAGTATTAAAACAAACATGTGACATGATTAATTGCCCTACCCCCACAAATGGCATCCAGTGGACTGGCATGAAGGGAAAAGATGAATTTGTAATGGATTTCCATCTTTGGTGTTTCCAAGAAGGAAGAGAAAGAACTGGGCCTCTAGTATTAGCAGTAGCCATGCATCAACCATAAATGTCTAACAGTGAAGATAGGTAGGCTTTTGTATTTGGTTGCAGTTTGAACAGCATATTATTTTAAACATTGATTTCTTTAGGAATAAAATGGTCAAAATCGCTTGAAACAACAGTCTTCCAAGTTTATCACTTGTAATATGAACTTTTTGTGTGTGGACTAAATAATGTTATACAATGCACTTAAATGCTGATGACAAATTCGAAGTGATTGCCAAGGTCCCCTCAGTGTGTGATCATGACTTGCTTGTTGATTTCCGTGACCCTAATTATTTTAACATGAATTATTTATGGGTAAAATGCAATTAAGCCAATTATTTGTACTCTCCTCTTTTAGGTAAGTATTAGAATAGAGTTAGCTGATAAATAATTTTGTTAAAAATTCTATCTGTGTTGTATTTGAACAGAAATGAAATAAATAAGTAAGCAGTACATTCCAGCCATTTGACCCTAAATTTGCTTCCTCAACATTAAGTTCAGCTTAATTCTCTGCGCTTCCTAGTGATTAGAATTGTAGCCTGTTCAAATGCCCTTGTCTCCCATAGGAAAGAATATATAGATAGAGCAAGGCTTTTCAACTTGCAGCAAGAAAATGATAACATTTAGAAAAAAGTGCCTCAAATCAAGGAGTGATGTAAAGTCACAAGTCAGGCAGAATTAATTGGCTGATTCTTTAGTGGCCAACTAAAGTGAGTATGTGCATGGTTTCAGTCTTCTAAGTACAAGAAGAATTTTTTTTTAATATTCTGAAAGCCAAGCAGAGCAGAGGGAGGGTGAGAAAGAGATCCCAGATTGGTAGATTCTGTGTTATGATACTTTCAAACCATTTTGATTGCTGCTACTGAAGGTTATAGGACTGGATTCTTTTTCTTCACTGTATTGTGCAATTAGTGTTTCACACAATGACAAATGATAAATAATACTTTGGTTTAGTTATCCAGAAATTCATACCAAAGAAACTGAAGAACTCAGCCAAAGTGGGAGTAAAAATGCCAGCAAACCATTCTCCAGACCCCATTGCCTGTATTATTTAAGTGAATGGGTGATTCTGCCACAATTCATGTCTGGATGAGCCTTATGGAAAATTTCCATGGGGATCAAATTAGTGTTTACTTTGCTTCTTGCGAGGAGCTCTTGAGGTAGTGTGGGAACATCTACTCGTTTTCCACATTACTGTGGTTAATCTGGTGGAGAGGGGTGGGAAAGTGAAGAATCCTGGCCAAAAAAAGAGGATTTTGTTTAGTAATCAGCCAAATTTTGGAGCAGGAGGATAGAGCACAAACTGCTGTTTCAACCTGGAGCCTTGTTGGCTTAGTATATTTGATGAAATAGGTTTTTCTTTTAGCTAAATTTATATTACTGCCCCTCCCATGAGGTACTGTAGCAGTACATTTAAAATATGCATCGTTAAGTGCTCCCCACTTCCCTGTAGTGGGAAGTTCCAGAGCAAGTTTCTTTTGGATGAGAGGGCCCTATTGTCCTTGTAATATTTCTTTAATTTACAAGTATACATGCATAGCATATTGGTGGAAAGCAAATACAGAAAGCACAGTTGCCGATTATGCATTATGCAAAGAGAGCAAATGCACTGCATTACTTCAGCTTTGGGCCTTCGTAGCTTGAAACTCTTGACGCTTTATCTGTCCTCAGACTGAAAACCCAAACCACTTTGGAGTCTGTAACACACCAAATGGCAGAACGTGCCATTAAAAGAGCCTTATAATTTAAAGTGTGTGGAGGAAAGGCAGCATGGTGTAGACTGATCTTGGAAGCTAAGCAGGATCAGTACTTGGAAGGGAGATCATCAAGGAATATTCTGCAGAGGAAGGCAGTGGCAAACCCACCTTTGCTTATCACATGCCTTGAAAGCCGCTTGCTTTCAAAGCACATGTGTAGCAGCTATCCAAAGAGACATCTAAAATCACACTTGGTGGCATAGCCAAGGGCACAGCTGCCATATGTTAGGCTGTTTTTAATACAGGGTGGTGAAATGGGTTGTGAGTGGATCATATGGTATGTGTGTTTCCTTGGACTCCTTTAGTATATTGTACGCTGGTCTAGTATCGAGCTTTGCATCCTGGGTTAGCCATGAAACACACTGGGAGATTGGCCAGTCATTACCTATCAGCCTTGCAGGGCTGCTGTAAGGATAAAATGGGGTGGGGTTGAAAACGAAAACCATGCAGGCCATCCTGAGCTACATGGAGAAAAGATGTTGTAAAAAAACCTTACCTAATACTTTCTTGCCTCCCTTTCATGGGGATAGATGCAGGCATAAGCTCAATTTCTGTTGCTTCCGTATGTAGCTGCATGGTTAGCTGTAGGGTTGCCAGGTCCCACTTGGGACTTTTGGGATGAAGCTAAGAGACTTTGGAGGTGGAGCCAGGGGCAAGGTTGTGACAAGCACAATTGGACTCCAAAGGGAGTTCTGGCCATTACATTTAAAAGGACCACACTCCTTTTAAATGCCTTCCTTTCATTTGAAATAATGCAGGATGGGGGGTGCCTTCTTTTGGGGCTCATAGAACTGGACCCCGTGGTCCAATCTTTTTGAATCTTGGGGTGGTTGTTGTTTTTAGTCATCAAATGCTATGTTGAAAAATTGGTTACTTCACAAAGCAGCCCTCACACACAGAGCCCCAGATATTCATAGATCGATTCTCCATTATACCCTGTGGGGACCAAAATCCATTGGGTATAATGGAGTGCCCAGTGGACATTCAATCCCCCCCCCTCTTGATAACCCTGAAGCAGTGACAGGGCCTCCAAACCAATGGATCCCCTGCCACCAACTGGGGATTAAGTAACAATATCATTGTGGAGTAATAATGAACAAGATTCACACTATAGGTTTGATTTGCTATTTTTGAGAGCCTGTTTGGTGTAGTGGTTAAGTGTGCGGACTCTTATCTGGGAGAACCAGGTTTGATTCCCCACTCCTCCACTTGCACCTGCTGCAATGGCCTTGGGTCAGACATAGTTATCACAGAGCTTGTCCTTGAAAGGGCAGCTTCTGTGAGGGTTCTCTCAGCCCCACCCACCTCACAGGACGTTTGTTGTGGAGGAGGAAGATAAAGGAGATTGTGAGCCGCTCTGAGACTCTTGAGTGGAGGGCGGAATATAAATCCAATGTCGTCGTCTTCTATTACAAAATTTCAAAGGTTTATAAAACACATATAAAATATAATTAACACAGTACTAACAACATTCATTCAATTTTCAAAGTCCATTTCATACTGGTTCTCCACATTTCCTTGATCCTGCCGTGTCTGGGGATTGGCAACACTAGTTAGCTGCTTTGTGTTTAGCCTGTCTTTCTTTTACTTTCTGACTTAAATAGTTTGGAAAGGGAGTCTGGCTTCCATCACAGAAGAGTTAACTCCTGCCACCCCACTGCTGCACTGATCCAGATCTGCTCTCACCACCTACACGTGATTGTAATTTTCCAGTAAAATGCTGTTGCAAGCTGACAATAAGTCTTCCAGATCTGGTTTGGACTTCAGCCTCCTCAAATAGGAGAGCCAGTTTGGTATAGTTGTTAAGTGTTTGGACTCTTTATCTGGGAGAACCGGGTTTGATTCCCCACGCCTCCACTTACAGCTGCTGCAATGGCCTTGGGTTAGCCATAGCTATTGCAGGAGTTGTTCTTGAAAGGGCAGCTACTGTGGGAGCCCTCTGAGCCCCAGCCATCTCACAGGGTGTCTGTTGTGAGGGGAGAAGATATAGGAGATTGTGAGGCACTCTGAGTCAGAGAGAAGAGTAGGGTATAAATCTGCAGTCTTCTTCAAACAGTAAAGAGCTTAAAAGTCTTTAATTCTGGACAAACGATAAGGGGTGATATGGGCGGGGGAACAGAAGAAGGTAGAGAGTATGGTTGTAAATGTTATAGAAATTTTGATGTTATGAATAAAACACTCCCCATGGGGGGGGGAATAGTGGGAGACGCATATTAAATAATACCTTCTTATTTTCTTGCTTAAATTTAACAAGCATAAAAACATCACCTGTAAATTTATTAGCATATACTATTGTACTTATTTGGCATGTTTGTGAAGTTTAAAAGTATAAATGCATTCCTATTTTCATGCAAAACCGAAATGTATCCAATAGTGGAGATTCAGATTGTTGCACTCATGCTGTTTAAACTCATATTACTTTTTATCACCTGATATGTAGAGAAGAATAGCCATAAATTTAGTAATGAACCACAGAAAGTTTATTATTTGGCCTTCGTTTCGGGTGGGTAGCCATGTTGGTCTGCAGTAGAAAAGCAAAATTTGAGTCCAATAGTACCTTAAAGACCAACAAGATTTCCAGAGTACAAGCTTTTAAGCATCAAAGCTTTGGAGCTTGAAGAGAGCTTTAACTCTTGAAAGTTTATATGCTGAAGATCTTATTGGTCTTTAAGCTGCTACTGGACAGAAACCCTGCTTTTCTCTTTGAGCTTAGAAACATAACAAGTTTTAAGGACTATCAGCAATGTTCATATTGAGTTAAACTTAACACAATGTTTTATCATATACATTTTGTCATATTAATTGTGAATAAGTCTCAGTAAATTGGTGAAGAGATCCTTGAAAACATGTTGTCTGTATGTGCGGTGTGTTGCACAGAAACTGAACAACATTGTCTTTAAAAGTATTTCACTCATTCTGAAAGAGAAAATATGTCACAAGAGTTCTTTTCAGTGCTCTTCCAAGTTTCTACTTGCATCAGAAAAAATGGGGAGCGGGTAGTCTATGAGGATGTGTTTAAGGGAAAATAAGGGTGGGGGGGCTCAAAAGATTTCCCCCCAGGGCTTCCTACCATCAGAAGTTAAAAAAAAAGGATGGAATATTTATACAGAGTAGGAGATGGGAATAGATCCAGGTGGGTACCATGAGATAGATCCAGGTGGGTACCTGTGTTGGTTTGAAGTAGTAGTACGGAGTCTGAGTCCAATTGTTTCTTTTAAGACCAACAATTAATAAAACTTAGCCATTGAACTTAAACTTTGTTCTAACCCATGAGATGACACTGAACTGGTGTCTATGGAAATCTTTTCCAATCTTTGGGAAAAGATTATTTAGTTGTAAATCTGTATATTTGTCTTGTCCTTATCTGATAAGATTCCCCAGGCAATGATATAATGTGTCTGAGAGAAACCATAACAAAACTCTGTTGCCTGAAATTTTATATGCTACGGTTAACTATTTTTACTTGGTTTACTGACACATGCCTTGTTGTCTGAGCACTGGAATGCAGAGTAGAATGCTGTTCCACATCTTAAATTGAGGATAAATATTAGAAAGCAAAGTGAAAGCAATTATTTTGAATCAATGTTGAATTTGCATTTCAAATCCTAACCTTAGGGTTCACCTCATTTTTCTTCCAGTTTTAAAAACTCAGTTACAATTCCCAGCACTGGCAAGGTTAGAGAAGTTTAAAACAAAAAACTAAGAGTTGATAATTTGGGATTATTTTGTAACTCTGCAAGTGCCTTCAATCATAAAAGACTATTTTGAGGATTTGTTCTGTATTTTGGAGTGGAAAACAAAAGAAAGTATCATATCTCAGAACATAGGGTTTTTTAAAAACTGAGATGAGTATAGGCAGAAGGCTGTTAGCTAAAATGAGAACCCCCTCACCTGTCCTAAAACCCTGACAGTGCTGATGCCAACTTGGTACCTGCAGCTGTTCCACAGAGACGAAATATATGATACATCCTTCAGCCAAGGTTTCATCTACAGAGTGCACAGCAGCTCTGGTAGAATCTACCAGTCATGGAACAATGTGCTGCCACATCCCTTGAATGGCACACATGGATTCAGCCACCATTGCAGCCACAACCCACAGATGTCATGGTGTTGCCATCCGTATGGTGGGCCAGAAGACAGGGGTGCAGAGTGTCTGAGCCTTTGAACCCCATGGAGGTTAATAATGCAAGTTGTAAGGCAGGGATGTCAACTGTGTGGCTCGAATCAGGCCCCTGGAGAGATCCTATTAGACCCACAAGCAACTCACTGTCATCTGGTTCCTTCTCTCTTTCTTGTTTCCTTCTGCATCACAGCTTGCTTTGCCAGGCTTGCTCAGTCGCTCAAAAGCTACAGACAAAGTCTTTATTTTCTTCATTGACTGACCAACACATGAAGTAATTATGTACAAAAGCTCACAATGCCCAGCCATTTAATGTTTTTCACTGGGTCTTAGGCTAAAAACATTGACCATGAGATTTCTGTAATGAATGTCAGTAAATCAAAAGTAGGTTTGCAATTTACACACACACACACCTGAACAGTATACTCAAGATTGCTACAGCACAGACATTGTATCCAAATTTTGATGCAATAATTCAGAGCAAGAGTTGTCAGTTATCAGATGCTGTTAAATAAATGAAATATTGCAAGAGTTCTAATCTTTTAGTTTAAAAAATATTTAACTGTGTTTGTGTCTTTTATAAAGTTTATATCTTTCCAACTGGCATTATATTTTATGACACACATGGCCCAGCCCAACAAGGATCTTATGTAAGATCCATCCCTTATAACAAATGAGTTCAACACCCTGTAAGAGCTCTGGAGTTAAGACTATAGTCAAAAGTAAGGGTTTAATTCCCTGCCTGCTGCATCCAAATTCTCTTTGACTAGATGGACCTACAAGGGAGGAAGTATAGCCAGTCCAGCCAAAGTTTTCCGATGCTCCCTTAGCTCACTCAACACAGGCAGCCATGATGGGCAACCCAGGACGTCTCCCACTAAAGGTTTGGATCGCACCCTGGGTGAGACTTGAGAGAAGCAGCCTTTTGCCAGGCAAGAGGAACGCAGATGCTGAGCAATAACAAGGGAACACACTGGAGAAGAAGCCAGGGATTGAACACAGAAGTTTGTGAATGCATAGGATCTCATCTTCTGTGAGTGGTTTGGCACAAAATGTTTAGTATAAGAACATGGCCACTCATTTTTGATAGGCTTTCAGAACCTGTGTTTAACCGCCCCCCCCCCAAAAAATCCTCTTTTTTTGTAAGATAAAACCTGAGCTGATATGGTCACTTGAACAATCATCCTGCAAGGTGACCAGCAGTGGAGAATAGAAATCCCACAGCAACCTGTGCAATGAAACATTGCATTGTTCCAGTGACTTAAATAATTGTTACCCAATAGTATGCTTTTTATCCAGTTTCATCTTGTTCAAGTGAATAAATCTTATAGATGCTGTGGTCTTTGAAAGTCTGTGCTGCCTAGGTTTGTTGATTTAAAGAAATGTCAGTGACTCTGAATTAGTATCCCAGTCCCTAGATAAAGGCTGTTAGCTTTCAGTCAGCTTTCTGTATCAGATAATTTTCTGGGTGAAATATATTGTCTGGTTTAATCAATTCTTTGTTTCAAGTGTGATTTCTTCCTCATTTCCTCAACGCAGAACTCTGTTTCAAATGATCAGTTTACTTCATAAGACATAGATGTTTCTGGGGTAGTAGTAGGCTCAGGGTTCTGTATTCCCAGCATCTCTTGCTTCCATGTATGCTATATTTCAGGGGTGGCCAACGGTTGCTCTCCAGATGTGTTTTTTGCCTACAACTCCCATCAGCCCCAGCCATTGGTCATGCTGGCTGGGGCTGATGGGAGTTGCAGGCAAAAAAAATCTGGAGAGCTACCACTGGCCACCCCTGCTATATTTCATTTTTAACATGGGGACCCCCCTCCCTTTTGACAATAAGCATCATAACTCAAAGTTCCTCTCTCCCCTTACATTGCTGCTAATATTCTTTGTGATATTCATTTACTCTGCAAAGATGATATATGTTTTATAAAGATATACTAGAAAAAATGTGATTGTCTTATTTATTTAATTTATTTAAAACATTTCTGTGCCATCTTTCCACCCAGTTCAGGGTCCCCAAGGTGGCCAATGTTAAAATGTTAATTCCAGGCATTAAAAGCATTTAAAATGCATAACATACATATATGTCAGGACATGACAAGAGAGCCAAATGGCAATCTAGTTCAAGGACCAACGGAAGGTGGTAGGTGAAGGCAGAGGGTTGGCTATGTAAAGTTGTATAAAAAAAAATCAGTTTGCATTTGGAAGAGACAGACAGAAGCAGAGATACAGAACTGTGGTTTGACTGAACGATAAAGAACTTGATGTGCTGAATTTTTCGGACTCAGGATACGATCTTAAGCATGCTTGTTTAGGTAGTAAATCCCAGTGAGCTCAGCGGGGCTTACTTTTTAGTAAACATATTTAGGATTGTAATGTCAGAAGCTTAGCTGCACATCACCAGCCAGTGAGAGCTGACTAAAGTGGAGCTGTATTTGAAATACTGCAGTGTACACATCACCTGCTTTTAATATTAGGCTTCAAACGTATAAGGTGATTTCTAGATGGTACCTAACTCCGGCTCAACTTTTGCATTCCATTCCTGATATGTCCCCTCACTGTTGGAAACGTTGTGGTTCTAAGGCTACCTTTTACCATGCTTGGTGGTCTTGCCCAGTGATTGTCACCTTCTGGAAACAGGTGGTTAAGGAAATTTTCAGAATTATAGGGGTTATGATCCCATTCTCTCCAACTTTGATTCTTTTAAATCTTTGGGGACCTGGGTTTGCTTTGAAACAAGATAAAGAGCTTATAATGAGTTTACTGACTACAGCTAAAGTGGTTATTGCTTGTAAATGGAAAGATGAGCAATCCCCTAGTCTATGGGCTTGGTATCTCAAACTTTGGGATTACTTTACACTAGATAAGATTACTGATGAGGTGCAGTCACGTGCTAATATACCTCAACATAAATCTGTAATGGAAAAATGGTCTCCTTTTTAAAGAATCCATTTTGCTAATTATTTAACTTTGTCTTAATTTGTGTAACATTACTGTTGAGTTTATGTTGTTTCATATTTTGGAACTTTATGTTTTTCTGTAAACTGTTTGAGTTTATAATAAAGAAAAAAAATATTTTTAAAAAACAAAACTAAAGTGACCCATGAGGTGAATGAGCAGCTTCATGCCTTGTTCTGTGCATGCACAGTGGCTGAAAAGCAAGAACCTTTGTCCATCCAGGAGCCTGCCAACAACAATGAAATGCTAGAGCAGGGGTGGCCAACAGTTGCTCTCCAGATGTTTTTTGCCTACAACTCCCATCAGCCCCAGCCATGATGGCCAATGGCTGGGGCTGATGGGAATTGTAGGCAAAAAACATCTGGAGAGCTACCGTTGGCCACCCCTGTGCTAGAGGAACAGATACAGGTTTTAGGAGAGTTCCTGGGGAAAGAGTTTGCAGGCATTTAAGCTGAAGAAAGTACAGCTGTATGCAAAGTGAGTGGTGTGGAAAGAGATGAAATTCAAGAAGGCCTTAATGAATGGAATCACATTGCCCTACAGCTGACGTACTTCAGAGGCAAGTGCTAAAATTATCCAAAAGTTTGTGAATAATACCTGGTTTGATATCCTGCTTTGCATAAATCTGAGGTGTTGAACAGAACGGGGTTGTGCGGATTGTTGTAAATAGATCTGTCCTGCTGGTCCTGCAGAACATACAGCTGGAGGGGGAATTGTTACAGGGCTTAGATATTCAGTTTGAATCAAGACAACAGAAACATTTTGGGCTGGTAGCGAAAAGAAAGGCATCAGGTAAGCCTCGGGAGGGAAGGCTTTCTGTTTGTTGAGTGCCACTACTGAAAAGGCCCTGTCTCTGGTGACCTTCCTCAACTCTGATAGAAGGCTTGAGAGGAATATCTTAACTAGTGGTATGGACATTATGACAGGAATCAGTCCTTCAAGTACACTGGTCCTAAGACATTTAGAGCTTTAAAGTTAAGAACCAGAACTTTAAATTGTGCATCCAGGACAGACCTTTTGGTATAGTCCCTGTACCCCGCCTCCAACAATCGTCTAATGGTATATCACTGCTGATACAGAATTTTACCCAGTGCAGTTAATAGAACTACAGGTAATTAAGAGGAATACGTATTCTGTGAGTGACGATGTATCATATTGGGGTTTTAAATCACTTCCATAAAGCTAGGGAAGGAGTTATATATTGATCCTTGAGAGGACAAAGAATAAGTGACTTTACTATCCATTTAAATCTGCTGCTCTTTATGAGTGTCTCATTGCCTTCACTTATACTCCAGTACATTTCAAAATAAAGCAGGTTATTACTAATCTTGTCCAAAGGAAAGTGTGGCCTGAAAACATGACCTCTAGAACTTCTACCCACTCAGGGAATAGAATAATATAACATATTATCACGTGTTGAACATGGACCTTGGCTGCTGCAGTATGTGAAATGGCAGGCTGAGTGCTGAACAGTATCTTGAGTGTTCATGCAGAAGTGCTGTAAATGTGTTCTAGATGGCAAGCTGCATTTGCCACCCACTCAGAGGTCATTTCATACAGGTTATTTGCCCTGTGTTCAGTGCTGTTTATTTATTTATTTATTTATTTGATGGACTTATATCCCGCCCTTCTCACCGAAGTGTCTTGGGCAATGGGATTTTTTTTTCTTGATTCTTCACAGCATCATGGTAAATTTGTGCGCCTTCCATGGTCTCCCTGGCTTTTCTCCAGTCTTTCTCAAATCCCCAGTTGTCTCAAAGACTCTTTCAAGCTGGCCAGTGAAGTTCCTTGATCCTAAAAGAGTATAAGTAGTTGCATGGAATTCCAATTTCAGTGTTTCCGTTCTGGATTGGCATGTGATTGCTCTGCAAGACTTAGTCCTTAACGGCTTAAATAGTGCTACAGTGGACTGAAATATATTGCAGGAAGACAATAAATGAAAACTGACACCTACTTTATTTTCCCTCTAAATAACACTGAATGATAGTTGAAAGGAATGACTCTCATCTCTGGTTCTCTAAATTCCTCTTCTGAAATGCTACATGCATGAGAAGCTGTGTGTGGAGTGTTTGCCAGTGGTACCACTGGCAGCATTTTCAAAGGGGATAGCAAAAGTTCTGCCGTGGAGTTTCAGAATGGGAGAAAAGCTGCAGAACAGCCATGTAGTTTATGACAGTTACCAAGTATTATTCTAACAAAAGAAACACACATGCACTTGTGCCGTGTTCTTCTTCTTGTTGTTTTTAGTATCCGTGGTGACCTTTTAGAGAACAATCTGAAGCAGATCTACTTAGCATCCTGTTCAGGTCTATTCTACTGGAAAGCATTTCCTATCCTAGGAAAGTATTCGTAGGTTTGCACTGGTAGCCTCCTGCAGAAACTTAAGTCTTAAGGATATGTCACTTGGATTTATGCCTGTTCTTTTCTTATCATTTTTGCTTACGCCTTTCTTCTCTTGCCTCTGTTGCTCCTTCCCCATTTAGATCATAACTTCCATCAGTGAACTTGTTGTTTTTTTTTTCAACTTCATCTTTCCTTTTTGTTTTTGTTACTTTCTGAAGTGCCATGTACATCAGTGGTGTCATAAAATAATTCAGGTGTGTCCAAAAGGCTACTTGACTCACTGATACTGCATTTTATTGCCTCTAAGACCTGCCAGGGAAAGAAAAAAAAACAAGTTAAATCCTTAAGAAGAGCCTTGATGAGTGTGTACTGCAACTCAGTACCAGTGTTGACCAAAGAAAGCATACACTATTAGGCATATAATAGCAAGATTCTCCGCTACCAATTAAAAGGAAAGGGTTGGATCCCCATTATTGCAAGTGGAATGGAGCTCATGAAATGGGATTTTTGTGTCTCCCAGTGCAACCCTCTAAGCCCATCCCATTTTTCTTGTGACCTGTTGCTTAAAAAGCTGGGGGTACATGTGCATGCACCTACAGATTCCTTGGACAAAAAAGGCAGGAAATGTCAGATTGAAAGAGCAGTGTACTGTTCTTGAGCTACAGGTAATTAGGTGAGGGGAGGTGTCTGGGCAGAAAGGAAAGGTCTCTGTTTAGTGATTTCATGGGTGGAGGATGGGACCTGGGAAAGGAGCAGAACCTCATGCCACTAAGCCTTGTTCTATAGTGGCAGAAGAACAGTTTGGGATGGAAAACTGAACCCAGATTGCTTATGCCATGATGCTGCTTTGATACTGTTTTTCCTGGGTACCTCACATGTCTTCTGAGAAACCTGTATAAGGGTCAAGAAGCAGCTGTCAGAACAGGATATGGAACAACTGATTGGTTTAGAATAGGAAAAGAAGTTCGACAAGGATGCATATTGTCACCCTGCTTATTTAATTTATATGCAGAGTACATCATGTGGTTGAAGCAAAAGCTGGAATTAAGATTGCTGGGGAAAACATCAACAACCTCAGATATGCAGGTGACACCACTCTATTGGCAGAAACTGAAGAGGACCTAAAGAACCTATTGTTGAGGGTGAAAGAGGAGAGCACTAAAGTAGGCTTGAAACTCAACATCAAAAAAACTAAGATCATGGCATCCTGCCCCACTCCTTGGCAAATAGAAGGGGAAGACATGGAAGTAGTGACAAACTTCACATTTCTGGGATCCAAGATCACTGCAGATGGTGACTGTAGCCATGAAATTAAAAGACGTTTGCTCCTTGGGAGGACAGCTATGGCAAACCTAGGCAGTATAATGAAAAATAGAGACATCATCCTGCCAACAAAAGTCTGTATAGTCAAAGCAATGGTATTCCCAGTAGTAATGTATGGTTGTGAGAGCTGGACCATAAGGAAGGCTGAGCACAGTAGAATAGATGCTTTCAAGCTATGGTGCTGGAGAAGAATCTTGAGAGTCCCTTGGACTGCAAGAAGATCAAATCAATCAGTCCTAAGCGAAATCAACCCTGACTGTTCCCTGGAAGGTCAGATGCTGAAGCTGAAACTTAAATACTTTGGCCACAAAATGAGAAGGGAGCACTTACTGGAGAAGACCCTGATGCTGGGAAAGACAGAAGACAAAAGAAGATGGGGACAGCAAAAGATGAGATGGCTGGACAGCATTACTGATGTAACTAACATGAATTTGGA